>NC_058130.1:772004727-772045790 GCF_016433145.1 Gracilinanus agilis | reverse complement strand
ATAGAAATATTTGTAAAACCTGCACAAAACAGAAAATCCATTTGATGACTCTATCTTTCCTCATCAGAAGGAGGAGAATTAGGAAAAGAAGGAGAAGGAGGAGAAAGAAGAGAGAAAAGAAAAAGGAAAAGGAGGAGAAAGAGAAGGAGGAGGAGGAGGAGGAGGAGGAGGAGGAGGAGGAGGAGGAGAAAAAAGAAGAACAAGAAGTCAATAGGACAAGCATTTATTAAGTATTCACTGTGTGCCTGGGCTGCACAAAGTACTGAGAATAAAATGACAGTGAGAAAGAGAGATAGTCCCTGCCCTCAAGAAGCTTATATTCTAATGGGGGCAAGGACACAACATATAAAAGAAGCCTGAGAAGCAAAATGAAATGGGGAAGAGATGAATGTATACAGCTCTCATACACTGGGAACATTGTAGAGAAATACTGGGAGAGGCAATAAGTTAGCCTGAAGAGGAATGAGTCCTGGCCATGCCGGACCCCCTCCTTAAGTTGGAGATTCTGGGAGGACCCAGTCAATCAGAGGGAGAGGCCATGGGGCTTCCAATGTGAGTAGTCCAACAGTGGAGTGAGCTTCCAAGGTGAGGAGATTTCTATGGCTTGGGAGAAAAAGTCTCATGAAGATGAGTCAGGAGTTGCAGCCTGAAGAAGAATGAATAACAACCATAATAATAGAACTTTTTTTTGATGGAGGAAAATAGACCTCTGATGTCATTGGTGTAGAGCAGTGATGGGCAAACTACAGTCCACGGGCCAGATGTGGCCCCTTGAAATGTTCTGTCCTGCCGGACATTATTCCTAATCGGACGACGACCCTGAGTAGGATACAATACAATGAAACCTCAAAAGAGTTGTCTTAGAAACAGACTGACAGATGAGCATTTCCTTTCCTTTGACCCCCCTCTTTAAAAAGTTTGCCCATCACTGGTGTAGGGAATTCCCCTTATGAATGCAGATAAGTAACTACATGTTATAATTAAATTAAATAATGATATTATGATAATTAAATAATTAATTAGAAAAACCCTCTTGCCTTCTGTCTTAGAATTCATATTAAATATCAGTTCAAGGCAGAAGAGTGGAAAGGGCTAGGCCAGTAATTCCCAAAGTGGGTGCCACCGCCCCCTGGTGGGTGCTGCAGTGATCCAGGGAAGCGGTGATGGCCACAGGTGCATTTATCTTTCCCATTAATTGCTATTAAAATTTTTAAAAATTAATTTCCGTGGAGCTAAGTAATATTTTTTCTGGAAAGAGGGTGGTAGGCCAAAAAAGTTTGGGAACCACTGGGCTAGGCAATGGGGCTTAAATGACTTCCTAGGGTCATACAGCTAGGAAGTATCTGAGGTCAGAATTGAACCCAGGACCTCCTGACTCCAGGCCTGGCTCTCTAGTCTACCTAGCTGCTCCCAAGTTATCATTTTAAAGGATCTCTTGGGCTATTAAGAACTTGTGACTTGCCCCAGGTCACCCAGTCAGGGTATATCAGATACAGTCTGTGAACCCAAGTCTTCCTGATTCTGAGTCTGTTGTGTTGTTCAGTCATTTTTCAGTTATGTCAAATTTTTGGCATCCCATTTGGGGTTTTCTTGGCAAAGATCCTGGAGTCATTTGCCATTTCCTCTATAGCTAATTTTACAGAGGAGGAAAGTGAGGCAAAGCTAGCCAGGGTCATATAGCTAGTAAGTGTCTAACACCAAATTTGAACTGATTTCAGGACCTGTACGCTATCCACTGTGCCAACTGGGTGCCCAGGATTTATTAGATCCATTACATGAATCCACATCTTTCTGATTCTGAGGCCAATTCTCTAATTATGATACCACACTGCTTAATAATAATAATAATAATAATGATAATAATAATGATAGCAACAATAACAACAACTGAATTGTTTGGTGCTTTAAAGTTTACAAAGTATTTTGAGTTCAACAAGCGTGCTAGTCATTAAATACTTCTGATATATTTTTTTCCACTTAAAGATGAAAAAATCGAGGTGCAGAGAGGTTAAGTGCTTTGGCCATATTGATCCAACCAGCAAGTGTTGGGACCTTTGCAAGGCTCAGTGAAGTTTTTTCCCTGCAGATTCACCTAGACTGATTCCAGCACAAGGTCTGAGCTCCTTGAGCATTTGAGAAGATTGGAAATCTTTCCCTGAGTTCTTTCTGTTTCTTTTTTCCTTTTCCTCTTAGAGCGGAAGGCCCGTGGGCCTCGATGGAGTGTGACTGGCGATCTCTCACCCTCTGTCTTCTTCAGATGGGCTGCCCCAATGGAGGAGCTTCCAAAGGGCTGGATGGGGAGGAGTAGCCTGGCAGCTGCTGCCAACCAGACTGCTGAGCACACTGGTGCCGGGTGAGTAGTGCCGACCCCACTGAGGGCTTTGATGGAGGCCAAACCAGCTGCATCAGGAAAGAAAAAAAATGACCAACAAAAGCTGCAAGCAGGACTTTATTTTCTTTAGCAAAGAAGTCAGCCTCATCACAGGCTCAGAGACAGGGCCAGACAGCCCATCCGGCCCCTCTGGCAAAAGTCATCGAGTCTGCCACCCTCACAGGGCAGATTGCCCAGTGAATAATTGTCCTGGTTCCCATTTCTCTAACCTTTTGAGTTGGAGAAATCACTGCTCTCTCAAGCACTCTGCAAGGGAGGGAGTAGAGCTACTATTTTGATTCACATTTTACAAATGAGGAAACTGAGACTGAGCAGAGCAAAATAATTTGTCTTTGGTTACATTGTTAAACCAGGGATTGGGAATCGGGCCACCAAATCTTGTACTTACCTTGCATCTACTTACATGGGTACATGTTGTCTCCCCCAGTAGAATGGAAGCTCCTTGAGGAAAGGTATTATTTCCTTTTAGTCTTTCTTTCCCCAGACCCTGGAAGAGTCCCTGGAACACAGTAGATGCTCAAAAACATGCTTATTGATTTCTTTAATGTCCTTGTTGTCTTCCCTGTCTAAACTACAAACTCTTAGAAGGTAGAGACTTTGATCTTTTGGACTTTGTATCCTCTCTGCCTAGTATATAGTAGGTGCTTAATTAATGTATGTTAATTTATTAATTAAGTCTTCTCTTCTTTGGCTAAATTATAAGCTCCTGGAGGGCAGGACTTTTTCCTTCTGGTATCTCTTTCTTCAGGGGGTGCTTAATAAATGCTTGTTGTTTGGTTGATGAATAAGTTGCCTCCCTGGCTAGAATCTAAGTTTTTTGGAAGCTTTTGATATTTTTATCCCCAGCCCTTAGAACAGTGTTTGGCACATTTTGTTGTTCATTCATTTCGGGTATATCTGAGTCTTTGTGACCCCATTTTGGATTTTCTTGGCAAAGATTGTGGAGTGGTTTGTCATCTCCTTCTCCAGCTCATTTTACATATGCAGAAACTGAGGCAAACAGAGTTAAGCGACTTGCCCAGGGTCACATGGCTAGGAAGTGTCTGAGGTTGGATTTGAACTCGGAAAGATGAGTCTTCCTGATTCCAAGCCCAGTGCTCTATCCACAGAGCCACCTGGATGGGGATGGTATACTATGTTAAGATATTTGAGGGACTCTAATTAACATGGAAAGGAATTTAGGGACCGATACCTACTACCTTAGGACTAATCATGGTTGGATCAGCTATCAGGTGTTTGAGAACTATGCAGAAACTATTTTAAAGCCAAGGGTAACCAGGAAGAATAGCAAAGGGGAGCAGGTGGGTAGCTCAGTGAATTGAGAGCCAGGCCTAGAGATGAGAGGTTCTAGGTTCAAATATGACCTCAGATACTTCCTAGCAGTGTGACCCTGGGCAAGTCACTTGACCCCCCATTGCCTTGCCCTTACCACTCTTCTGCCTTGGAACTAGTACATAGTATTGATACTAAGGCAGAAGGTAAGGGTTTTAAAAAAAAGAATAGCAGAAAACAGAGGCTGAATCCTTGTTTGACACCTCATCTAAGCTGAGATTTTCTAAAGAGATAAGTTTCTCTTTCTGGACTAAGATATTGTAGAGTGTTCTCTGCATGGGCACCATGATGCCTAGGACAAAGTAGGACTTCTCTGGATAAAGGAATTGCATCTGAGGACCAGCAGTCAGATAGCCTGGGAGATTCATAGCCTCGTGGGATGAGAAAGACACAATTGTAGGCTGGCAGAATTGGAAGGAACCTCAAGTCAAGTCGATAAGCATTTATTAAAATCCACTATGTGCCAGGTACTAAGCTAAGCACTGAGAATACCAAGACAAGGGAAAATTAAAACAAAACAAAAACAAACATACCCCCAAAGCAGCCCTTATTCTTAAGAAGCTCTGTCTAATGAGGGAGACAGCATGCGAAGAACTCTAGAACAAACAGGATATCTACAGGCTAAATTGGAGATGATCACAGAATGAAGACATTGGCATTAACTGGCCACATGAAAGACTTTTTGCAAAAGATGAGATTTTAGCTGAGACTTGTAGGAAGCCAGAAAAGTCAAGAGGTAGAGATGGGGAGGAGAGAAATCAAGGCATTGGGGGCCAGCCACTGAAAATGCCTAGAGTTGGGAGTTCAAGAGTATTGTATAAAGAACAATCAGGAGGCTGGTGTCACTGGATCTTAGAGAACCTGGTGGGGAGTAAGGTATGAAAAGACAATGGAAGAGTAAGAAGGAGTCTCAGAATCCATCTAACCCAATTCAGCCCTGAGGAAGGAACAGCACACTCCCCAAATGGTCATCTTTGCTTGGAGCTTGGTTGTGGGAAATAATATATCACCCTTGGTAGCCCATTCCACTTTTTAATAGTTCTAATTGGTCACAAAGTTGTTTCCTCACATCAAGCCAATGGAGCAAAGTAGGAAGCAACCTACTCAGTGCTGTGCCAGATCCTAAAGGGATGCTCAAAGAGAGGAAATGATTTGCCCAAGGACACACATATATTGACAGATGTGGGATCTTGTGACTCTATACTGTTTCTTACTGAATTTTGGTGCCTCCTAATGATCAGATGGATAGTGGAATTAATCAAGGGAGGCTTCCTGGAGAAAGCATCATTACATAGTGAAAAGAATCTTAAATGAGGAGTCAGACTAATAACCAAAGCTCACATTCACGTTGAAGTTTTAAGGGATATATAACAGCCAATTTCATTCTCACCACAAGCTCTGGGAAGTCCATGCTCTTATTTATTATCCCAATTTTGTAGACAGGGAGACAGAGGTTGCATAAGGTTAAGTAATCCTCCCCTGCCCTAGGGTGCCACAGCTAACATGTAACAGAGATGGGGTTCAAGCTTGGGTCTTCTCAATTCTGAATACAACACTAATTTCTAGGACATATTGTGTCTAAAAGAACAAGGTTGAATTTCCTCCATGCCACTCACTACATGTGATTTGGGGCAAGTCTCTTCCCTTCTCTTAGTCTCTGTTTCTCTTCTCTAAAACAAGAGGGTTGGGTTGTGACCTCAAAGGTCCCTCAAGATTTTCAATCTTCACATTTTAAGGTGAGTTTTGAGCTCAGTCTGCAGGATGCAATAGACGTGAGGGGAGACGTGTAGGGGAGAGTGGCATGGGAGAGGTGGTTATTCTAGACTGACCCTGGGCTGTTCTTTCTGGTTAAACACTCCTCACTTTTCATAGACTCCTGAGTCAGCCAAGTCCCATTAGAGAAATGTGGTCCAGGGGCAAGGTTAATACCTGCATTATTGGCTTTTTGTGTCTAGGAGTGAGAGAGGCATTACAAGGCACTGTGTGTCTGAGGGGGATGTGATTTGATCTACATTGTAACTGGAGTGGTGGTACAGCCTGGCAGAGAATCCTTTAGAAAAGTCATCCTTGACTTTTGAAATTTAGCTCCACTCTTAAGAGGTGCTCGTGCCCTGGGGAAATTAAAGAAACCCTACTGAATGGTAGAGGGTGGGATGAAATGGATTATCTTTTCAGCCAATCAACAAACACTTTTGGAGCATCTTCCCTCTACTGTACTGGGGGTTGTGAGAGATATTAAAGCTGTTGACTTCTTGGGCTCACTGTCAGATGAAGGAAATGGATTATAAACAGAGACACTGGTGACCGTTGGGAGAGAAAAGATGTTATCTATGCAGACAATCAGTTAAGAAGAAATGAGAGAGGGGCAGCTGGGTAGCTCAGTGGAGTGAGAGTCAGGCCTAGAGACAGGAGGTCCTAGGTTCAAACCCGGCCTCAGCCACTTCCCAGCTGTGTGACCCTGGGCAAGTCACTTGACCCCCATTGCCCACCCTTACCAATCTTCCACCTATGAGACAATATACCGAAGTACAAGGGTTTAAAAAAAAGAAGAAGAAGAAGAAATGAGAGGTGACCCAGTGGATAAAAGAGCCAGGCTTAGAAACAAGAATTCCTGGGTTCCAATGTGACCTAACAGTTCCTAGCTATGTGACCTTGACCAAGTCACCTAATCTCCATTGCCTAGCCCTCATCTCTATTCTGCCTTGGAAACAAGACATAGTATTGATTTTAAAAGGGAAAGTAAAGGTTTAAAAAGAAGAAGAATTGAGAGGAAGCAGAGTCTTCATGGAGGAAATAGGATTTGGGCTTGGCTTTGAAGGATGTCTAGGGATTAGGGAGAAGCAAGGAGGGCATTAGAAGTGAGAGATTGTCCTGATTAAAGATTTGGTTTTTCTGATTATTTTAGCGGTTCTGTGTTTTTCCGGGTTGACAATACCAATTTTAAAATGAGAGTGTCAATTTTTAAAAAAGGGGGGGGGGGGGAAGAGACCTATCCATGGCTGTGCCACCAGTAAAGGCAAGATTTGAACCCATGTCTTTCTGATTCTAGTTTCATCCACTATACCCTATGTTCTCTCTTCCTTTAGCTGAGCCTCTGACTCCAAGAAGAAAGCCTGTATCTTGAAGTCCCAGGCTCAGAGATTTGAATAGCCCAACCCTCCTGCTCTCAGGTCTAGCCTGGAGGTGCCATTTCCCCTTTCAAAGCAGCATGGATCTCCTTCACTAATGTGTTGTCACAATGCATCGCCTGCTCATCTCTCTCTCTTCAGCGTGGGCAGATAAGGTCCCTCTGAGTCTGGGCAGAGGAGCCCGCAGAATCTAATAACACCACTCATCAGTCTGGGCCAAGTGACAGTCCTCACCCGGCATTCTGAGGAGGAGTAGATGAATTCCCTGTGTCCTTTGCTTTCCCCCATTGGCAGGGCTCCTGCTTCCCTTCTGAAGAGACTGGCTCCAGGCAACTTCTTGGGCATTCCACTACTCATTTTGCCCTGACGATGCTTTATTTTTTTTTTCTCTCTGTCTCTCAAGGTTTTGTCATGTCACAGTACCCGAGACATTATTGCTTTGCAGCAAACCAAAGGTTATTCATTCCAGAAAATACCACCAGGGAAAGCCAGCTGCTTGCCTTGAATTATATTTCAGTCAAAAGGGAAAGAAAGGTCTCCAGAGGAACTGTGAGGAGTCCAAGGTAATGCTTTTTATTCTTAAGGAAGCCGAGGTCATAGAATCCCAGACTCTCATAGTTGAAGAGAGAGATCAGAAGGGGCATGCTCCTGGAGGACATCTTGTTTAACCAGGAGTTATGTCTATGGGATCCCTGACAACAGGTCATGTAGTCACAGCTTGAAGAATTCTGGAGATCAAGAACTTATTATTTCCTTCCCCCTTTCTCCATCTCCTGGAAAGAGGAATGATACTAGAATCAACCTTTGCTGAAAGTGTGCATTCTATACAGATACTGGAGTGAAATAGCTTCATCTAGCCATAATGGTGATCCTTAGTTGAACCAACAACTAACTTAGATCACATTTTCTTCTTGAAAATATCTAAATAAGTTGACAAATAAATAGATGGTGCATGAGGTAAGAGAAGGGTATAACAGTGAAATGGAGGAAAGCATACTCAGTTTATACTGGGAAGATAGAATTAACTCTCCCTTTGTCTATTTTTAGTTAATCAGATCAGGAACTTAAAGTACCCCTACTTAGTAGCTAGCTTACCATTAGGTAAGAAAGCTTACAAGTACTAGTTCACACTCCCAAAGGCCACAAGCACTGTCCCCCTTGGGCAGTGCTAGGCAAATTGAAAGACTGCCATTGGTTCCTGTGAAGAGGGAGAGAGACAGGAAATGATGTGGGGAAAGGGGGTATAAAAGAAGAGAGCAACATATTTTGGGCTGTTGGCTTTCTTGGTTTTGGAGAGGCTGGTTCCTTGGAGAGTCTCTTCCCTTGGATTCTGTGCCCATGAGTAGAGCTGAATCCATGCTTTTCCTTGGAGTCATTCTGCATTGGTGGAACTCTGGCTGAAGACATCACCTGGACTTCTGGCTGAAGACTACAGGGAAATCCATGTGGAGATTGGGACTTGGATAAGTCCTGACAGGGGCTGAGCTGGATTTCAGAGGAACAGCACTTAGGGCTGGTAGGCTAGACCAGGCTTTGTCTCCTTCCTATATTTCCCACTTTCGCTATCTCTACCTTGTTGTAAATAAAAACTGCTAACAGTCATTTTGACTTAGGGGCTAATATTTTATAAACGGTGACCACTTTCGTAACTCTCATATTGAGTCAAATCTAATTTAAATCTTGTATTCTTAGGTGGCTATTTTTCCACAGACAGTAATAATTCAACCAGTCATACACAGTTTTGCTCTTACACTGACTTTATAGATTTCTACTATTTTTTTCCTTTCTAAAACCCTTAAATTCCACCTTAGAATCAATCCTATATATTGGTTCCAAGGCAGAGGAGTGATAAAGGCTAGGCAAGGAGGTTAAGTGACCTTCCCAGGATCACACAGTTAGGAAGTACCTGAGGACAGATTTGAACCCAGGACCTCCTATCTCTGGGCCTGGCTCCCAATTCACTAAGCCACCTAGCTGCCTCAGACACCTACTATTTCTAAGAAATTTGGGATAGGGAGTTCATCTTCATCAAGTTCACCCTTGCACACCAAAGCAACCCAAATAGTCAGGGGATCCCTAATAGTTCTCTCTGATGACCTTGTTTTATGGAACTCCCAAATTTACCTTTGACCCTAGGGAACCTACCTTCTGGGAAGTCCCAGACTGACCTTTGTCTTAGACTGAACTATAAACCTTAAAATACCCAATGATATCAGCCTAGATAGAATTAATAGATATAATCAAATATTAAGGATTCTTTTGTCTTAGGAGTTTCTCCCATTGTATCTAAGCCTCTCCCAGGTAGTTCATCTCCTGGCTGGAATCCTCCTTCCTTTGTCTCCATGTAAGCCAGTCAATTGTCCTTCTGGTCTTTTATTCTCCAAAAGGTATATAAGACCCCAAGTTCTTGAGCTCATTGGAAAATCCCCTTATGAGGTGTATTTTCCCAGAGACAGTGTTCCCAGACTCCCAGTGCTTGTCTCGGTAAGTATGTATGTATCTTGCCCATGACTCTGTGTAGTCTACAATCGAGCATTGTCTCCCTCTTTGTCCTGATTAAAGACTTGTTCTTTCTAACTACTTTAATGGTTATGTGTTTTTCAAGGTTGACATCCCAATACCTGTATCTGACTCCTACCATAATCTAAAGAATATGTTTCTAATACTAGGATGCTAGACATTAGGGACAAATAAATAAAGAGAGGGATTTTTTCTTTGGTAGTGTGGATACCATGAACCTTCTCCTGGTCCACTTATTCTGACTTTGACTATTTGAACCCTGACTTTGGGTTCAAATTTTTCTTCTGGTACCATTGGTCCATAGCCAAAAAGCAATTCTGTAACCCTACCAATCATGAAAGAAATGAAAGGCAGCTAGGTGGTACAGTAGATAGCATGATGGACCTGGATTCAGAAAGACCTGAGTTCAAATCTGGATAGCTGTGTGACCCTAGACAATGTATTTAATTATAGTCTGGCTCCATTTCTTCAACTGTAAAATGGAGATAATAATGGCATCTGCCTCTCAGGATTGTTTTTGAGGACAAAAATGAGATGATGTTTCTAAAGCAATTTTCAAATCTTAAAGTACTCTATAAATGCTAGCATTTTTTACAAAATCATAACAACTCCAAAAAGTCCTTTTTAGGGTGAATGAAACATCTCTAGGCCTTGTTCTCTCCTGTGTAAAAAGAATTGTACTATAATAAAGTAGGGCTAAGATTCTTTGGAGCTCTCAATACCTCTGATTTTATTTTCCATTTTCATGAAGTGAATGCTCCTGGCCCACAGATTCATGATTTGGAGGTTAATCAGAAGGGCTGGGAAACAGTTTTTGTCATTTGAATGTATTTTTTTTTTACTTCTGTCCTCGGAAGCCTGTATTTCCAAAAGCCAGACTGTGGTTCTATGTTCTGAACGAAAGGGATTTCTGATTAGAAAAAGTCATGGAATCTGAGGAGACATCCACAAAGATGCTCTGCACCCATTCAGGGATGGAAAAACCTTTGGAACTTGAGAAGTTCTCTGGAGTGGTCTGCAGAGAAAATCAAATGGAAAGGGGTTGCAGTAAAGGGGAAAATCATTTGGGAGGCTCCATGGAGGGCAGCCTTTTATGCATAAGTGGAATTAAATGTGGCCCAAGAAGGCTCCAGGAAGATCTCTTTCCCTTAAGTACTTATTGCCTTTCCTTTGCCCCTCCTCAATATTATTTTTTCCATAGAATTATGTTCTGCCATTAGACTAGAATCAGAAGCCTGAGAACAGAGAATTTCAGAGCTGGAAAGATCCTTCTACTGTGCCCTCCAGAGTACTAGTTCTTTTGTTAACAAACTACCCTTCATATTAGACCTGTGACTATTCTATAGAAATTATTCAGCAGCCACCTCTGGGGATTCAACTCAGTAATGAGCCATCTATGACTGGACTTCCTTAACTCCCCCCAAGTTTCCATATGCTCATGGAGTGGCAATTAAGTATACTTCAAAGTTAGATGGGAGAGAGTGAAAGACACTGGTAACATTTGTATTTACCTATCCTGTATTGGGATTGTTTCTCTGAGTATGATGTAAAACCCTTAAGGGCAGCGACTCTTTGATTATTCCCAGCACAATGCCTAGCACTTAATTAGGTAGGTACTTAAATTAATGCTTGTTGAAATGAATTTGCCGGAGCTGGAGGAGCCTTAGAAGTAATTTAGACTAATTCTTAATAGATGGAATAACCTGCAAACTTCCCCCAAATGTGGTATCCCACAGTGGGTTGGTGAAAGAGCCAGGACACCTAGTCTTGGCATATAGCTAGGTCTTCTGACTTCTGGTCCAAAGGCTCTTTGGACAATATCAATTGAGGTTCACTTTTTTGGATCCTCTTTTAAAATATGCATCCATCAGATTTGTTAGTGACATCAGATGCATTTTCTTCCTAGCAGGAAGGTCCCAGAAGGTCTTAGGAACATCATGTACACCTCCGGATGCTATCTATGTTCAGGAATGAGAATGAGGCATAGTCAAGATGAACTAGACCTTCTAATCACCCAAGAAGACCATAACATGAGGGCACTGTCTTGCTTAATAAAATCCTTGAAGTTCCTAACTGATCCCTGTCAGTGAAGAATTAGATCAGTCATTCAATGCTAGAGACTACAGGCTTTTCTTTCCACCTATTTAAACTCACAAAAAGGATGGCCGGTGCTTTTACATGAGACACTTAAGGGTGGGAATATGAAGGGGGACTAGGGAGGGAAGGATATCAGGGAATTACCAACCCTTAGAACCAAAGCTGACACCCAATGGTCTGGGGAAAGACAGGAAAGGGAGACTATCATGGATGTTTCCAGAGTCTTGGGGGAACTCATCTTCAGGCCTTGGGAAAAATGACAGGGATTCACTTTGGTCCTGCAAGAGAGCACCTCTTAGACTTGATTCCTGGTTATATGAAGGTTCCTTCCTTCATTCTTGTTTGATGATTCCTCAGTCTATCCTTCAGTAATGAATAAGGCAAGTATATAGGATGTTCAGAGAGGACTAGCACCTCTGGTTGAGGGCTTGCTGGGCCCTGGCTGCTTATTCACTTTTTTTTCTGTATTTAATGCTTCAATTTAAAAAAAAACATTTATTAATATTCGTTTTTAAAATGGTTACATGATTCATGCTCCTACTTTCCCCTTCACCCCCCGCACTCCCCCCCACCCATGGCCAATGCACATTTCCACTGGTTTTATCATGTGTCCTTGATCAAGACCTATTTCCAAATTGCTGATAGTTGCATTGGTGTGGTAGTTTCGAGTCTGCATCCCCAATCATGTCCACCCCGACCCATGCGTTCAAGCAGTTGCTTTTCTTATATGTTTCCTCTCCTGCAGTTCTTCCTCTGAATGTAGGTAGCATCTTTACCGTAAATCCCTTAGAGCTGTCCTTTGTCATTGCATTGCTGCTAATACAGAAGTCCATTGCATTCTATTTTACCACAGTATATCAGTCTCTGTGTACAATGTTCTTCTGGCTCTGCTCCTTTCGCTCTGCATCAGTTCCCGGAGGTCTCTCCAGTTCACCTGGAACTCCTCCAGTTTATTATTCCTTTGAGCACAATAGTATTCCATCACCATCAGATACCACAATTTGTTGTTTATTCACTTTTGATGTTCAACTTTCACTCAATTCTCCTGTGGCTCCAAGAAACTATAGCATGAGCAATAGCCATACCCTGGTAAAACTATCTTGGCAAACAAGCTAAACAAGATTGAGGGTGACTGAAAAACCTCAAATCCAATGGTGATTTAGGGGAGTGTTTAACTTAAGAATGTAGAGACTTTCCCAGCAAAATAGGAGGATGAGAACCACTTGTTTCAATGTCTATGAAGGAGGTAGAAGCAGGCATGGGAAACTGACCCCACAGGCACTGCCCCTCTGGGTGGTGCCAGGAAAATTAAGGACCTATGGTTGATTCCTAAGATGTGATGTGGGAGAGCTAGTGGGTGGAGAGAACTGCTTAAAAGGTGAAATCAGGAGACTGATCGGTCTCTTCTGGCTAGAGCTTAGAACCTGAAGGAACCCATGTTGGTGGTGAGCTTCAATCCATCATGGCAGCAAATAGAGTAGTAATCTAAGCAATTCTATACCTCTTTCCTATATTTCCCTCTCTTTACTATCACTATTTTGATGTGATAAAGTTATAAAAGCTACCTGTAGCCTCGTAATTTAATTTTAACTATTACAGGTCTCATAGGTAATTAAGCATAGAGGTAGGATTCATGCTCCAATCCTTTCACTTCAGAACCAATGTCCTTTCCATTGTACTACTGTGTCCCATCCTTTGACTATAACCCAATGCTCATCCTTTCTAGTCTGATGAGATCTGACAGAGTCCTAGGTTGCCTGCCTGAATTGCATTGAAATATCAGTGTGCTATAATGAAAAAGATCAAAAGAAACAAGTGCCAGCTATGCGAAAGGCACTATGCTAAGTGCTTTACAAACATTATTTCATTTGATCCTCAAAAAGTAGATGCTATTATTATATCTCTCTTAAAGATGAGAAAAATTAGACAGAGAGGTTAGGTGACTTACCCAAGGTCATATAGCTAGTAAATATTTGAGTCCAAATTTGAACTCAGTTCTTCTTGACTCCAGACCCAACTTGTAACTCATTTGGCCAACCAAGCTGAAAAGACTATTGGACTTGGATTCAGGAGGAGTTGAGTTTGAAGAAATGAAGCTTCTTAAGGACTGTCCTTTCTTGCCTCTTGTAGAAATGAATAATAATGGAGACACCAGGGATGTTACAATAAATCTAATAGTTGTGGGTACACACACTGGGTTATAGGAGAGACTGGACCAGGATAAGGAGTTCACTGGATTTATCACAGGAATGGCAGTTGGTCTTAACTTAACAACCTTAATACTTAATTACTAACTACCTAATCTTCCTCACAACACTCTGTAACCCTAACTCCTAGCCAAAGTGCCATTTTTCAATCAATACTAGTTCTTCATCATTGCATTTTGAGGTTTTCTTGGCAAAGATACTAGAGTGATGGAAGCTGAGGCAAAAAGGTTAAGGGACTTTTCCAGGGTCACACAGCTAGTGTCTGAGGCTAGACCTGAATTCATGAAGATGAAATTTCCTGATTCCAAGTCAAATGTTCTATCCACTGTACCACCTAGCTGTCCATCCCAGAATAGTTACTGAGGCATAACTACTTAATAATTTCTCATTGAATTAAATTAGATTTTAACTTCCCCTTTACACCTTATCAGCTGTGTGGTTCTGGGCAAGTCAGAAATTCTCCGAGCCCTAGTTCATTCTTTTATAAAACTGGCATAATAACAGTACCTCCTTCATTGTGAGGTTCAAATGAGATCATGTACAAGATGGAACGGTAGAAGGAACATGTGCTCTGGAGTCAGAGAACATGAGTTCAAATTCTGCCTCTAACTACCTGAGCCACCTCAGGAAAATCAAATGCTTAGCTCTCAGTTACCTTGTTAGAAAAATGAGGAAGGAGGTCAACTAAATTGACCTCAGGATCTTTTCTAGTTCTAAATCTACATGCCTATAATCCTGTATAGTCAAAAGCTTTGTACATCTTCAAGCACCAAAAACAAAGTAAACAAACAAAAGAACAAATGAATCAATCAATCAATCAAAATGCCAACTATTCTTATATAAAAACCCAGATTCACCTCCACACCTCACCTAGATTTCAGCAGAGGAATGATGGGGCTTGCAGCTCCTTAATAGGGCAGTTGTCGCAATAGACAACACTAATGGGAAAGATTAGAATTGGATATTAGACAGGTATTTTCTCTGGGCTGTAGATTAGTTCTTTGCTCTGAGCTGGAAGTAAATGTTTCCACTGGCTTCTTCATCTCATCTTTTGGGAAGGAATTAATGGTGCATGGCTGAGTCCCCACAAAGTAAGGACAAATCCTGTTTTCTCCCAGAAGCCACTGAGGACAATGCAGTAATTCATCAGCTGCCAAAGGGGGCATCTCTGAGCTTGAGGCCATTAGATGATCATTCTTTTGGACCCTCTTTCAAAATACACGTTGACCGGGGAGCAATAAAGGCATGGAACTAATTTGTACTGAATCATTAGTGACGTTAAAGTCCTTTTCTTCAGCAGGAGGGATCCAGAAACATCTGAGAAACACTAAACCCTCAGAGACTAAGGGGGTGGTGTGGGTGGAGTTGAGCACACCTCTAAGATTGGGGGTGGAGGTGTGAATCTGGGCACAGTCACAAAGGAAATATGGCTCCTAGTATTGCCAGTTCTCAGTCTCATGACCTTGTGGCCATGGAAATGGAAAGATGGAATGGATCTTAAAGACATTGGATAAATGGAGGATAACAAATAATCATGTAACAGAGCATAGGGTATGGTGAAGTGGAAAATATTCCAGATAGGGATCAAGGGATTTGGTTTCGGCACCAAATGGCTGTATATTCCTGCGAATGTCATGTTCCATTTCTGGGCTTTTGCTTCCTCATCTGTAAAGTGAAAGTCTTGGAACAGATGGTTTTTAAGATACCTTCCAACTCTAAGCCTTCTGTCCTAAAATTTCCACTCACCTTTTGCAAACCTCAAAGTGCTACTTAAATGTTAGCTATTATTATTCCTTCTTTTAAGATTTTATAGCACCTGGAGCATTTTCTCATACCTTGGCTGCCCAGGAAGGGTACTACACTGAGGACACTTTCTAGTTAATGACAATACAAAACCAAAGCTCATGAGCCCCTGATGATGTGTTTGCTTTTTCTAGGCAGTCAGTGGAAATATTTCTTCTGAACAAATTCAGTCCCTTGAGGACCAGACCTGGGGTTCATAGGATTCAACAACTATCCATCAGGGAATAGGATGGCTAAGATATTGTGACATCACTAGAGAACACTGGTAACTCTAGAGCAGTGATTCCCAAAGTGGGCGCTACCGCCCCCTGGTGGGTGCTGCAGAGATCCAGAGAGGCGGTGATGGCCACAGGTGCATTTATCTTTCCTAATAATTGCTATTAACATTTTAAAAATTTAATTTCCAGGGAGCTAAGAAATATTTTTTCTGGAAAGGGGGTGGTAGGCCAAAAAAGTTTGGGAACCACTGCTCTAGAATATTAGAGGTTTGAGTTATCTGGCCATGTGTTCCTTGGACACAGATGACACTTATCCTTGAAAGAAACATGTGTGCCCTGGTCATATGCAGAGATCCCCAAAATACCAATCAACCCACAAAGTTTCAGGGTGAATTCCACTAAGCACACAAAGTATGCTCTTCCAGTTTGCTAAATCTTACCAATTGGAGAAGATATATACAATGTATACATGGAAACAAGGAAAACACATGAAGGGAATAAGTATGACCAGGGAAAGCTCATGCAGAAGCATATGCAAGGATCCAAATGGTCAGGGCACACATGTTCCATACATTATTGAGTGCCTCATGTGTTCAAGGAATTCATGGCTGAGCAACTCAGCCTCTAATGCTTTAAAATTGCTGATTCCTCAGGGGATGCCATAACCCTTTAGCTAACTTTTATTCCTGATGGGAGGTTTCTGAACCTTCTATGCTATAATCTGTGTCATAGGACTGGATCTGTTCATCTCTAAAACTTCCATCTGGGGTCTGTATGTCCTGACTGGTGAGTCCCTCCCATGGTCCACCCATTCTATTTGGCCCCAGTGATTCCTCATTTTACAACCCAAACTTCTTTCTTGATACCATGTGAGGAAGATCTATAATTCTGATCACTTGTTGCTTTAAGTTCCAAATCAAGAAGTTCCCATTTATTCTACACACCATAGGGAGTCACTGAACTTTTTAGGGCAAGATAGTGGCATGGTGAGTCCTGTGCTTTCTGGCTACTCTTGACACAAAACAGTTTGATGTTGTCAAAAGGGCTCTGGATTCAGATTCTTAAGACTGTGATTCAGAGGATAAAAATGCCTGAAAAGGCAGGACAGAGTTTGGCATTTTTCTTCTTCTCATAATTGCTTTCATTACTTCTGGTCCATTTAAACATCATCATTTGAGGCTGGATCTCAGCAGGGGCTGGGCCATGCTCCCAGATTTGGGGCATCTGTCTATGCTTTGCTATAATAATGAACTTTTCACTAACTGCCTATCTTACCTGTGGTCAATTTCAGTATCACCGAATTGACAAACGGGGCCCAGCAGGAGATAAAAGAGGAAGGAGCATTTTGGCAAATGGATTCTAGCAATTAGCCTAGCAGGGAGACTGGCCTGGAGAAGCTGATGACCAAAGAGGCCCAGAGTCCATGTTTGACAGGATATTACCCCTCCTGGCTTGGAGCAGGGTTAGAACCAACTTGGGCTTGAGAAAAGAGTACATCAGGAGTGTCAAGGATTCTCCTTCCCATATTGTCTCCCTCTGGCTGTGTCATTAAATTATATCATTTAAGTAAAGGATTTTTTTTTTGAGCAAAAGTTTTTAAGCTAGGGTCTCTGATTTTAGTATTGTGAAGAGTGAATCAAACTTTGTCTATCAATCAGCAACTTTTAAATTAATCAGTCAAAAAACATAAGCACTCCCTACTTAACATTAAATAAGAGAGTTCAAAATCACTTGCTAAGGTGGGTGAACTCCAGAGACCACTGCCCTCCCCCTAGGCAGTGCTAAGCAAATTGAATAAAAATAAATAAAATTGAAAAAAAAAACAAATGAGACTATAATTGGCTCCCATAAAATGGAGGAAGGGACCAGAAGTGATGTGGGAAAAGGACAATAAAAAGTCCTGAACTTCCTGTCCAGGGAGCTTCTCCTTTGGAAACTTTGCCTTGTGACTTCTCCTTCAGGGACTTTTGGACTTCACCTTGTGACTTCTTCACCTTTGAACTTGACCTTCGATCTTCTCCTTTGGAGTTTGTCTTGGGAGACTGCATTGGTGAACTGGACTGAGGGAGGAGACTCTTTCCCTGGATCCTGCATTGGCTTGCTGGGTGAGTAGTGTGAGAATAAAATTGAGTGGATACTCCTGATATTTAAAATTAAAGGATTTAATAATAAAAAAATGAGAGGGAAAGGAATTCCTTCAGCCAAGTGAGCAGAACACAGAGCCAGAGACCCATATCTGCCACACTTTAACCAAAGTAAAGCCCCCAAAGAGCCCCGCAGTGTGGGTCTCAGCCAAATTTATCTCCCAAGCCTCTGTACGTCAAATAAGGACATACTTAAAAGGATATTGGAAATGTAGCTCAAGTGTGGCGAATTTTCCACCTGTACAGTAGCTAGTCTTCCTTTCCTGGCTTCTAGAGAGATTGGTTCTGGAAAGGCTTTCCTTTCCTGGAGGAGGCTGAATTGGTGGAACCCTTGCTGAAGACACCACCGGGTCCTCTGGATGAAGGTTACTGAGCCCTGCCAGGGCTGAGCCAGACACTGGAGCAACATTTAGGGTGATAGGCTAGACATTTCTCTACTCTCTTCTTACATTTTCCCTATTTTCACTCTTTCTACTTCTTTGTAAATGAAGCTACTAAAAGTCATTTTGACTTAAGCTATAATATTTTTAAATCAGTGACTACGAAATTACTTTAGAACTTTCATATTAGCATAAAAACCTAAATTTTTTTTATACTCATACAGTATCTATCTACCCATCCATTCATCCGTCTATCCATTATCCATCCATCCATCCATCCATCATCTATCCATCTATCTATCTCTCTATCTATTATCTATGTCTGTCTGCCTATTGATCTATTAATCTGTCTGTCTACTGATCTATCTGTGTTTACATATGTAGTTCTCTTTCAGTAGAATTGGTTTCATTTGTAATCTTATGCATTTAATTTTATATACTTAAAAACTTTGTACTAGAAAGGTGTCCAGAGACCTCATCAGAATGACTATCATGTACTATGCTATATTCTGATAATCAAATTATAGGATGGACATAGATAAGTTGGAAAATGCTGAGGTGGGGGCAGGGTGGATAGGATAATGAATGGTCTCAAATTCTTGCCATATAAAGATGAGCTGAAGGAAATGGGGGTGCTTATCCTGAGAAAGGCTCAGGGGTGACATGATAGCTATATTATTAGTCATTTATATCATCATATCTCAAGGGGATAGATAGGATCCAGTTGGCAGATTTCCTACTTGTGTCACTTAATAATGATGACTGACATTTCTTTTTTCTCTTTTATTCTATTTCAATTTTTTTTCTTTTAACATTCATTTAAATTTTTTGAATTTCAAATTCTCTCCCTCCAGCCCATTCTCCTCCCACAGAGAAGTCAAGCAATGTAATGCCCATTATTCACATGAAGTCATGGAAAATATATTTCCATATTATCCAGGCTGCATAAATAAATAAATAAAGCAAAATATAGTGGGGAAAAATTTGCTTTAATCTGCACTCAGATTCCTAAGACAGCCCTAGACTCACATTCTTCTTCACCAGTTATCTACTTTGCAAAACTCAATCAGTCCTTTCAGTCCTGTCTGCTTGCTTACTCCCAAGACCTATTAGATCCCTGAATTCCCAGAAAACAACTTTTTGGAACTCTCAGGGGAGTTCAGTAGAACGCCATCTCCTAATAAGGTCTAGGGGGTGGATATGGGAAAGGATGTACTGCTTTGGTTACCTAAGAGGCATTTCTGTTTCCTTTTGATCCAGAGAAAAAAATAAGAGAGAGGGAGAGGGAGAGGGGGGAAGAGAGAGAGAGAGAGAGACAGAGAGACAGAGAGACAGAGAGAGAGAGAGAGAGAGAGTATGTTTCTTGTAATGACACAATCCAGGACTCATGAATATTAATTTAAAGAGATGGGGGTAGGCCATTTGAAGGGGAAAGGAAATACCAAATGAATTTTTCCTTAGGGTAATTACAATAGCTCATATTTACACAAAACTTTATTGTTTGTATAGTGTTTGATAAAATTATGTCATTTGATCTTTTCAATAACTGTGAGGTAAATGAAAATCTTGTTATTGTCCCTATTTTACAGGTGAGGAAAATGAGGTTTATAGAGATTGAGAAATTTGCTTGGGATCACACAGCTGATAATGGGCAGCTAGGTGGCACCATAGTGCATGAGCACTGAGCTGAAGTCAGGAAGACACATCTTCCCAAGTTCAAATCTGGCTTTGGCCACTAGCTGTCTGACCATGGGCAAGTCATTTAATCCTGTTGGCCTCAGTTGCCTCATTTTAAAATGAGCTGGAGAAGGGAATAACAAACCACTCCAATATCTTTGCCATAGGGCTGAAACTACTCAACAACAACAACAATAATAATGGAATAAAAAGCAGGATTTGAATTCAGCTCTTCCTGAATCCAAGTCTAACACTGCATCCACTATACAAGACATGTCAAACATGCATCCTGGTCAACATTCCTCAGATTAAGCCTAAATTGGATTTAGATGTAATTGGAAAATATTTGACCAAAGAAATAAAATACAATAAAATAGATTTTACATTTTAAAACTGTCAATATGTGGTCTGCAGGGCTCCTTATGTAGAGTGAGTGGCTTCTATTTCTATTCTAGTTTGATATCACACATACAATCTATCTCACATATCAGATCATGCACCAAGTCTGTTTAGCCATTCTCAGACAATGGACATCTGCTTCCAAGTCCTTAAAAAAGTGTCACTAGGAATATGGAATATCCTTTTCTTTATCTCTGGCCCTCTACATGCCTAGTAATGAGATCTCTGTGTCAAATCACCCTGAACCCCTTCCAGATCACTCCTAATTTCTTCCAAAATGGTTAGGCAACAAAATATGAAATGAATAATTTTGATTATATTAAATTAAAAAGGGTTTGTGCAAACAAAACCAGTGCAACTAAAATTAGAAGGGAAGCAACAAACTAGGGGGAAATTTTATAACAAAACTCTCTGACAAGGATCTAATTTCCCATATATATAAGGAACTATGTCAAATGTACAAGAAATCAAGCCATTCCCCAATTGACCAATTATCAAGTGACATGAATAGGCAGTTTTCAGATGAAAAAATAAAAAACTATCATTAGTCACATGAAAAAGTGTTCTAAATCCCTCCTGATTAGAGAAATGCAAATCAAAACAACTCTGAGGTACCACCTCACACCTAGCAGATTGGCTAACATAAAAGCAAAGGAAAGCAATAAATGTTGGAGGGGATGTGGCAAAATTGGGACACATGCATTGCTGGTAGAGTTGTGAATTGATCTAACCATTCTGGAAGGCAATTTGGAACTAAATTGGAACTATGTCAAAATGGTTAGGCAAATTCATATGGCCTCCAAACTGGCATGCCTGTTTTCTCAAGACTTCTATTTTAAGTGCACATGGGAATCTCACCATTTAAAGGGCTCTTGTAATATTTTTTTTTAAAAAGTAAATAATTATTCATTTATCTGGTGTCTGAATCTGAGCTGTTTTTTTAAACCCTTATCTTCCATCTTAGAATCAATATTGTGTGTTGGTTCTAAGGCAGAAGAACAGTAAGGGCTAGGCAATGGCGGTTAAATGACTTGCCCAGGGTCACACATCTAGGAAGTGTCTGAGGTCAGATTTGAAACTAGAACCTTCTGTTTCTAAGCCTGGCTTTCAATCCACTGAGTCACCAAGCTTCCCCCTTGAATATGAGTTTTTATCTAATAGGATTGTGGAAAGCAGATCCCACTTTGAAACAATGATAAAACAAGAACATTTTGGAAATTCTTTTCTTAGTCCCAGAGCTTGCCTCAGCAAGATCGAGAGGTGCTTAATTAAATTTAATGGAGAATAGAAAGGAAGATAAAAAGCGATGGCAAGGAGGAAAATAATAAAAAATACTTTCCCTGTTCAGAAAGAACTGGAACAAGAATGAATGATTTATGGCATGAAGACTTCTAAGAAGCTCTTTAAGCAACTGGTAACCCTCAGATCCTCCTCAATCGTTTCTTTCTTAGAAATGAACCTTTATTAGAATCACAGGGAGGCAGCTGGGTGGCTCAGTGGATTGAGAGCTAGGCCCAGAGATGGGAGGTCCTGGGTTCAAATCTGACCTCAGATATTTCCTAGCTGTATGACCCTGGGCAAGTCACTTAGTTCCCATTGCCTAGCTTTTACTGATCTTCTGCCTTAGAACCAATACACAGTACTGATTCTAAGGCAGAAGGTATAAGGCTTTAAAAAAAAAAAGAATCCTAGAATATAAACTAGAAGGAACTTTAGGGACTGTCATAGATACACTTCATTGTATAAATGAGGAAACAGATATTTAGGGTGAATGGCTTTAAGATCATACATTTTAATCGTTTCATTTTACACATGAGGAACCTTAGGAATCAGAGAGTGACTTATCCAATCTCACAAAGATTTGTAGTTGTCATTCAAGTCATTTTTTCAGTCTTGTATGACTCTTCATGACCCCATTTGGGTTTTCTTGGCAAATATATTGGAGTGGTTTGCCATTTCCTTCTCAAATTTCTTTTACAGAGGAGGAAATTGAGACTCAAGGAGGTTCATAACTTTGTAGTCTCTATTAGAAGAGATCTTAGAAGTCATCTATTATTCAGTCCTGTCAATCATGTCCTATTCTTCATGGCTCCATTTGTAGATTTCTTGGAAAAGACACTGGATCCATTTCCTTCTCCAGTCCATTTTTTTTAAACCCTCGTACTTCAGTGTATTGTCCCATAGGTGGAAGATTGGTAAGGGTGGGCAATGGGGTCACACAGCTAGGACCTCCTGTCTCTAGGCCTGACTCTCACTCCACTGAGCTACCCAGCTGCCCTCCAGTCCATTTTTACAGATGAGGAAACTGAGGCCAACAGGGTGAAATGATTTGCCCAGGGTCCCATAGCTAATAAATGCCCAAGGCCAGAGTTGAACTTGAGGAAGAAGAGTCCTCTTACTCCAAGCCTGGTGTTCTATCCACTGAGTCACCTAACTGCCCTAACATTTTGTTGGTTCACATCAACCGGGTTGAAGTTGATTCAGATTGATTTCCATTTTCTATTTGGTGTGTTCTTATATATGTAAGTCTAGAATATTAGTAAGAAGAGGTCTTTAAGGATATCTAGTCCAATTCTCTCATTTTATGGAGGGAAAATGAAGTGATTTACCAAAGATTATTGAGGTAGTAAATGCCAGAGCCAGGATCCCAAGCTTATTGCCTGCTCCATTAGACAGTGAGCGCCTTGAGGGCAAGGACCTTCTTTTGTTTCTTTTTAGATCCCTGTAGCTTAGCACACTGTCTAGCATACAATAGGCACTTAATAAATGTTTATTAACTTCCTGCCTGGGTGAGCCTGAGAGTAGATATCAAATCCATGCCTATTTCTTCTACTTCATGCTTCTTTCCCCAACCCTGGGTAACTGAGCAGCAGTCTTTTCATCTTGGTGGCTGTCTCATGAGCTGAACTGATCTGGAATCATTGAGAAGTCTGGGTACTGCCCAATGGCAAGTGATTCCCACAGCTACACCCTTCTTAGAGGTGAAGACAATGACGGTATGGTCCTCCATCGGTTCTGCCTGGCCAGTTTGGATTTAGGTGGAAGTGACTTCTGGTCAGCATTTTCCAAAGTCCTTTCTACCTTCCAGGAGGGAATCATCCTAGAGAGGATGGGTTCTATGAGTCCTCTGAGTGTTTACTGTATCTGTTTATGGGCTATTGTGTGTCCTTTGTTATGGATTACTGTTTGATGTTTCAAGTATTGTCAGTGTGTGCACAAAAGTGTTGAGTTTTTTGTGTTTTAAGAATTTTTGGTGTGTGTGTGTGTGTGTGTGTGTGTGTGTGTGTGTGTGTGTGTGTGTGTAAAAGGAAAANTGTGTGTGTGTGTGTGTGTGTGTGTGTGTGTGTGTGTGTGTGTGTGTTCAAAAGGAAAACACCTATTCGATGCCTCCTACTGATTTGTATACTGAGTAACTTTTCCTTTTAGGGGGAGGCTAGACTAATGAGCTCTATTTGAGTTCTGTTTAAGGGATTTTTCTTGGGACTCCAGGTTGGGGATATTATGAGCTAGAGAATGTGAGGAAAAATCTAATCTTTTCTTTTGGGGGTCAGATTTTCCCATGACTGAGTTTGCATGAGTCCTGAGCTAATGCCCTTTGTGGGAAAATAATTCTGTTGTGGCCGTGTTATGCGATCTTGAGGAAGTCTCTAACCCTTTGGGCCTTAGTTTCTTCGTCTATAAAATATGAATAGATTGTTCTAAATGCCCTTTGAGGTCCCTTCTATCTCTAAATACATGTTTCTAAGACCTCAGTTTTTCTACCTATAGAATGGAAATAATTGTACATTATTTTTGCTGTTAGTCCCTTCCAACTCTTTGTGACTTCTTTTGGGGTTTTCTTGGCAGAGATGCTGAAGTGGTTTGCCATTTCCATCTCCAAATCATTTTATAGATAAGGAAATGGAGGCAAAAGGATTAAGTGACTTGCCCAGGGTCACCCAGCTAGTAAGTATCAGAGTCTACATTTGAATTCAGGAAGATAGACATCCTCTTGTCTCCAAGCCTGAACTCCCTGCACTATTGTTCCACATAGCTGCCCATAATAAACATTTATTAAGTGCCTACTGTATGTCAGGCGTCATGCTAGGTAGTGAGATTCAAGGAAAAAGAGTGAGAGAACCCCTACTGGAAAGGAGTTGTTTTTGAACAGGGATGAAACAAGTATGTGTGAAAATATATAAAGTATGGTTATAGCCTATATCACACTATTCACCACTTTGGGGAGGGTAGAAAGGGAGAAAATCTGAGTTCAAAAATGTCAGAAAAAACTGTCAAAAGTTGTTTCTACATGTAGCTAAAATCTTTTTGGGGAAAATATATACAGTCTAAATTTGAAATTTATGTATGTATATATACATACACCTACATACAGTATATGTGTGAGAATATACACTCCTCTACATATAAAGTGGTTAAATACACCTTGGGGAGGGAAGGCATTAGCAGTTAAAGTGAAGGAAAGCTTCATCCAAAAGTCCAGATTATGCTTCTAATGATTTTGTAGAGATTGGAGCATAAATATACAGAGAAGTGATTACCGAAGTTTTTAATTACTTTTCATGGTAATAACAAAGTCTGATTTTGGGGTGTGGGGGAGGAACTTTTGGTATCTAACCCTTTTTCAGACATATTGAGAATCAGTCCATGAGTGTCCTCAAAATTGCATCAGCTTCTGCCTGATCCTCTCCCACATACTTTTCCCACTTTTGTTTTATTTCCCTTGAAAAACGTCTGGGATTCTGTTAGAGTCCAGATGTGGCAGCTCTGTTGTCCTTGTTAGAGAAAAGAGTTTGTTATAGAAATCCCTACAGATCTTTTCCACTTTTGTCTGTTTGTTTTCCTCTTTCCGGGATCGTCCTTAAATGCTCTTGGGATGAGCTGGCTTAATTGGGTCTCTCACCAAGCTTTCTGTAAGCTTATTTTCCTTAATACTGCTTCTTGCTGTTTTATGAGATAATACAGCTCATAATTGTCCACCATTCCCTTCTGAAAGCTTTTACAAATATGTATATATTCAAAGGGAACCTGTAACTATTCTTCAAACTAGCTGTAGCTTCTTTTTGCTTTCTGTTATATTTACAGTGAGCATCATCATTGATACTGGTAGGAAAATTACCGCCATTGGTATAGACCAATGATTCATCTGAAGTTTATGGTCTCAAAGAGCTGCCTGGAACCCTGAGAAATGAATTAGTCTGCTCATGGCCACACAAGTTCAGTCAGAGACAGGGCTTGAACTCAGGTCTTCCTGACTCAGTGGCTGGCTTTCTATTCACTATGCCATCTGTCCCTTGTGATGAGTATGAAATTGTGGGGAAGTATCCTATGAGAACATTGCCTCAGAATCCCAGAATTGGAAAAGTCCTCAGTGACTATTTGATCCAATCTGTACCTGAAAAGAATCCCTACTATGGTATAAATGACAGATGGTCATCCAACCTTGGCTCGGAGACTTCTGATGATGGGAAATCACTAACTCTTTTTTTCTTAAACCCTTGCCTTCTGTCTTAGAATGGACACTAAGTATTGTTTCCAAGGCAGAAGAGCAATAAGGACTAGGCAATTGGAGTTAAGTGACTTGCCCAGGGTCACTCAGCTAGGAAGTATCTGAGGCCAGATTTGAACTCAAGACCTCCTATATCCAAGTCTGACTCTTTATCCACTGAATTACTTAGCTGCTCAAGACTACTACCTCCTGAGATAGCCTGTTCTACTTTGGGACAGCTGTAATTGTGAGGAAATTGTTCTTATACACAAAATCTTTTCAACTTGCACTCACTTCTCTTGGTTCTGCTCTCTGGGGGCAACTGTTGTTGTTGTGTCATTTTAGTCATATCTGATTCTTTGTGATACCATTTGGAGTTTTCTTGGCAAAGATAATAGAGCAGTTTCCTGGGGCCAAGTAGAACAAGGTTAATTCCCCATACGACAGCTCTTCAAATACTTGAAGGCAGCTGTTTTTATTGTGGTTCAGTCATTTTTCAGTCATGCCCAGACTTTCATATCCATATTTGGGATTTTTTGGACAAAGATACTGGAGTGGTTTGCCATTTCCTTCTCCAGCTCATTTTTTATAGATGAAGAAACTGAGTCAAGCAAGGTTTTAAATGACTCTCCAATATCACAAAATTAGTGTCTGAGGTCACATTTGAACTTGGGAAGATGAGTCATCTGGACTCCATGCCATGTACTCTATCTATTGCATGACCTAGCCATTATATCAATCCAAATCTTTTCTTTAGAGAAAAAGGCCTGAATCCCAATGAATTTTCTTATGGTTGGGATTCATACATTTTTCCATTCTTTTTGTTTCCTTCTGTGTCCTTCTCTTTCTTTTGGATTTTCCCAAAATGTGACATCTAGAACTGAGTACACCAAATATGGTAAGGCCAGGGCAGGACACAGCAGGATCATTACATCCTTATTTCTGGAAGAGATTATCCTTTAAGGAAGCCCAAGATTACATTTGTTTTTTCTTGGTTCTCTAATCTCACATTTTGAACTAGTGGCCCACTGTAACCTTCAGATTATTAGATTAAAATTAATATCTCCAAGGTCTTATTTTCCATTAAGTTTAATAATAATCACTTGAAATAGAGAAAGCAGATAAGCATAGATTTAAAGTCTCTTTCCTACTCTGAATCTGACCATGTGTAGTTCATCCTGCAGGATTCGCCGTCTGCCTCACCTGCTGTGCTCAGGGAAGTAGAGCTGGGTGGGGTCCACCACATCCTTTTATTTATGTTCCTGGACACAGTGCTGGCATACAAAAAATGGGATGAACTTGGTTGGCAACCCAGGAAGGGCAGGGGATGAAACTCCTTCTATACAATCCCCCCTGTGATTCTGTTGGGAGCTAAGCATGTTGAAATCTTCCAGATTTTCTTGTCTAGTCTCCCCAAAGAATAATTTCACATAACTAGCTTATACCTCCAAATATTCTGACTAGAGGTGCATAACCGATTGCACTTTACAAAGGGGAATATTACAACAATTTGGGGATAAGAAGGAAAGAAAA
Organism: Gracilinanus agilis; assembly: GCF_016433145.1. NCBI lineage: Eukaryota > Metazoa > Chordata > Mammalia > Didelphimorphia > Didelphidae > Gracilinanus > Gracilinanus agilis. Next base: position 772,018,475 of record NC_058130.1, on the reverse strand, counting down.
GAGGAAGAAAACAAAAAATGATTGCTAGACACATTGACAAAATGCCAGTGAGGGGCAGTACCCTTTAGCATAAGAGTTCATATTCATAATAAGTATGTTCAACTCCCGTTAGTTCAGTTCATTCTATCTGGATCTTTTGAAACAGTGAGTGGTCTCCACTGGCATCCTTACAGCACCTTCTCCAAAAAGATACATTTTCTTGATTTAGGGTGTTGGCGAGTTTCTTTTCCTGAAATTTTTTCAAAAGATTTTAAACCTTGGATTTTAAGATAATTAAACAATAACCCTTGAGGAGGATGTTAACCAATACTAGAATCACCCCAGGATACATGGCTGTATTATGAGATATATGAATCAATTGTCAAAAGAAAACCAATACCCTCCCCCACCAAATTTCAAATAAAAGAGCAAAAATTAAATTCTGGCTAAAAAATAATAAAAATAATTCAAAAAATAAAATCTTACATGTATAAAATTCTGAGTAAAAAAAAGAATAAACTTGTAACAGGTCCTTGAATCACCAGCAAGGTCCAATTAAAGTGATTTATGTCCCACATGCCTATAGGACATTTGCAGTGATATAGCACTTTACCCATAGGCAGCTAGGACAACAGAAAATTGCCAAATTATAAAAGAGAAGGGACTAGGTTCTGAGGTAAAAGGGTAGTATGATTCCTTGGTCTGATTTTACCTTCACTCTCAGGGACAGTGGAGCCAAAATGAAAGCCAAACTAAGGTACTTGTCTGAAATTTGGGATGAGGTAGTCCTGCTCTAAAATTGTCAAATAGCCACTTCCTTGAACCTCCAAAACAAGTCCTTTGTCTTAGTGCAGATTCTCATCAGTCCCACAGGGATCATTTGTCTCCTTGACCTTGTGCTTCCTGACACTGTGCAGTAGCTCTTTTGTGATCCCTTCTTCTGAAATCAGACACAATTTTTAGTAAAAGTCCCATAATACTTAACAATCAATGGCAGGTTTCCATAGTCTTAAGCTTTGGGGGTATGCATTGATATTAGGGCTAATAGATATTGTAAACTTATCCTTCAAAATAAAAAATATTAATACTGATTCCATGCACTGCAAGTACTAAAAATAATTAGAAAAAAAGAAAAAATCAAATATCCTTTTGCAAATATAAAGAAAAAACAATAATAATAAAAATCATAAATTCATAGTTCATATTCCATGTGACAATGTGTTAGCCAAGCAGAGGCACAACACAAAGGTTTTTCACTCAAAAATGAGTTCTATTTCTTTTTTTAACTTGGCCACAATTCACAGTGTGAGTGTACATGATTTTTTCACCAGGTAAAAAGCCTTTTAAAAATAGTAGTACAACTAATGCAGATTCTAAGAAGTACCAAAATCCCCAAAATTATTAGAGCCTATTTGATGACTACTGCAAACAAACCCACTACATTACGCTTCACATGAGTCTCTATAACCACTTGCTGTGTCATTTAAAAACCTTTGAAACTCATGGATATTTGTCACAAGTTCTCCAAATCTAGCCAATCTTTTAACCTCAGCTGAAATATTTCTAAAAGTCTATCATTGCCATAATTCCAAAATTTGGCAGGAGAGTCCAGAAAAAGACAAAAACAAAAACAAAAACAAAACTCTGTACCACTGATGCCACCAAGAACATAGACCATTCTGGTAGAAGGATAGAGTAAGACCATCTTTCCTACTCTAAGACTGAGAACATGTAGCTCATCCTGCAGGATTCTCCAACCACCTCACCTGCCATGCTCAGAGAAGTAGGGCCAGGTGGGGTCCACCCACACTCTTTTATTTACATTCATGGGTACAGTGCTGGCATGCAAAAAACAGGATGAACTGAGTTGGCATTCCAGGAGGGGAAAGGGATGAAACTCCCTCTACATAAGATCTTTTATAGCCAACCTTCATCTAGCCAAGTTTCCCCCATTCTCTTATTGGTGAAGGCAATTCTTTGAATGGAAGACTTTAGATTTATCCCAATGACAGTGAATCTGGAGGCAACATGGCATAGTGTAGGATTTCTTTCTTCTTTGTCTTCTTTTTTGTTAGTAGAATTTATTTCTAGGTATCTCAGTCCCTCCTTCCTCTCCCCACATCATAGAAGGCATCATTTGGCTAACAGATAAGTATATATAAGTTATGTCTTCTCTGTTTTCACCTTTCAGTCCTTCCTTTTGAGGTTGTCAACCTGAAAAAACACAGAAGCACCAAAGCAGTTAGAAAAGAATATACCTTTAATCAGGACAATGGAGACAATGCTCTTAATGGCTACCATGCAGAGTCACCCAGCTCTAACACTCTGGGAACAATGTTACCAGGAAAAACACCAAGAATGGGAAATTCCCTTGAACTAAAGAGCTTGAGGCTCTATTTATACCTTATGGAATATAACTAAAGAGAAACAATTGAATGGTTACATAGGGGCTTGGGACAGAGGTTGTAAGCTGAGGCTAGGGTACCTGGGAGTGATCTACATATCATAAGAAAAACTTAAGAAGACAGAAGAGTACTTAAGACTTGACTGAATCCACTATTCCTGTCCAGGATGCTTAAAGTACTGTCTTTCAATCTGAGACGCGACCTGTGACTTTCTTGAAGGCAAGTTTCCATGGGACAGGGGTAAATTTGGGGTTTCACAATACAAAGTTGCCAAGGTGACCAATCACAAGTTATTCTTCAAATAGTAAGTCTATACCTGTGTACTCTTCATTATTTCATGGTAGTTCTTTCCACTTTTTTTTTTTTCAAATTTATCTGCTCATTATTTCTTATGGGGCAGAGTAGGGTTTCTTAACTTAGTCTTTAAACTATTTTTAATGCCTACATTGGTTTATTATATATAATAACTTCATATATTTTATTTTCTGTATTTAAAGACATTATTTTGAGAGATCTACAAGCTTTATCGAACTGCCAAAGGTGGTATGGGACCCAGGGTTTCCCTCTGGACACCCCAAACTCCAGAAGTTTTCTAGATCAGAGGGAGGGAACATATAAAATTCCTTTCTGCTTCCTGAAAGAAGCATTCCCTCCCCCCTTTGGACTTTCCCCTAGATCAGGGATTTCCAAAGTGGGTACTACCACCCCCTGGTGGGTGCTGCAGCAATCTATGGTAGAGGTGATGGCCACAGGTGCATTTATCTTTCCTATTCATTGCTATTAAAATTTAATTTCCAGGGGGGCTAAGTAATATTTTTTCTGGAAAGGGGGTGGTAGGCCAAAAAAGTTTGGGAACCACTGCCCTAGATCTTCAATTAACAGAGATATGGACCTCCTAATTCCACTCTGATAAGCATTGTGTGGTACCTAATCTAATCATCCCTTGAATTCCACAGATCATCCCTTATACCTCCAACCTCAATGAATTACCTCATTCCTGATTCACCCCATCCCCCCCATTCTTTATCCTGTAACCCCTGTTGTAAAAAGGGTATAAAAACCCCAAACCCCATCTCCTTGGTGAGGCAGTGTTCCACCTGCACACTGTCTCCTGGCCTTTCAACATGGTTTACAAATTAATAAATTTCTCTAGCTAAATTTTGGAGTCTTGCATTCTTGTAAAGAACCTGCCCTGAACCTGGGGTTTCACCTTAAAGCTCTCCCACAAAAAAAAGCATCCATGACACAGAATAAGTTAGTAATCCCTGGCATGGTGGATTGAGAGCTGTCCTCAGAACCAAGAAAATCTGGGTTCAAATCCTGCCTCTGACATATACGAATTGTACAAACACTAGACAAATCACTTAACCCCACTATCTTCTAGGCAAATCTCTAAAATTGTAAATTACTGAGAAGATAGCACCATAAATTGGTAGAAGGAGGTTCTTAAGCTGATGAAATCACAAGTCCACTCTCTATTCTCCCATTTTACCAAATGTGACTCAGTGATCCAATTCACTGGGATATTTTTGATCTTGACTCTCGTGTACTATGTTGCTCTAATGGGTCTTCATGCTTTGTGTGTAGAGCTGAGATTAGTGAGGAATCCACCCAATATTGGCATTGCAAATTGCCTTACCATGTGATCAGTAATTCACACAGCGTTAGTAATTACACAGTGGAATGTAAGCCCCTCGAGGACAGGGACTGTTTTGCTTTTTTCTTTGATTTTCCATCCCCTATCACAGCATCTGACACACACAGTAGGTGCTTAATAAATAATTTGTTGAAGAATCTCAATGAATTACACAAAGAAAGAGATTTTATACTCAAAGGAGAGTGCACTTCTTATAATTAGGTCTGGGAAAGCTTATGTATCTGGTGCTGGATTATAATCACTTTTTAATTATATTTACTTTTATCAGCAGAGAGGTGAGACAGGTTATTGGCTCAGAGATATTTATGATTTGGGCTTTAGAGCAAGCCTCACTGATTCTGAAAGCAAAGGATAAAACAATTAGTTACAGAAGCCAAGGACGCCAGACCTCTGGATGAATTGGTGATGCCTGGCAATTCCAGCTGGTCAGTCCCCAGTAAATTCATTGTGTGGGGCTTTCTGGTCCCAGAGGTTTAGGTATTGTGGGAGTTTGAGTTTTGTTGTGGGAAAATAAATGCAGGTTCTTACCCAAAGAATTGCAGCTCAGACCCCTTCTTCTTCAGACATGAAAGTGTTTGTTCAAGAACATTAAAGATAACGTAGCTAGGGCAATGGAAGAGCCAAAGAAGAATTTTAAGTTGCTAGTTTTATTATGGGTCTGGGGTATTGCCCTCCTCCCATTGAGGGAATTTTCCATCCTCCCTCAAATTATTCCTATTATGGGTGTTCCAGGAGGTGCCCCAGGTGAAGGAGTAGGGAAGGGGAGTGCAAAGATCCCCCAGTGCACCTCAGCGATGTTGCTTCCCTTGTCCTGTTTGTCAGACTTTCAAGGTTGTTTTGGGTGTTTTGGTGTCCTTTCTAGGCCTTAAAAATTTTTACAAAAGGGAATAAAGTCATAACATAGGATGGATGCTCCCTTCTCCCTTCAGGCTTGACCTTGCAAACTCTTGTCAACTGGGAATAGTTGGGAAGCACAGGGTGACATACTTTTCTGCTAACTGGTAAAAAGCATAAGATCTGAAAGCCGTTTTAAAAAATTTTAAATTTTAAAATTTAAATTTTAAATTAAAAAAAAAACATTTAAAAAAAGAATTTCAAAGTTTCTAAATTTTTGAAGAACCATTTACCAGTGCCAACCCACATCACAGGGAACTTGGAAAAGAGAAAGAAGAGGGACAAACCAAACCCTCTTGCCTCCCCCTGTAGAATCTAAGAATTTTTGGTCTAAAGCAAACTTTTTTGGTGTGCCACCCCCTTTCCAGAAAAAATATTACTTAGCCCCCTGGAAATTAATTAATTTTTAAAAATTTTAATAGCCATTAATAGGAAAGATAAATGCACCTGTGGCCATCACCGCAATCTTGGATCACTGCAGCACCCACCAGGGGGCAGTGGCGCCCACTTTGGGAATCACTGGTCTAAAGGAATCATTCTTACAGGCTGGGTTCCCTCATGGCTTGGGCAATATTGGATTAACTGAGGAGCATATAAATCTCTGATTTCATCATTGTGTGGAAAACTCCCCACACCAATGTAGCCAGATACTTCTTGGCAACTTCCTATGTGATCCCAGATCTTAGCTGGGAGAGAGCTCCAAAGCCATCTGCCTTAACCCTTTCATTTTACTGATGGAGAAACTAAGGCCCAGGAATGCTGAGTGATTTCCTCAAGGTCACACAGCTCCAGAGGTGGGATTTGAACTTAGGTCTGCTCTAAGTTCAAGTCTTGATATGTTCTGTCTATTCTGTGGGCCTTGGTTTTCTCTTTTCTTAAATGGGGATAATGAAAGTCTGAAGAGCTCTTTTGGGGGGCAGTTCAGTGTATTAAGAGTCAGGCCCAGAGATGGGAGGTCTTGGGTTCAAATATGGCCTCAAACACTTCCTAGCTGTGTGACCCTGGGCAAGTCACTTGACCCCCATTGCCTAGCCCTTACCACTCTACTGCTGATGGAAGGTGAGAGTTTAAAAAAAAAAAGAGCTCTTTTTCTTGTGTTCTCAGTCAATGGCAACCAGGCCACAAATTGGAATCAAAAGTCCAAAGTGTAGTCATGGCTTAGGGAGGCAACACACTATTTACCTCTTTTAGGAAGTTGCCTAGGGGCACTGGAAAACTAAGCAGCTTATTTAAGGTCACACCATTAGTATATGTCAAAGATGGGACTTGAACTCAGGTCTTCTTGACTCCCAAGCCATCTTTTTTTCAACTCTGCCATGCAGCTTCTTCTCTTTTAACAATAAGAGCTCATTATTTGTGATTACAAAGTCCTTTCACAAATATTATCTAATTCATTTGTCATATCTTGGCAGCTATGTGGTAGGGTAGATATAGCACTGAGCCTGGAGTCAGAAAAACCCAAGTTTGAATCTAGCTTTAGATACTTACTACCTGTGTGACCTTGGACAAGTCACTTAATCTTTGTCTGCCTCAGTTTCCTCAATTGCAAAATGGGGAAAATAATAGCCCCTTCCTCCCATGGCTTTTGTGAGGATCAAATATATTATATCTGTTAAGCATAGTACCTGGCACATGATAGGTACTTATATAAATATGATGATGATGATGATGATGATGATGATGATGCTATTGCTGCTGTTGCTACTATAGCTACTACTACTACTACTACTACTACTACTACTACTACTACTACTACTACTACTACTACTTCTACTNACTACTACTACTACTACTACTACTACTACTACTACTACTACTACTACTACTTCTACTTCTACTACTACTACTACTACTACTACTACTACTACTACTTCTACTTCTACTACTATTCTACCTTGGCTGAAAGGTTATTATATTAAAAGTTGACTATAAGCCTTGTATTCAAGTCCTACCTGGACACACAGTGCCTATGTGATTTGGGGGAAATCCCTTCACCTCTCAGGGTCCCAAACAACTCTGCAAGACTCAACACTGCAGAGCAGGGGGAATCTGCCAGGGGAAAAGAAGCATCCTCTACTAATTGAATCCAGTGTTCAATTCTGCCTCCTACTCCTCCCCACTAATTACTCTGAATTTATTTTTGTATAATCGTATTTGCATGCTGAAGAGCATATAAGCTCCCCAAGGGCAGGAAGTGTTTTAATATTGTCTCTATCCCCAGTACCTGGCACATAGTCACTTAATCAATGCTTGCTGGATGAGATCTAAGATCTCAGAGTATTAGCATAGGGTGGGAGCTGGTACAAGAGACTGGGGTAGTAGGGGTGGCAGAATCTAGACCTGCCCCGGTGTCTAGACTCCTAAAAAAGAATTAGTCCCTTTCAAAGCAGTCCAGGTGGCCCCCAGGGATTCCATCAGGCTTTGGGGTTGGGGTGTACATTTTTGAAACTCCTCCTGATCCCCTGAGTCAGTCAGAACTGTCAAACCCACACCTTCCCCAGCAGTAAATTCCTGAGAATGGGGGCAGGCAGGCATGTGTATATAATTATAGGAGTTGTAGATGATGACATTAAAACAAACTGTCTAGAACCCTGTCATTGATGGCACTTTGGAGGGAGTCAGGGAAGAACTGACATGTCAGGAGTGATTATGGAAGGCAGATAATAGTTCACAGGGGGAGAGAGAACACTGGAAAAATAAATGAAGAATTTAATAGCACCGATTATGTTTTTAATTACTTTAGCAGTCGAACTGTTCTCACATTCCTGTCATAATCAGTGGGAGAAGAACTCCCTCTGTTCCTCCAGGAGGCTCTGAGTCACTGCATTAATAATGAGAGGGAAACCCACCTCCAAGTCAGGAAGCCTCAGTCCTTTGGGATTTCTTTGGCCAAGGACCAGCTCCTGGGCTCCCTTTAGCAAACCTATCGGGTTTCTTGGAGACCTCGAAGTCCAGACTCTTCAATTTCAAGAGGAAAGAAAAGAGACCTGAAAATATTCTACATTGGAATTCATTAGACCTGAGGTGCCATCTTGGCTCAGCTGCCTTACTATGTGTGTGATTGGTCTTTGCCTTTCTTTGTATTCCTAGTGGTCAATACAGTTCTTGGTATAGAGTAGGTGCTTAATAAATGTTTATTGACTCTCTGACTCCTATAAGTCACTCAATTTCTATACAATGAGAATGTTGAACTGAATGACCTTTTGAGGTCCTTCTAGCCCTAGACCTAGGATCCTATAATTCTCACAAACTCTAATTAGTCAAGTATTTCTCTAGGTCTCAGTTTCCTTAACTGTAAAATGAAGTTATTGGACCAGATGAACTCTAGGGCCCTTCTAATTCTAAATATATGATTATATCAACTCTAGATCTCTTTCTTATTGTAACCTGTGTGATGCTGGACAATCTCTGGGTCTCGGCATCCCTTCGCCTTAATACCTGTGTGACTAGTTCATCTGTGGGCCTCAGTTTCCCCATCTGTAAAGTGAGGGCTTTGGACTAGATGGCCACTAGGGTCTGTCCCATCTTGAAGGTTTATGTTTCTGCAAAATGTTATTATTATTGTTTATTATGGAATCATCATATCAGAGAAGGAAAACGATTTGCTCAAGGTCACACAGCTCCTAAACGCATGGGAGCAGCAATCTGTGTGGAGTAAATTACCTAGAGGATCAGAGAGTACCTTAATGGTGTTCCCTGGCATCCTTGTGAGTTCAGCTTGAGCATCCGCATGCAATGTCACCATGGAGGAAGCAGCTAGTGGAGTTTTAAAGGCAAAGCCAGAAGGAGAATGGTCTCTTTACTTCTACTCTTGAAGGGACTGACTCCCTGGGCTGGCACTTGGCAAGCAGCAGGGCAGCAGCATGGAGGGGTCCTCGATGGGCTGAAATCTGGGATCTGCTCTTACCTTAAGTTAGTAAGGCTGAAATCCTTCTCTTCTCTCTCTTTATTACTAATTAATGCTTATAAATCAGGTGATCGAACCTCCAGATCAATTTTATTGGTTACAAATCCAAGTCTCCTGACTTATACAATCCAGGGCTCCTACACATACATCACATTCTCAATCAATGCTTCAACACACATCAACTAAGTCCTTGCGTTGTTGACGCTGGTTCATTCATTTCATTACACCCATTCCATTACACATGTACAACCAACCGCAAATTGCTTACCATCTCAAGGAGTGGGGAGGAGAGGGAAAGAAAGAGAGAATTGTGGGGAAATAAAATATTTTTTAAAATGCCAAAAATTGTTTTTACATCTAAGTGGGAAAAAATAAAACATTAATAAAGAAAAAAATGGAAAGTAGGCATTATTTAAGCCTTGGTCTTTGTATTCCTAGTGCCTACTCTAGTGTCTGGCACACAGTAGGTGCTTAACAAATGTCCTTTTTTTAATTGGCAGAGTATTAGGGGCAGGGAGGTGAAAATAGGGGAAAGCCTCAGGGAGAAAAAGGAGCTAAGAGAGATAATAAACTTCCTTAATTGTATAAATTTTCTGAGAGCTTTCCCAGTAAAAGATGGGGTCAGAACCTTGATTTCATCCCTCAATCCCAGAAGAGGATATCATGGAGCCAGAAGCATCCCTAGCTGTCATCTAGTACAAACTGCCTCATTTTACAGATGAGAAAACTGAAACAGGAAGAGTATGTGGCCAAGATCATGTAGTTAATCTCTAGCAGAACCAGGACTTCTGACTTTAAAAGGTTTTTCTCTTCCTCCTACAGTACTTTGGGCTGAGGAGATTATCCAGTTGAGGATTTGGGAGGAGACCTTGGCTCAAACCACTTTTCTGCTTCCCAATCCCTGCCAAGCCCAGGATGGAGGCTTAATCAACTGAGGTGAGTGGACCCATTGAACACAAGGAACAGCTGCTGTGGCTTTTGGCTTGAAAAGAAGCCACTGAATTAAGCTGGATGTTAAGTAGTGTTATCAGATTCTCAACCACATCCCATGACTTTGGGCTCAGATTGGGGGGGGGGTGTAATTGAGAAGCCCAAGGAAGGAAATATATAGCTGGAAAGTGTTTGGTGTAGTTATGGTAGAGCTGTCCACACCTGGGAAATACAAGAAGGTAAAAGGGAGCCCAGTACCATAGGCTTTAGATATTAAAAGTATCTTAGCATTACATCTTTTCCATTGACATAGAAGAAAAATCAAGTTTAGAAAGGGCACGTGACTTTCCCAGATTGACAGAATAGGAATCTGAACCCAAGTCTTATGACTCCAGTATAGAGATCTTTTGGAAGAGGGTTCTTACAGTCATTTAGACTATTTCTGAGTATTCTATTTGTGTTAAAAATTCATTCAATTAGAAAAATGGGCTGTAGTGGCACTTGAGGGGGAAAACAAAGAAGGCTTTTTAAAAATTTAGTTTTTCAGTTGACAAAAATCTATATTTTCTCTCATCTACCCTACCCACTTTGAGGAAAAGAGGAGGGAAAATCCTGTACAAATTTTAAGGTAAATGCATTATCAAGTGAAATAGATTCTCTCATTAGCCATGTCCAAAAAAAATCTCAATTTAAAATCCAAGTCCATTATTTCTCTCCAGAATATGGGTAGTCAAATGCCAGTCAGTGCCTTCTCTCTGTTGATGATCTTCAGTTTATCCCATATATATCTTATTTGTGCATAGTTGTTTTCATGTTGTGTTCCCTTTTAGAATGAGTTCTTTGAAAATAGGAATTGTTTCTTTGTTGCCTTTCTTTGAATCTTCAGCATTTAACATAGTGCTTGGCATATAGTAGATGCCTAATAAATGCTTGTCGTTTATTTTTGATTGAGTGCTTCATCATGGGTCCTCTGGAATGGTGGTTTATCATTGTATCCATAAGAGTTTTTAAGTCTTTCAAAGTCATCAGTCTTTGCAATGGTGTTTTATACTTTGTAATTTCATTACAAAGTATACTGATATATCCTTTGTTCTCCTGGTTCTTCTGACCTCATTCTACATCAATTCATAGTAATCTTCCCAAGTTTCTCTTAAACTATCCTCTTCTTTTTTCCTTCTTCCCTTTTAAACTTTACCTTCTATCTTTTTTTTAAACCCTCACCTTCTGTCTTGGAGTCAATACTGAGTATTGGTTCCAAGGCAGAAGATTGGTAAGGGTAGGCAATGAGGGTCAAGTGACTTGCCCAGGGTCACACAGCTGGGAAGTGTCTGAGGCCATATTTTAACCCAGGACCTCCTGTCTCTAGGCCTGGCTCTCAATTCACTGAGCTACCCAGCTACTCCCACCTTCTATCTTAATATCAATTGCAAGACAAAATAGCTGCAAGGACCAGGCAAATAGGGTTAAGTGACTTGACTAGGGTCACAAAGCTAAGAAGTATCTGAGGCCAGATTTGAACCAAGGCCAACTGGATTTCCTTCTTTATTTCTTATTGCACAATAGTATTCCATTATAAATTCATATACCAAGATCTGTCCAGCTATTTCCCAACAGGTAGATGTGTCCTTATTTCATAGAACATTTTTACCACCATAGAATCAGCTGCTATAAATATTTTTGATATATGGACCTTTTTTCTTTGATGCCTTTGCATGTTTAGAGCTGGGAGTGGAAACACTGGGTCACAGGGTATGTACACCTTAATTCCTATTTGTTTGTAGTTTCGGATTGCTTTCTGGAATAGCAATCAACAGATCCAGCAATAGTGAATTAATATACTTATTTCTAATAGCTTCTCCGATATTTGTCATTTTCCCTTTTTTTAAATCACTTTTGACAATCTATGGTTGTAAGATGGAACCTGAAGAGTTGCTTTAATTTGTCTTTCTCTAATATTTAATGTTTTGGAGTATTTTTTCTTATTGCTATTGATAGTTTGGATTTATTCCCTTATGAACTGACTTTATAACTTTTGACCATTTATTGATTGAAGAAAAGTTCTTATTCTTATCAATCTGAAATAATTCTTTATATATCTATCTTTGAAATGAGACCTTTATCAAAGGAACTTGCTGCCAAGATTTTTCCCTAGTTAACTATTTCCCTTCTATTCTAGACCAAAAAATTATAATAAAAATTATAAAACTACCTAGATTAATTTATTCCTTCAGTGTCATGCCAATAACACTATCAAAAGATAATATATAGAGGGAGCAGCTGGGCGGCTCAGTGGATTGAGAGCCAGGCCTAGAGATGGGAGATCCTAGTTTCAAATCTGGCCTCAGACACTTCCTAGCTGTGTGACTCTGGACAAGTCACTTGACCCCCATTGCCTACCTTTACCACTCTTCTGCCTTGGAGCCAATACTCAGTATTGACTCCAAGACAGAAGGTAAGGGTTTAAAAAAAAGATAATATATAGAGTAAGGGGGAAAAAAAACACAACAAAATTTATCTGGAGGAATGAAAGAACAAGACTTGCAGAGTAAATAATGGGGGAAATAAGTGGAAAGGAAAGGTACCTAACAGACCAGATTTCCAACTATCCTAACAAAATAGAAATGATTTAAATAATTTGGTTCTGGTTAAAAAACAGAGAGGCTGATCAATAGAATAAAATATATATGCAACAGATAGAATAGATGAACTTAGTTTGCATTTGATAAGCCCAAAGAATCCAGATACTGAGCTAAAGACTACCAGAATCTTCTTGGAAAACTAGAAAATAGTCTGGTAGAAATTATGTTTAGACCAACATCTTCCACTATGTATTAAGATAAACTTCAAATGGATAGATGACTTAGATGCAAAGGGTCACATAATAAACAAATTAGAAGAAAGAAGATTGAGTTTCTTGAGATCAGGGACTCCTTCATTTCTATCATTTGTACTCCTGAACCTCAAACAGTGCCTCCCACACAGTAGATTAATAAATTTTTGTTGGTCAATTGATTAAAAAGGACTTTCCTTAAATTTCTTTGATGAGAAATAAAAGAATACACAGGGCATCCTTTATAGTTGGAAATAATACTACTGATGTCTCAGAAGGGAAGTTATTTTGTGTTTCATTTTTAAGTAGTGGAGATTAACTTAAACTGGGTGATTTGTAGTTCCTTATTTGGGCTTATCAAAACCAGTGGTCTACCCTCTAAGACAGATAGCCAGTCAGGAGAACTTGAGGGAAATGTATGAAGGGGTGAGTGAGCTGGGCTGAATTAGGTACTTCCTCAAAAAGGAGATTCTCCTTGGAACTCTGCAACCAGAGGAGGAGCCCTTATGAATGGAGGTATCTTCTAGGGCAGTGATGGCAAACCTTTTAGAGATCATGACCCTTCAGGGGTCAGGGCTGGGCCCCAGCTGGTTCACATGAGGGGATGGGGGAGCGGTGGGGAGGAATCTACCTCCTGTTTCCATAGGGACCCCAGTGGCTGCTAGGCTTCCCTCAGCAGGAGAAGACTAGTAAGGTCAGGAAGGTGAGGGAAGGCTGGGTGGGGGAGAGAGAGAGAGACAGCTTCTTATTACAACTGGTGGGTTGGTGCATGTCCTTATAGAGTCTAATTCAAATGAAGCCCCATGAAGCCTCTGCTTGGCTCTGTCACAGAAATGCAACCTCCATATCTTTTAGGCTGCTTATATTTGTATAACAACGGTGCATCATAAGGCTTCCACAGTGCTGGGAGTGGGGCTGCTTGTTGTTTTGCCACTCACATGGTAGTGGTGGGAGCCAGGGGTGTGGAAGGAGAGCAGTTAGCCTTTGTGGGGTGAGGTCACTCTCCAGATGGTGGCTGGAAGGGAAGAAAGGAAGAAAGGAAGAAAGGAAGGAAGGAAGAAAGGAAGGAAGGAAGGAAGGAAGGAAGGAAGGAAGGAAGGAAGGAAGGAAGGAAGGAAGAAATGAGAGGAAGGGAGGGGAGGGGGA
>NC_058130.1:771985555-771999809 GCF_016433145.1 Gracilinanus agilis | reverse complement strand
AGATAGATAGATAGATAGATAGATAGATAGATAGATAGATAGATAGATAGATAGATAAATGGATGGCTGGATGGATAAGTAGACAGAGATAGTGAAAGATAGATTGATTGATAGATATATGATAGATGGATGGATAGATGAATAGATGGATGGATGGATGAATAGATTGATAGACAAAGATAGACAGTGATAGACATAGATAGATGGATAAATAAATTTAGATGAATAGATAAATGTGTCTATGTACGTAAATGTATATATATATTGAAAATGATTCTCTTCATTAGACCATATATTTCTAGACACATTTCACTGAAAAATTCTGAGAATATAAGATGTTACTATTTGTCATATGTTGATTCTTTTTAAAAAAGCATTTGACTCATTAGAACAATGTATAGATTTGAAATTTTTTCCCCAACAAGGAGTCTTGCATGAACATGCTTAATAAAAGTAACCAAAGAGCTAACTCTATTCAGTGTTCCTGTTTGTCAACATAAGGCAAGATATAAAAGAGAGAGGTATATGTTTGCCAAATATATTCCCAATTTTCAGAAAGGATACTTTTCAAAGATCCAAATGGAAGTGGGATTCTCTTTAGTTGGTGAGGTCCCCCCAGGTAATCTTATGTACATCAGAATCCACAAAATTTGGGGGCTTCTCAGTAAGACTATTGATTGTTAAAAAAACATCAGACTATTAATCTATACAAGAAAAGCTAAATATATGTAAAATACTTCTTATCTAGACTACAATATGTAATGACTGACTCAACCATTGAATTAACATACCAGTACATTTGTTTGGGATAAGCACAAAAGATGGGCAATGTTTTGGACCCCAAGTTGAATTAAAAAAGAGAAAGGAGAACATAATGTGTTTGGAAAATTGAACAGAATTTTAGAGAACTTCAAATCGATCCCCAGAGTCCATCTTTTTAACAGGAATAATCTTCCAAATAATATATACTCATGAATCTTTGAACAGCAAATCTCCAATTAGTCAAATTTACAGGTCACCCAAAGGACCATGGAGAGACCTATGGTGAATTTAAGAAAGCTACAGAGTATATTCAGTAAAGATGAGTGAAGTTAGAAGAGGCATAAGGGATGTCGTAAATGAAATGTTTGATCAGCAAATGAGGTGAGCCCATTATGTGGTAGGTGCAAAGGATGACAATTGGACAGCCTGCACATGATATTGGTAGCTACAAAATTCTTTATAAAAAAGACTTCTCTGGTTTTTAGCTCATTAAGAGGATTGGGCATGTAGGATTTATGGAAGTACTTGGATAAGAGCTGGCATGGATGGATTGGTATCTTCACCAATGGAAGGTATATATCCACATTGATGAGTTAGTAATCATGAAGCATGTAAAGTATATGGAAGGAAGAGCAATTGGCAAGAAATTGATACAGAAACATGGCCTGGTTCTTTAAGAGGAGTGACAGGAAAATTAAATTTCATAAGATTGAATTTCATGAGCTAAGATTAGAATAGGATTCTAAAGACAATGAAAGAGATTTTTAAAAGTTATTGTTGGGGGGGGAGGGCATCTGGGTGGTTCAGTGGACAGAACACCAAGCCTAGAGACAGGAATGTTCATATCTGACCTCAGACACTTCCTAGCTGTGTGACCCTGGGCAAGTCACTTAACCCCCATTGCCTAGCCCTTACTGCTCTTCTGCCTTGGAACCAATACTGTATTGATTCTAAGATGGAAGGTAACAGTTCGAAAAGTTATGTTGGGAAAAGTTAGTGAATCAAGGCAAGGCAAGGCAAGACAAAGCAAGAAAATAAGCATTTATTAACTATTCACTATATGTCAGCACTGGGGATACCTGCCCTCAAGGATATTTAGTCTAATGGTGGAAGACAAAATATAAAATATAAGTTAGAAAAAGGATGAGAAGGTGGCGAAGTAAAGGGGTACAAGGGGTACTAATATAGAGGAAGTCAGAAGGGAGTTTGAATTTAGGGTTAAGCATTTGGGTTAGCAGCTGGGAGGGGAACAAAAGTTCCACAAAATGGAGACCCCAGAGGGATTCACCCATGGAAGAAGGGAGCCTATACAAAATGTATCTTTGGGTACTGAAAGAACTGGCAGGTTTAGTGATTGAACTGTCAGTATTATGATTGTATGGGGAGGCGTAATAAGTATTTGAGATCTTTGAAATTTTATAGAAATTGAAATTATATACACTGGAAAGGAGTTGATTTCACCTGAATTTTCTCCAAAAAGAGTAATAGAGTCTAAAAATCATAGGCCAAGGAGCAAAATTCTATTAAGTCCATTATTCATATGGCCAGCCTCACTGTCCATCCATCAAGATCAGGTCATTCCAGCATAACCTTCTTTCATCTAATGAATGGGTTCTTCGGCTGACATCTCATGTGGATGCTATAGACAGTTTATGTAGACTTCATTGTACTTTGAGGAAGTGTTTTCATGCTATATTTTTAAATAAGATGAATGAATGTGGGCTAGACAAAAAGATGGGTAGATTCAGATACAGTTGAATAACCAGACACAAAGAGTGGTCATTAAAAGGTTGATGTCAATTTGTCCTTAAACCAGTCTATTAGCAATGAGTGTGATGAAGGCATAGATGGCATGCTTTTCAAACTGGCAGCTAGCACAAAGCTGGAAGGCACAACCTACATACTATTAGACAGAATCAGTATCCAAAATGATTTCACAAGGCTGGAGCAGTGATTGGACCAAGTCAATGAGACAAAATTTGAAAGATACAAATGTAAAGTACAACATAGGTTCAAAAATTCAACTTCACATGTGTAGATGAGCATGATATGACTAGACTGATGATTCACAACAAAAATTTGGGAGTTTTAATTCTCTGTAAATTTAGTTGGAGGCAATAATTTAACATGATAGTCACAAAAGCAAGCATAGAGCCACATTAGAAATGACCCAGAAACAAACAAACAAACAAAAGAAAGAAACAAAAATAAATCAAATAAAAATGACTCAGGTGACTTAGGGGGAACACAATACTTATGGACCTATCATGTGGAAGAGAGATTATACCTAGAAGTTAAAACTTGTAGTAATGGGTTGCCAAGAGGAAGTTTTAGGCTTGACATAAGAAAACTGTTAAAGGATCATAGCTAATCAATCAGAAAAAGAGTGCCCTGCCTCAGGAGATAGTAAAAAGGCTAAATATCCATGTCTTCATTATGTAATAAAAGGGATTTGGGTTGAAGTATACATAGACTGGACAAGACAGGCTTTGAGGTCCTTTCTAACACTGAGATCCAAAGATGTGTGGTGCTATGGATGAGCATTGTTCCAGGATTCAGGAAGGCCTGAATTTGAATTTGGACTCAGGCATTTACTAGCTGTGTGATCCTAGGAAAGTCACTTAAGTCACTGTTTGCCTCAGTTTCCTCACACGTAAAATGGGGATATTAATAGCACCTGCATTCCAGAGTTATTGTGAAGATCAAATGAGAGAATATGTGTAAAGCACAGAGCTTGACCCATAGTAGGTGCATATAAATATTATTATAATAATTATTATGAGAACATCAAATAGAGACAAAAATGGGTATGTTAATGAAATCTACTCTTGTTAGAATTTGCAAAAAGTAGCAATTGAGAGGGGCAGCACAGTGGATAGAGAGCCAGGCGTGCAATGGAGAGGACCTAGGTTCAAATCTGGCCTCAGACACTTCCTAGCTGTGTGATCCTGGGTAAGTCACTCAACCACCATTGCCTAGTCCTTACTATTCTTCTGCCTTTGAACTAATAGTATCAATTTTAAGACAGAAAATTGGAGTTTCAAAAAAAGCAATGGAAAAGTTTGTATTTTATTATAAAAGCTATAAGAAACTTTGGAGGTGAAGGAACTGGGAATTTTAGCCTCTCAGCTGTCAAATTGATCTCCTTGAAGTGCAGGTCTTATCTTCCCCCCATTCAATCAACTCCTGTGGCTCCCTGTGGTTTCCAGAATCAAATAAAAAATACTTTTTGGCTTTTAAAGCCCTCCATAACCTGGTCCAGTTCCAATTTTCCAGTTTTCTTAATCTCATGTACACTTCCATCCAATAACAATGGCCTCCTCACAGACAGGTAGGAGTAGAACCAGGAGAGAACCAATTTCACAAAATCCCAGGGAGGACAGAATATCAAAGAGGAGAGGTTGGCCAACAGCGGCAAAGGCTACAGAGAAGTCAAGAAGGATGAGGACTTAGAACATGTTATTCCACTTAGTAACTAAGACATCATTGGTAACTTTGGATAAAGCCATTTCAGTCGAAGGATGAAGTAAAAAACCAAATTGTAGTCTAACTCTCCAGTCAGGTTAAAGCCCTTCAGATACTTGAATGATATCATCATTCCTCTCCCTTCCTTTATTCTCTTTCTTTTAAGTTCCTTCAGTTGGACCTCATATAGAATGGAATTGAGGCCCTTCCTCCATTCTGATTGTTCTTCTCTGGATGCTCTCCAGCTTGTCTGCATCTTCCCTAAAAAGTGGTACCCAGAACCGAGAACAATGCTCCAGATGTGCATTATTTTTTATGTCAATACTGTTGTTATCTCATCCCTAAAAGTACTACTTAATTTCAACCTAAGGGACTGCTGGGACATGGACATGGGACAAGAGTCCTAGGACTGAGGCAGGGCTGGTTTGGCTTGACCCACTTAGCCCTTAAGGTTGTGGGTAGTGTAGTGTTGCCTGCAAGGCAGAGCTCCTGATGACAGAATTTATTTTCATTCCGAAGTGGAAATGTTTGGGCTTTTTAAATACTGTTCCCTTTCAGCAGTTGTTTCTTCCATGATGAGAAAGGTAGGGAAGAAATCCTCTTTATTTGTAGGATAAATGGCTCTTAACTTGGCTTTCTTTGAAAACTGGATCTGCACAAGTCTTTGACTATAGCTCATGATAAAGACCATACTCTAAGATCTGTGGGTAGGGAAATACAAGAGGTCAATCATGATGTTGTGCTTCTGCTAAGCATACTTTTCCCAAGGACAATTCTTTTATGTAAAATTTTCTGCCTTGATGATAATAATTCTTCACAATAGGAAACATGTGCTTCTTGAACATGAGCAGACTCTACTCTGGTTATATGTGTATTATCTGGGTGGACTAGTGTCTTAATATAAGAAAACCAAGGTCATAGGTTGGTTTCTTGATGATCTAAATGCATTCCTGGGAGAAAACACTGCTTTGTGCCTCATTTGTTTATCTTCTTAATGTACACTAGTGATCATGAGAGGAAGAGTGCTTCTGAATCCAAGATATGTTACTTACTACTTGAATGACCTTAGACAAGTCACTTGATTCCCTTACATCTTTGTTTCCTCCTGTGCTTAATAAGGAGATTGGTCCAGATAGTATCTAAGGTTCCTCCCAGTCTGAAAGCTAAAGTTTCTGTGAAAGATTATGTGCTATAATGGATAGAGTTCAGGATTTTGTGTCAGAAAGCTTTGGGTTTTACTCCAGCTTCAGCCACTAGCTGTGAAACCTTGGGCAAGTCACTTCATCTATATTGGCCTATTCTCTCAACAGGAAAAACAGGGATAATATCAGTATCTTCTTAATAGGGTTTTTGTATGGATTAGTCTATAAGTAAATAAATGTTATGAAGCATCTATATACTGAGCACTGGGAATACAAAAAGAGGCAAAAGACAGTCCCTGCCCTCAAGGAGCTCAAAATCTAATGGAACAAAGAACAAATAGATATGTAATAGCAATCTAAACCTAGGCTAAATTGGAAATAATTGAGAAGGAAGGCACTAAAATTAAGAGGGCCTGGGAAAGACTTCCTGTATATGAGGAAATCTTAGTTGAGATTTGAAGGAAGACACAGAAGCCAGTAGACAGAGATGAAAAGGAAAAATGTTCCAGTCATGGAAGACAGCCAGAGAACATGTTCAGGGCCAAGAGAAGGGATGGATTTCTTTTTCATGGAATTGTCGGGAGGTCAGAGCGACTGGATAGAAGAATACACACTGGGGAATGAGGCGTAATAAAACTGGGAAGGTAGTGGGGGAAGAGATTATGAAGGATTTTGAATGGTAAATAGACTATTTTGCATTGGATCCTGGAGGTGATAGGGAGTCACTGGAATTTTTTTTTTAAATGACTAGGTGAACAGGATGATCAACAATGCAAAGGCTACAAAGAGGTCAAGGAGAATAACTTTTTTTTCTTTATTCATCATCATCATCATCATTTTCTTCTTCTCTTTCTCCTCCTTCTCCCCTTCCTCCTTCTCCTTTTCCTTCTTCTATTTCTTTTTCCTTATGTTCCCCTCTTCCTTCTCTTCTCCCTCAATAAACAACAACCACAACCATAACCATCATTATTATTATTTTAATTATTATTGATTTTTCTGGAGCCTACTAAGTCTGGAAGAAGAATGCTATTCTTTATCTTTCTGATTAAATCTCTAACTTCCCTCTGTGGGATCAGATTGCTATTTTTCTTACTTTTGGGGGCGTTGAGTTGCTTCCTCTATCTGACTGTGGATATAGTTGGTTGTGGTATTGATTGGACAGACATCTAACCCAGATCTGACCTTGTTCTGCTATTTCACATCAGGCTAGGTTGGCAGAGTTCCCTGTTCTGTAGCCATCGCCCCGGGGGAGACAACTCTTTCATTGATTCTGTTATTACCATCACTGCCAAGATTAATAGGGATGGAAGGGAAGGGAAGGGATTTAGGAAATTTCCCTGTGGGTCTACCAGTAGGCAAGTGGGCCATCCCCACCTGCCTCCAATCTTCTGCTGGTTTAAAGAGAGTTTAAAAAAATTTTTTAAGGGTAAGTGTAGTAACGCTGACATCTTGGGGCAGGGGTATGTGTATGAGAGGGTATGAATTATAGTCCTCTTTAGTTGGGTATTTTAAATATCAGCATTTTGATTTATAGTATTAGGTATTTTAAATTATGATCAAAAAGTTTTTATTTCCATTTAGAAAATTATAAATATTGAGGATCCATGGGAGGAAGCCACTAAACTAAAAAGCTGCCGTACCATTCCCCTTGTAGACCAGAGGAGCATCTGTAACTTCTTTTCTAATAACAAAGAAACCACATTAATTCAGGTCCTACACATTCAGAATTTTGAATACATTGTTCACATGGATGGCTGTGAGATATCTTCACTGTGGTTCTTCTTTTCCATTGGTGCAGAGCCCGGGTCAGTTTCACCTTCACAGCCCAAGAGATTTCTGTGGGTCCTTCCGTCTCTCCTCCTACCCTGGAAGATCCAGTCCATGGGCTAGAGGTGACCCTTTCAATATTTGTGAATGAAGAAGCGCCCCTCACACTGGGGGTGCTGAACACAAATTGAGGCTCTGATTCTGTCGGAGGCAGTTCCTTTCCCCAGGGTCAGTCACAACTGTCTACAACTATCCAGACAAATCTTAGAGAATTGTCTGAGAGACACTAAGAGGCTAATCCAGAGTCATATAGCTATTTAAGAATTAGAGCCAGGATTTTAATCCTCTTTCCCCAACTCAATCCATCAATCCACAAACATTTATTAAGAATCCATCGTGAGCTCTGTGGCTGTTTAATTGCTTCAGTTAACCTCTGACTGTTGGTGACCCTATTGGGGGTTTTCTTGGCGAAGGTCCTGGAATGGTTTGCCATTTCCTTCTCCAGCTCATTTTCACATGAAGAAATTGAGATAAATAGAGTTAAATGATTTGCCCAGGGTCACACAGCCTAGTAAATATCTGAGAGCAGATTTGAACTCAGCTCTTCCTGATTCCAAGCTGAGCACTCTGTTTTGCCACCTGACCTTATTATGAGTGAGGCACCAACAATACAAAGAAAAAGGAAACATTTCTTGCCTTTGAGGAGCTTAGGTAACAACATAGCCACCTATATGTAGATACATAATATATTCAGAAAAAATACAAGGACATTTTTTGGTGGTGGACAAGGAGGGGAGGATCCCAGCTAAAATCCCACCTTCTCTAGAAAGCCTTCTGGAGCCATCTTAATGCTGGTACCTTCCCTCTGCAGATCATCTCCTACTTCTTCTCTCTATAGCTCATTTGTACATAGTTGTTTGAATGTTGTTTCCCCTGTTAGACTCAGAGCTTTTCTGATAGCAATACGGTCTTTGGTCTCTCTTTGTAGTACCAATTCAGTTCTTGGCATATAGTAGGCATTTAATAAATGTTTATTTGCTGATTGACTAACATGAAATAAATACCTGAGCAGAGCTTTAAAGGGCTGTAAGATATGGAGATAGGAAGGGAGGGCATTCCAGTCATGAGGCATGAAGAAAGAATGACAGGCACCAGCACTCTATCCACAACGCCACACTGCCTCTTCAGCTTGAGATACAATCCAACACACATTTATTAAGTACCTGTTGTATGCAGCTCACACCCTTGTGGACATACAAAGGAGAGAGAGAGAGGACAGAATGTAATCCAAAAGTCACTTTTATCATCTAAACTTTGGCATCATATAAAAAATACAAATTAATATCTATGTAGTGTTTTACAAAGATCATTTCATCTGATTCTCATAACATCGTGGGGAGATAGGTGCCTCCCTCCAAGGGATTAGAGATGGGAAAATTGAGGCAGGCAGAGTGAAAACGATTTTCTGGGGGAACACATCCCAGAGCTAGTAAGTTTCTGAGGCAGGATCTAAATCTAGATGTTTTTGACTCTCAGGCTAGCATTCTATTCACTGTACCATCTAATTGCTCAATTAAAGTGCTGTGTAGAAGAAGAACTGTGGGGTGTTCAGGGAGGTCTAGCATCTCTGGTGTGAGAGCCTGAGGAACCCTTCTCAGGGCTCTTCCACCGTTAGTGGCTACCTGTTACCCATCTCTAACCTCTGGCTCCAAGAAACTGCAGCACATTCATCAGCCACTCTGCAGTAAAACTTTCAGTTGGAGATCCAGAATCTCCTCAGTCTCCATTGCTGAACTTCATCAGGTCATGCCCAGTAATGGTGGTGTCTCCAAGGCTGGGTTCTTCTTGTTTCCTTTTATACAATTTCAGTTGGGTATCTTTTCAGCTCCCATGGAAGCTCTCCCTCTATTTTCTCCACTTCCTGGCTTCATTGGCTTTTTTCCAGTCTCAGCTAAAATCTCACTGTCTAAAAGAAGCCTTACCTAACTAAGTCTCGTTGTGCTAATGCCATTCCTCTGTTGATCATCTCCAATTTAGCCTGTCTATATCTGTTTGTACATAGTTATTTCCAAGTGTCTCTCCTTTTAGACCAGTGATTCCCAAAGTGGGAGCCACCGCCCCCTGGTGGGTGCTGCAGCGATCCAAGGAGGCGGTGATGGCCACAGGGGCATTTATCTTTCCTATTAATTGCTATTAAAATTTTAAAAATTTAATTTCCAGGGGGCTAAGTAATATTTTTTTTTGGAAAAGGGGTGGTAGACCAAAAAAGTTTGGGAACTACTATTTTCGACTGTCAGCTCCTTGAAAGCATTGTGGGTTTTGTTTTTTGTTTTTGCTTTTTTGCCCTCTTTTCCTCCAGTGTTTAGCACCATGCCTGGAACATAGTAGGTAATTAAAAAGTTGGTTTGACTCCAAATAAGTAATATCAAATATTGCATTGCAGATGCAGGACTCAAAAGGCAAAGAGACTTCACAACTATCCATAGTAGTGACTTATAATCTGCCTCCTCCACCTAATTCCCACTCTTAACAAGAGGATAATAAGGCTTTCTCCTAATGTTGACAACTAGTGGCACAGACATGACTAAAAACTGGCCCATCCCAAGTTATGGATGATGGAGTATATTGTGAGGAGTGTTTGAGTGCGGGCAAGGCAGTGTGTGTATCAGTTGGGATGTGAGACAGTGTAAGACAGAGTTCCAATATTCTTCAGGCACAACTCTGGGAAATTTGAAAATGTTTCAGGCCTTGGGATGGTGCTGGTGCTGGTGCTGGTGCTGGTGGTGATCATCCCTTCAAGCAAAGTTCAATTTGGGGAGTTTGGAGGCAATCGAGAAACAAAGAAATGAATGAAGGAAGGTGAGCATCCCCTAAATGCTAAACTGGAAGGCATGTTGTGTCTTAATGTCAATCTCCATAGAATGAATTAACATTTTGGAGACTGTGATGATAAAGCTGTGACAGATGTGGGATTTGATTAGCACAGTTCAGAGCCTCTGCTGATCTCTGCACTGGAAAAAAGAATACCTCGAGCAGTGTGAGCAAACGCAGAGCCAGATTGAAATTGTTTACATGAATGGGTCCATGCCACAAATTAATTTGAAGGGGAAAATATTTTAAAATATACTGGAGAAGTATATTTTACATACATACATATTTCATTCATTTGTTTTCAGGTACTCAAATACTTTATGGAAACTTACTTCCCTATGATGACTTCATATGCCAATTACAAATTTGGCATATCTATTTATTAAAGCAGGTCCTTGTAAGGTCTTAGAAACAGGGTAATCAACCTGGAGCCAGGCAATTTCATGTCTTCTTATCTTGAGTGACATCTTCATTAGGAAATAACAAAGCTACTTTTCTATTAGAAGATACTAGAGTTCAGATTTTTCATTAATTAAGCCTGGGCATTGTCCCACTTAGCCTAACTTAATTTTTTTGTTTTTCTTTTTATTCCCTCTCTTTATGGACATTCATTGGCCCATGCATAAGATCATGGGACAGTAGGAGCTTCTGTGTATATGCTCTTGTCCTCCTGCAATGCCTTATTATGGAAGTAGAATAGCTCTGGTTCTCAAGGGCTATGCCAATGGAACACAAGCCCTAGCACAAAGGTTTCCTTTTCTGTCTTCTGCATGTCCACTTGGCTGGAAAGACTTTACCATGTCACTTTCCTGCTGAAGAAGCTCCAAAGGCTCCCACTTGTTCCTACCATAAACTAGAACCCATCATCTCTGTTTGATTTTTGAAGTCCTTCATAACCTGCCTTGAACCTGGTTTTTCAGAGATTTTGTATATTACAATCTTTTAAACACACATGGATACAGCCAAACTGACTTGCTGTTCCCTATACACATTATTCCATCTCCCATCTCAGAGTCTTTGCCCAGGCTGTGCCTTATGCCTGGGACACCTTCGCTCCTCACCTCTGTCTCACAGAGTCCTGAGTTTTTTCAAAGCTCAGAACAAGTACCAATTTCCTATCCTACCAAATGTTAGATTCCTCCTCATCCAGAAAATTTATTTGCCACTACTTTGTATATATTTTGTGTTTGTTTTCCTGTGTGCATGTTACTTCCTTTAAATAGACTGTAACCTCTGTGAGAGCAGGGGCTGTTGTAATTTTATCTTCATATCTTCAGACCCCAAAATAGTGTCTGGCAAATAATAAATATTTGGTAAAGGAATGAAAAGACAAATAACAGTGAAATTAGAAACCTTTGCTTCAACTTCTGAGACATGTAGTGATATAATCTGCCTAGGAGGGTATTTTCTCTTTTTTTAATTCAATTTTATTTTGTTTGCAATTTCAAATTCTTTCCTTTTTCCACTAATTAAGAAGGTAAGAAAAACAAAACCTACCGGGGGTAGTTGATGGCCCAGGAGATTGAGAGCCAGGTCGAGAGACAGGAGGTCCTAGGTTCAAATCTGACCTCTGACATTTCCTAGCTGTGTGACCCTGGGCAAGTCACTTAATCCCAACTGCCTAGATCTTACTAGTCTTATGCTATGGAACCAACATACTGATTCAAAGAAGGGAGGTAGGGGTTTAAAAAAAAGGTAATCAGACGTGCCCATTTTACCTTTTGTGAACTTCTCTATCTCTTGTTTAGTTATGAACTTTTCCCCTTTCCATAAATCTGATAGGTAATTTTTTTCCATATTCCTACAATTTGTTATAATATCACATTTCAAATCTCAGTCACGTATCCACTTGGAGCTTAATTGGTATACATTGTGAGATACTGGTCTATGCCTAGTTTCTGCCAGACTCCTTAGTTCTTATGTCCAGATCTTTGAGTTTATCAACTACTAGGTTATTGTACTCACTTGTTTCTGTGTATTGTGTACCTAATCACCTATTCTGTTTTACTAATCAACCTCTCTATTTCTTACCCAAGGCCAAATTGTTTTGATGATTCTGGCTTTATAGTATCGTTTGAAATCTGGTACTACTCCTTCCCACTTTATAAAAAAAATATTTTTGAATTGTTTTTCTTCTGATGAATTTTATTATGTTTTTCTAACCCTATAAAGTAATCCTTTGGTAGTTTGATGGGTCTGTCAATGAATAAGCAAATTAATTTGGGTAGCATTGTCATTTTTATTATATTGTCTTAGCCCACCCATGAGCAATTAATAATTCTTCAATTATTGAGATCTGTCTTAATTTGTATAAGGAGTTTTGTAATTATCTTTATATAATTCCTTTGTGCCCCCTGTTAGATAGACTCCCAAGGACTTCATACTTTCTGTAGTTATTTTAAGTGGAATTACTCTTTATGTCTTTTCTTGGTAGATTTTGCTTCTAATATACAGAAATGCTGGCAGTTTGTATGGGTTTATTTTATATCCTGTAGCTCTGCTGATGAAGTTGTTAATTTTCAGCTAGTTTTTTAGTTGACCCCCTACAGTTCTCCAAGTAAACCATCCTATTATCTATTAAAGATGATAATTTTATTTCCTCGTAGTCTTATACTTATCCCTCAATTTCTTTTTTTTTATCTTATTGCTATAGCTAGCATTTCTAATGCAAAACTGAACAGTAATGGTGAAAATGGACATCTTTGCTTCACCCCCAATTTTATTGGAAAGGTTTTTTCTGGCTTATCTCCATTGCAGGTAATGCTGGCTCTTGGTTTTAGATAAATGCTATTTAACATTTTATCATTGGCAGCTAGATGGCATAGTGGATGGAATGCAGGGTCTAAAATGAGAATGACTTGAATTCAAATCCAGCTCAGACACATAGTGACTGTATGACCTTGTCACTTGTTTGCCTCAATTTCTTCATCTATAATATGAAGTGGAAAAGAAAAACTACTCCAGGATCTTTACCAAGAAAACCCCAAATGGGGTACAAAGAGTTGGACATGACTGAAGAACAACAAACATATTAAAGAAAACTACATTTATTCTTATGTTTTCTAATTTTTTTTAATAACGGAGTGTTATATTTTTTCATAAGCTTTTTTCTCCATCTGTTGAAATAATCACATGATTCTTATTGTTTCTGTCATTAATGTAACTGATTATGTTTATAATTTTCCTAATATTGAACCAACCCTGCATTTCATCATAGTATATGATCTTTGTGACATATTGCTAATTGTCTCCTTGATAAAAATGTATCTAAATTTTTTTGAATCAATATTGAGTAGGGAAATTGGCTTTTAGTTTTCTTCATCCATTTTGGCTTTCTCTGGCTTAAGTATCAAGACTCTATTTGTGTTTGGTAGGAACCTTTCTTTCTCTATTTTTTCAAACACTTTATGTAGCATTGAAATTAATTAGCTTTAAATGTTGGATAGAATTCATTTGTAAATACATCTGGTCCTGGTTTTAATTCTCTTTGGGGAATTAGTTGATAGCTTGTTCAATTTATTTTTCTCTAAAATAGATATTTAGGTATCCTATTTCCTATTCTGTTCATCTCTCCAGTTTACACTGTAATATTCATTCATTTCATTTAGAATGTCAATTGCATTGGCATGTAACTAAGCAAAATAGCTGTTTTTATTTCTTCTTCATTAGTTGTGAATTAACCTTTTGTACTTTTGATGTTGGTAATTTGGCTTCCTTCTTTCTTTTTTTTAAATCTAATTAGCTAATGGTTTATCTATTTTATATTTTTTCCCCAAAACATCAACTCCTAGTTTTATTTATTAATTGGATTGTTATTGTTGTTGTTGTTTTTACTTTCAAGTTTGTTAACCTCTCCTTTGATTTTTCAGGTTTCTATTTTGCTTGGTGAGGGGAGGGTTAATTTGTTGTTTCTCTCTCTCTCTCTCTCTCTCTCTCTCTCTCTCTCTCTCTATATATATATATATATATATATATATATATATATGTATATTTTTTTTTTAGTTGCATGCCCAACTAATCGGTCTATTCTCTCTTTTCTTTTTGAAAGCATTTAGAGAGGTAAAATTTCCCCTAAGTACTGTTTTGGTTGAACTTCACATATTTTAGTATTTTATCTCATTGTTATCATCTTTAGTGAAGTTATTGATTATATCTATGATTTATTCGTTGACTCACTCATTCTTTAGAATTAAGTTATTTAGTTTCCAGTTAATTTTTATCTTTGCTTCAAAGATTTGTTTAGTCAA
>NC_058130.1:771984115-771985471 GCF_016433145.1 Gracilinanus agilis | reverse complement strand
AAAATATCTTTTTAAAATCTAATCCTGTTCCATATATTTACATACATACATATATGTATATATATATATATATATTTTTTTTTTTAGTTGCATGCCCAACTAATCGGTCTATTCTCTCTTTTCTTTTTGAAAGCATTTAGAGAGGTAAAATTTCCCCTAAGTACTGTTTTGGTTGAACTTCACATATTTTAGTATTTTATCTCATTGTTATCATCTTTAGTGAAGTTATTGATTATATCTATGATTTATTCGTTGACTCACTCATTCTTTAGAATTAAGTTATTTAGTTTCCAGTTAATTTTTATCTTTGCTTCAAAGATTTGTTTAGTCAACACAATTTTTATTGCATTATGGTCTATAAAAATGCAATATTTTTTCTTTTCTGGATTGGTTTGGTTTTAATAAGAGGGCACTTTTTTGAGCCTGGCATCATGTTTGATACCCTTGTACATGTAAGAGTAGATGTCTACTTAATAGCACCTTGAATATAGCAATTGTTTCATAAATGTTGATTGACTGACTAACCTAGGTGTTCCTAGAATCACTTGCAAAATCTTCTGACTTGTAATCCTGAAACAGGTGACTCAGGGCTTGGAAATGAGCCTCAAAACCCCAATGAAACTGAACTCTAGACTCACAGAATGTCCCAGCTGGAAGGTAGTTGACATAGTCACCTAGACCAAGTTGAACTGAAGAATATTCTCTCAGCTATTATCTATTTTTCATATTTCAAAGGATGTAAATTTACATTTGTAGATGCAGATTTGTAAATTGGCAGCTGGGAAAGTTGGCCACCATCTTAGATGATAGAGTATTCCAAAAGATCTCAAGAAGCTAGAGCTTTGGTCTGTTAAAAGTTGAAAGCAATTCAATAGTCCTAAGAATGCAGTTTTATCCCTGACATAAAAATAAAATAAAATCAAGTATAAGATGACTGACCAGAAGTTCATTTTAAAAAGATTCACAGGTTTTAATGGATTGCAGTTCAATATGAATCTACAGTCTATCGTGGTAGGCCCAAATAGTTAATGCTATCTTGGATTGTCTTAGTGAGAGAGGCATAATGTCCAGGAATAAGAACGTGATAATCTTAGGGTCTTTTGCCCTAGTTAGGCCACATCTGGGTTACTGGGCTAAATTCTTCCTTCCTTCCTTCCTTCCTTCCCTCCCTCCCTCCCTTCCTCCCTCCTTTCTTTCTTTCTTTCTTTCTTTCTTTCTTTCTTTCTTTCTTTCTTTCTTTCTTTCTTTCTTTCTTTCTTTCTTTCTTTCTTTCTTTCTTCCTTTCTTTCTCTCTTTCTTTCTTTTTCCTCCCTCAAGGGGAGGATTGTTATTCCTACCAGCTTCATGAGAATATTA
>NC_058130.1:771971085-771984084 GCF_016433145.1 Gracilinanus agilis | reverse complement strand
CCTTCCTTCCTTCCTTTCTTTTTTATTTCTTTCTTCATTTATTTTTTAAAACCCTTACCTTCCATCTTGGAATGAGTACTGTATATTGGTTCTAAGGCAGAAGAGTGGTGCGGGCTAGGCAATGGGGGTCAAGTGACTTGCCCAGGGTCATACAGCTGGGAAGTGTCTGAGGCCAGATTTGAACCTTGGACCTCCCATCTCTAGGCCTGGCTCTCAATCCACTGAGCTACCTAGCTGCCCCCACTGTGCTAAATTCTGAGTACTCTAAGGAAGCCACCCTAGCTGAAGCAGCAGGCCACCCTGAAGGTGATAGGAGGTGATAGAGGAGGTCACAAAAACCAGGAAAATCCAGCCACCACCTTGACCATCAACTTCCCTCAAACTTGAATGATGACAGCCCAGCTCAAGACCTCAACTCAAGAACCTTTAGAATATCATTGTTTCCAGCCGAGTGTCCAGAGCCATCCTCTGGGAAAGCAACCCTTCTAGGCATGTAGCTTGGCAACTGTTCCTGCAGGTATTGCAGCCAGAGCTCCTGAAGACCCACCACAGAAAGTTCTTGTCACTAAAGTCCTTGACAATGTCAAAGAGTTCAGCATCAGAAACTAATATTATTTTATTGATGGTAATGACATTAAAGAAGAAGCATCACCATCTGCTTTGCCTTTCTCCCCCAAGGAACATGGAACCTTTAGATTTAACTTTCAGCTGAAACCCTCCATATGTGAAACCCTCCTCCATGCTAACTGAGCACTGTGAAAGCAGGGACTTTATTTGTAACCCAAGCATTTAGCACAATGCTTTGTACAAGATTTGGAGCTTAGTAAACACTCCATTCATTCTGGATGAAGGATTAAGAGATCCAGAAGAAAGCCACCAAAATGGTAAAGGACCTCAAGTTCATGCTATGTGAGGATGTTTTGAAGGAACAGACATGTCTAGCCTAGAAATGACTAGGGGTAGGAGGTGGAGGGACATGATGGCTATCTTCAAATATTTAAAGGTTGTCACCCAGAAAAAAGATTGGGCTTATTTTTTTTGGCTTTAGAAAGCAATGGAAGTTATCGGGGGGGGGACAGATCTAGTTTTTTTGTTGTTGTTTGTTTGTTTTTTTAACCCTTAACTTCGGTGTATTGTCTCATAGGTGGAAGAGTGGTACGGGTGGGGTGGGCAATGGGGGTCAAGTGACTTGCCCAGGGTCACACAGCTGGGAAGTGGCTGAGGCCAGGTTTGAACCCAGGACCTCCCGTCTCTAGGCCTGACTCTCACTCCACTGAGCTACCCAGCTGCCCCACCAGATCTAGTTTTAATGTAAGAATTCCTTATTTTCACTGAAAGCCGTCTAGCAGTGGAATGGGGTGCTCCAGGAACTGGTGAACATTTCTTACCTTCTTCATTGGTGGTCTTCAAGTAGCGACTAGAAGGCCCTTTGTTGGGGATTTTGAAGACATGAAGCTTGCTAAGGTCTTGTTTAGACTAGATGTCACTTAATTACTTCCCACCTGGCTGCAAGACTTCATCATGCCCCAGTGCTAAGTACTCTTACCCCCCTCTTTTTTTTTTTAGCCTAGACTCTGAGTCCAAATGAACTTCAGAGACCATCTAACCCCATCCAAACTTGAACAGAAACCCCTTCTAGATACAATTCCAACAAGGGGCCAGCCATTATTTGCTTCAATACCTCCTCTGAGGGGAGAGCTCACTGGTGTTGTCTCATCCATTAGACTATAAGCTCCTCGAGGGCAGAGACTGTCTTTTGCTTTTCTTTTTAAAGATCTTCTCCAAAATATCAAGTCAAAGAAACAACATTATTGCACTGAAGCCTTTAATAGGGCCTCTTTCCTATTGCTCCCAAGATTTTTTTTTCTTTCTGTAGCAATGGCCATAGGTGGTTTAACTCCATTTCATCATCTTTGTGGTGATGTGACAACTTCGTGAGAGCTGGGAAAAGCCTAGAGCAGGGAATGTCAAAGCTGGGAGGGGCCTTGTGACAGGCAATGTCAGGGCTGGGAGGGCCTAGAGCATAAAATGTCAGAGTTGGAAGGGAGCCTTAGAACATAGAATTTTACAACTGTAAGAAATCGTAGGTTAGGAAGCATCCAATGTTAGAGCTGAGAGTCCATAGCACAGAGTACATTGAATGTTAGAACTGGAAGGGACTTAAGATTATAAGATGTTGGAGTATGAAGAGACCCAAAGATAATGATACACACAAAAAAATAATAATAGTGTTAGAAGAGACCTTATCTCTTTAATTTTACAAATTGGGAAACTGAAGCCCAGGAAATCAAAGTGACCCCCCCTCACTGTCATGTGGAAAGTCAATTCATTCTGGCAGATGTTTCACAATAACTATAGGGGTGCAGGTATGTGTAGCCCATAGGACCTTTGCACTTAGGGTGCCCTCCAAAAATAGAAACAACAGGAGCCTCTTTATCCACATGAGCAGGTGAAAAAACCGATGAGACCTCAGCAACCTCTGTGGCTTTCTGATCTGCTCAGGAAGCCAAGCAGCTTAATACTAATAGTTCAGCCCCATTGTTTTATGGGGCATTAATCTTGCTTCCATGTCAGAATGAAGTGCTTGGCTTGAGTCCACATGGTTTATCCACTCTGAGAGCAGCTTTATTGTCTCTTTACTTTGGCCCTAACAGCACCATCCTGCTAATTAAAGTGTCCTCTCCACCAGAGCCCTCTGGGAGAGGAGACAGAGATATTGCTCTAATGCATGTGTCCTTTCTGGAAATGATAGCCATTTCCAAAGGCGATGACCTCAGCCTCTCCATTTCACTGCTATTGTCTTTTTGGGCTCCTCTTGCCCTTTAGTTGGTCCTGAGTAGTTGCTAGCTAAGATTTTCCCCAATTTTTAGGTGAGGAAACTGAGGAAGTTTTCACCTTAACCTAGAGGAAAGACCACTGAACTGGGAATTACTATAACCTAGACTCTGAGTCCAAATGAGCTTCAGAGACCATCTAACCCAGTGGTTCCCAAACTTTTTTGGCCTGCCGCCCCCTTTCCAGAAAAAATATTACTTAGCGTCCTGGAAATCAATTTTTAAAAATTTAATAGCAATTAATAGGAAAGATAAAGGCACCTGTGGCCATCACTGCTCTCCTGGATCGCTGCAGCACCCACCAGGGGGCGGTGGCGCCCACTTTGGGAATCACTGATCTAACCCAATCCAAACTTGAACAGAAATCCCTTCTAGAAATAATTCCAACAAGTGGCTAGCCATTATTTGCTTCAATACCTCCACTGAGGGGAGAGCTCATCACCTCTCTAAACAGCCCATTCCATTTTGGGATAACTCTCTTCTAAATTTGTCTTTTTATAATGTCTAACCATCCTTCCTAGCTCTGTCCTCTGGGGACAAACAGAATAATTCTACTCCCTCATCCAAATGACAGCTCTTAAAAATGCTTTGGGAACTTTATTTTTTAAACAAACAAAAAAAATGGATCTTGTTATCAGAGCTCCAAGTTGGAATTTTTCTGCAGGGGACAAGTGGCTTGAAAGGGAACTTTAATAGGATAGGGATGTCTGACAGCAATGTAGGCTCATTTACTGGAAGGTAAAAGGAATGTAAACTGGGCAAGGTCAGGGAGGAGCTTTCCAAATTGCTCTAGAATGCATATTCTAAATATGGTACCCTTTAAATTCAGCACCTTAGTACAGCACCCCATTCACACTACCTTACTTATCATTTTGATTGTTGGAAGCAATGTAGCATAATGGAAGCTGTATAAGACTAGGAGACTTTATAACTTCCTATCCCTTCAAGTATTCTTACACCTTACTTTTCCCCCATGTACTCTTTGATCCAGTGACACTGACTTCCTAGCTCTTTCACAAATAAGACACTCCATTTCTCAACTCTGACATTCTTTCTAGCTATCACCCCTGGCATGCTCTTCCTCTTCCTCTCTACCCACTGATCTCCACAGCTTCCTTTAATTCCCAACTAAAATCCTACCTTCTACAAGAAGCCTTCCCTTCTTCATTCTAGTACCTTAGGGGGCAGCTGGGTGGTTCAGTGGGTTGAGAGTCAAGCCTAGAGATGAGAAGTTCTAGGTTCAAATCTGGCTTCAGACACTTGCTAGCTATGTGACCCTGGGCAAGTCACTTAATCCCCATTGCCTAGCCCTTACCACTCTTCTGCCTTGGAATGAATAGATAGTATTGATTCTAAAGTGGATGGTAAGAGTTTAAAAAAATTCTAGTACCATCTCTCTTAATTATTTCATGTATATTTTGTACATAGTTTGTCTATACATATTTATTTGCGCGTTCTTTACCCTATTAGATTGTGAGCTCTTTGAGAGCAGGGACTATCTTTTACTACCTTTCGTATCTCCAACACAGTATCTGGCACATGGTAGGTGCTTAATTGATTAATTTATTGACTGATTGATTCAAGAGATTTGAGTTTTAGCCCAGGCTATGATTATTACTAATTATATGACTTGAGGGGAATGTTGCTTCGTCTATCTGGACTTCTTATGAATAAAATGGGATTAATACCATACCATACCTCTCTATGGGCACAGGGCCACATGTTTTCTTATGAAGGAAATCATGTATGTGAAAGTTTTCTCAAATGTCATCTCCACCTAACAGATTCCCCAACTTCCTTCCATGTGAAGCTCAAGTACCATCATCCACTAGCAGCAGGCAGTGTTCTCCTCCCTCCTAAACAATCTTTTATTTATTCATTTTATATTTATTCTCTATATACTCACATAGGCACTGCTTGTAAGATCCTTGAGAGCAGGGATCATTTCCCTTGCACCTAGGCACACAGTAGGTCCCTAAAAAGGTTTTTGTGGATTGCCTGATGAACTCACTTTCTTCTGAAGTTAGCATCATTCCCTCGGGCTCCCTACCTCAATCTGTTGACCTGGATAATTGTCCCATCTCCTTTGCATTTTTTGTTGTATATGAAGAACAAAGAGTTCATGGCTGGTGGGGAAGGTTACTTTGATACTTGGAGAAATAGAGATCATTAGAGTAGTTATTCACTCCAGGGGACATTAACTTGTTGGACGCCATGAAACTTGGCAGTGAAAGAGTGAGAATAAGCAGAATTCACATGTCTCTGGTACTTGAGGGTGTTCGAAGCCATTAACCTATTTGAGCCTCACATGCTTGACAAATAGGCCAGGGAAGGTAGGTTGTAAAATTGTTATCCAATCTCCATTCTCATTGTACATATGGGGAAACTAAGGTCCAGAGAAGAAATATGTCTTGGCTCCAAGGTGGCAGAAACTGAGTTACGCTGCCAGTTGCCAGTTTGGTATACTTTTTTTTTTTTAACTACCCCTGTCTTATTCTCCATTATCTCTGCTAATTTGTCCCAGAATCACAGAGTTTCATTGCTGGAAGGGACATCTGAGCCCTTCTAGGTCAATCTATTCCTGAAGAAACCTACCACATTGCAGAGAAATGGCCTTTCATCTTCTTCTTGAAGTCCTCTAGTGAGGGGGAAGAACCCATGATTACCCCCTGCGGCAGTCCGTTCTACTTAGGGATGCCTCTCATTTTTAGGAAGTTTTCCCATCATCTCAAGCCTAAATCTGTTGTTCTGTAATTCTTGTTTCCTCCCCATCTGCTCCTGTTTCTGCCCTTTGGGGCCAACCAGGAAAGGTCCAATCTCTCTTCCATATGGCAACCCTTCAAAGACTTGGAGATAATTATCTTGTCTGCCCTGAACCTTCTCCCTCTCCAGGCTAAATAGCCACAGTTCCTTCAAACACACACACACACACACACACACACACACACACACACACACACACACACACACACGACTTGGGCAAACATTTCCCTCCTCATCCCAACCTCCACTGGACTTGCCACAGGAACTAGACTTCATTGTTAAAAGTCTACAATACATAGACAAGGGAAGAGTGGCTCCAATTTTATTTTCCTTCTTAATCTTACACATGTTCTGCTGAGCAAGAGAAGGGTCACATTGGACTGAAGGATTTTCTTTTCTTCCTCTTGGAACCAGTTTGCCATCCTGCCCATTCATCTCCTTATTGCTGACTTCAATCATGGCCCTGAGCCGCTCTTCTCTGAGAGCACATCTTTTCTGTCTGTCTGATTGATTATGAAAGTGAACCCTCCCCTCCTCTCCTTTTTAATGAAGTGGTGCCCCACTCGTGCTATTTAGAAACAAAGCCTGGAGGTTTTCAAAGATCCAAGGCACCAACCAGCCTAGCGAGCTGTGTGAGGCATGAGGTAGACAATTGGCTCGTGAGAGAGAGGTGATAATTACCAGATCAGTCAATCTGGCAGCTAGTCTGTGCCCACAATGGACCTTGCCACACACATCCCGCTGGTAGCAGGCTGGATTGCCTTAGGAACATTGATAGCACTTTGGAAGCAGATCAATGAGCCCCAGACTGGCAATAAAGGAAACCGAGATCCTGGTGTAAGTTCTGCCATTAGCTAACTGTCACCTTGGGAAGATCACGTCTCCTCTCCTTACTTGGGTTGAGTCTTCCATATAATGAAGGGAGTGGATGGGCCCATCAGTGTGGTGTACCTTATAAGGTCCTAGATTTGGATTCTGAGGGTCTTGCTTTTTAAACTTAGATCTGTTTACTAGCTGTGGGACCTTAGACAGGTCATCTTTCCTACTCAGACCTCTATTTACTTTTCTGTAATTCAACCCAAACAACATGACAGAATACATTCCTAAATGGTCAAGTGTTGCATTAGACTCTAAGGGCAGAGAATATTTTTGTCTTTCTTCATTTACCCAACATTTAGCACAGTACCTAGCAAATAGTAAATTGTTGTTCATCCTTCGTTTTAGAAGAGGACTGATGGGGGGCAGCTGGGTAGCTCAGTGGATGGAGAGTCAGGCTTAGAGATGGGAGGTCCTAGGTTCAAATCCGGCCTCAGACACTTCCCAGCTGTGTGACCCTGGGCAAGTCACTTGACCCCCATTGCCCACCCTTACCACTCTTCCACCAAGGAGCCAAAACACAGAAGTTAAGGGTTTAAAAAAAAAGGAAAAAAGAAAGAAAAGGAATGATGGCATCACAGGTGATGCCTTGTCTTGCTCATGAGCTGGATTTAAGTAAGGCAAAATTGCAAAAAGTTGTCAGCTTCACTCTCTCTTCTAGAGTCATCGAAGTCCAGTGTCAAGACAAAAGTCAGGATGATCGGTGATGGCCTGAGATGCAGTGGATGACTTTGGCATGCATATTAACTCATGTTGTTTCCTAGTAATTGCCTAGATGTTGAGCAAACAATCTGTTTTCATCACAACAGAGAGACTTGGAGATGATCTCAGAGATCTCTTCTTTGTATGAATAGCACCTACCGTCTCCCATGGGAAAATTTGATCCAGTCCCACGAATCTCTACAGTGTGCCCAGCTCAGTGTGGGAAAACAATAGCCATAGAATCCATTTCTATAGGAATTTAAAGTTTAAAAAGCATTTTCCCCGCAATAACTGTGATTTAGAAGCATCTTCATTGTACAGAGGGTGAAATTGGGGGATCAGAGAGATCAGTGATTTATCCATTGTCACACAGCAAGTAATTGTCACCCACTATCTAGGAATTTATCATTTGTCCCAAGAAGGGGGTTAGCCTAGGACCTCAATGTGAAAATAAGTTATAGGTTAAAGAAAATGAAAAGATCCTTTAGTCTTTTTTAGTCATTTTAGAAACCGTAGGAGGGAAAATCACTTACCTAAGATGACATGACAGGTGGAGAATTCAAATCCAAGTCTTCTGACTCCCAATGTTCTTCTCCTTATATTAGCTTAAAGATACAAGATAGGTTTAAATAAAAGAGCTGGCTAAGGAGAGGCTATTCCTTAGTCTATGCCTTGCCTGACACCAGCCCACAAAGAGGCTTGTTAAGCCTCTTCCCACTTGTCAAATGGGATCCTTCCTACTACTTCAGAGAAAATTCAGGTATCCTCTGACTGTTTCTCTGTCTCTGTCTCTGTCTCTGTCTCTGTCTCTGTCTTCCTACACCCATCTTGCTCTATCTTTTGGTCTCTCTTTGTTTCTCCATCTTTTATCTCTTTTCTGTCTATTTCCCTGGAAGATTTTAAGTCAGGAGAAATAGCAAAGCTAAATCCCTTCCATATGGGATGATAGGTATTGTTTGTGATCCATTTTAGCCATTGGTACTGGTACTGGTAGCAGCAATGGCCTCTCATGGCTGCCTCATCTCCTCATTCGGCCACCATGTGCCCATGAACACATGGTGCCTTTGCTTTTGTTTCATTATGTTTATGCTTTCCTAAGCTCAGATGAATGAGTCTTGGTGGCAGAATAGAGCAGATTATGACCCAGTGAACTTTAAAAAGACAAGAGACATAAAAGGTCTCTTTAAAACAATGTATGATAAAACAACACACTATAATGTTGGAAGGAAGAATTGCAGGAAGGTTGGGAGGAATATTAGAACAGAGAATATCAGAGCTATTAGCTTTAGAGACTTAGAACAAGGAATATCAGAGCTGTGAAGGCCCTTAAAACAGGGAATGTAAGAATTGGGAGGGACTTTAGAAGAATATCTAGTTCTTTCTCTTCATTCTGCGTAGGAAAGCAGAAGTGAGCAGAAGGAGATTTCCCAATATTACAGAGTTAGTAAAATCAACCAATGGCCAGTAAAAGGCAAGAACCTTGGAATTCTAATTCCACTCCCATGACTTTTCCTACTTCTGTGTTTCCAGTAAAGCATGGCTGCCTGGTTCTAATTCTACAGGGAAATCTGAGCTTTCTCAGGCAGCTGTGCCGTCAACTTCTAGTTGCCTCATTAGCCTGCTCCCTCCTCATCTTCCTCAAAGCCCATTTCCAGGAGTCAGAAACTCCTAGGAATCCAAAAGCATTCTACAGTTCCACAGCTAACTTTTTTAATGAATGCAAAGTCTCTGCCATTCTATGATATTTCCCTGGTCTTATTGCAAGGAAATGGGAAGCAACGTGTACTTTATTTGAATTCCGTGACCTTTCCAAACACATGCTAGCTTCTTGTTTAATTCTCTCACAGTAGAACTTCTAAAAGTCCATGTGATTTCCAGGGGGAAGAAGATGAGTTTCAGAAAGAGAAGGTTGGATTGGGTTTGACTAATCCTATCACTTGACAGGAAAGCATTCACTCATCCTTTGCTATTGGCATACATCAAAGATGGGATCTAAATTTAGAAGAGACCTTACATAACATCCAAGCCTAACTGTTTCATTTTGCAGAGTAGAAAACTGAGGCTCAGAGAGAGGGGGTTCCTTGACCAAATAAGTTCATTGAACATTTATTAAGTGCCCACTATTTGAAAAGCACTGGGCTAGTTCTCTGGGGATAGCAGGGAAATACTGAGACTGATACTGCCTCAAAGAAGCTTCCATCTTAGTGGGGTGAGGGAGCCTGTGTATTGTTATATGAATGCTAAGATGATGCACAAAGTTATCAACCTCTCAACAAGCATTTACTAAGTGTCACCTATATACCACGAACTGTGCTAAAAGTTGGGAATACGAAGATAAAAGATAACAATAAAAAAGGAAGAGAAAAGACGAAGAGAAAAGGATTCCTTCTTTTCCATGGAGTTTATTCTGATGTGGTAGACAATATGTATAGAGCAGTGGTTCCCAAACTTTTTTGGCCTATCCGCCCCCTTTCCAGAAAAAATATTACTTAGCGCCCCCTGGAAATTATGAAACTATTTATTGAACTCAGAATAGAATGTAATACAAAAAAAGTGTAGATCGCTGCAGCACCCACCAGGGGGCGGTGGCGCCCACTTTGGGAATCACTGGTATAGAACATAAGGCATGTTCATACGAGTTATGAGAACATACAAGACACATGCAAAGCAGATATGGAGTCATCCTGTATGGAAAGGTCTTACTAGCTGGGGTGGGACCAGGAAAGGTCTCCTGAAGAAGGCAGTATTTGAGGTGATTCTTGAAATGATACAAATTAAAGGGGAGTATGACTATCTGGGGGGGAGGGGAGGAGCTGGAAAGATTTTGTATAGGGAATGGCACCTGAGCTGTACTTTGAAGAGGCAGAGATCCTAAGGGATGGTGGTGAGGACGGTGACCTTTTCAAATATAACCAAGGACTGACCCCTGAAAATCCAGTCCTAGCAACCTGTGCCAAGTACTCTAGTTGATGTAATCTTGTCCTACATGGACAGTTTGTGAAGTTGCTCCCTGGCATGCCTAATGGAAGGGCTTCATTTTCTACTTTACAATGTGTGAAGGTATTCTTTGTTTTCTCTCTACATAGTCTATAATGAAGAGGGACCTTTGTTTGACTGCTGTTCATGTGAAAGACTCCAACAACTCAAATGCTTAGTCCCTAAATGGAAAGTGTGATCTCCAACCACAAAAGCAAGAGAAACATGAAAAGGTAAATAAGAAAGAGAGGGGAAAGAAAGAAAACTCATTTTCAAATTTGCTTCTTTAAGGGCTTCAATAAGATCAAATTATTTGTATTCCTATTTGGAGAAATGTTATGTGTAATTCTCAAAAATTGTATTTACTATTATAATAATTAGAAGAATTGTTCATAGGGAGTGGTTGGAGTACTAAATGGTCTAAGATGGTATGGGGAAAAAAGGTGGGAAGAATAGTAGATGGCACCAAGAGAAACTTGAAGGAATAAGAAAAATAGGATAATCTATACCACACAAAGAGGGCATGGGAAGGGAAGGGGATGAATACTATCAAATGCTTAGTCCTCTCTGGCATTCCTCTCCAGAAAGATTTTGGAAAATGCTGCTGATCAGAAAACTCCATCCTCCAATTCCTACCCCACAATGTTGTTATTGCTTGGTAGTTTTACAATGATATCCTACTCTTTGTGACTCCATTTGGAGTTTTCTTGGCAAGGATACTAATGTGGTTTGCTATTGCTTTTTCCAGCTCATTTTACAGATGAGGAAACTGAGGCAGTCAGGGTTATGTGTCTTGTGCAGGGTCACACAGTTACTAAGTGTCTGAGGGCAAATTTGAACCCATGAGGTTGAATCTTCCTGATTCTAAGCAAATGTTCTATTCATTATGGTGCCACCTAAACACCCTGTTCCCATAATAGCATCTTCTTTTTCCAAGCTGGGTAGAAATCAGCTTTTAAATCATCAGAGACTTAGGACACCTTTCTAGGCAGAAGAATTAGTGCACATATGAAGAAGGGACTCTCTATGCAAAGATAGTAAATATAGAACCAACATTCAGATGGAGATCTCGTCACTCCAAACCCATTACCACACGGCATCTCATTAGGTATTCCATTTCCCCAACATGCTCTTTTCAATTGGTAAAAATGTCTATTTTTTTTACTAAAAAAAAATGTAACAAGTGATAACAAATAATGGTGGGGTCTTTGAGTACTTTCTCAGTGATGGAAGCCAAAAGGGTGGAGAGAATTACCTAGGGTCACACAGCTAATAAGTAAGTATTTGAAACCAGATTTGAACTCAGGTCTTCCTGACCCCAAGCCTGATGTTCTACGCACTATGGTGCCACCTAGCTGCCCTAAAGCTAGATTTAGACAAGTTCATTCCCAAGTTGTGTTTGGTTATGCATACATGGGTTTGCACTTGTGTATGTATGTATGAATTTTTGGTCACTTATATTCTCAGTAGCCATCTCAGTTTTCTCTTTATAGTCCCCATTGTCTCCAGAATGCCTGGTACATAGAAGATGCTTAATAAATGTTTGCTGATTGGATATTTGATGTACTAAGAAAAGTTGAAAGATTATAAGGTGTAATGAAATTGCAAATTCTTGAAATATTGAAGTATAATGAAGGACTGATGAATAAAGAAATCATTTCCTTCTACATGTTTTGATGGAACAAATGCTTGTTTCTGAAAAATTTTCAGCATATTGCCAGATGACTTTCCAAAAATGAGTGTACCATTTTGCAATTCTATCAGTAATGTATGAGCACCCCTATTTAACCACAACTCTGTTACTATGTATGGCTGCTAAAACTCTTCAGTTTCAACCTAATGTAACAATAGACAAGGTTCATAATCTCAGAGAAATTATGATTATGCATATAACACTTATATAAAATTACTTGCCATCTCAGGGAGTGGGAAGAAAAGGGAAAGAATCTGAACTCAAAATTTCAAAAAGAATGTTAAAAGTTGTTTTGATATGTGATTGAGAAAATATTATTTAAAATTTCAGCAAAATTGATATTTTAATCTATAAAACAAAATTGGATTATAGACATTCTGTATGATCCCATGTTCAGTGAATATAATATTGTGGATCGTAGATACCATAAATAGTATAAACTAAAGCATTCATTTGAGAGCCATAGAATATATTTCTCCTATGCACATATTAGGCCCAATTCAATGTTTAC
The DNA here is from genome assembly GCF_016433145.1 of Gracilinanus agilis. Taxonomy (NCBI): domain Eukaryota; kingdom Metazoa; phylum Chordata; class Mammalia; order Didelphimorphia; family Didelphidae; genus Gracilinanus; species Gracilinanus agilis. Next base: position 771,971,729 of record NC_058130.1, on the reverse strand, counting down.
TCTTTAAATACCTGCAGATTATAATTCTCCTCATGTCCTATTTGAAACTTGCTTAAGAGTATAGTTATCTTAAAAGGATTTGATTTGCATGTAAGCCCTAGGGCTAAGACGTGAAGGAGAAAAGAAAATCTCTTGGCCCACTGGAACAAAAGACAGTTTTGAGAGACCCTACATTGATATTATAAGCTTTATTCATTATCCAGACTTCCATGCCTGGAACAGAGGAAGTCAGAGTAATCTGGCCTATCCACAGGAGGTGGGTACCACATTAAAGTATCCAATGCTTGAGTCCCGTTTCTTGCCAATCATTTCTTAACCCCTTACAATCTGGTTTTTATTCCTATGATGCCACTGAAAGTACTCTCTCTAAATGACTAACATCTGTTATGATGAAATCCAATGGCTTTGAATACTGGATGGAGAACAAGCATTAGGGTTCATATTCTTGGGTTCAAATCCTGCCTCAGACATTTACTATGTATATAACATTGGAAAAGTCACCTCTTAGCACAGTGCTTAGCACATAGCAAATGATTAAAAATTGTTTTCTCTGTTTTCTTCCTTCCTTCCTTCCTTCCTTCCTTCCTTCCTTCCTTCCTTCCTTCCTTCCTTCCTTCCTTCCTTCCTTCCTTCCTTTCTTCCTT
>NC_058130.1:771951812-771966286 GCF_016433145.1 Gracilinanus agilis | reverse complement strand
AAGGAAGGAAGGAAGGAAGGAAGGAAGGAAGGAAGGAAGGAAGGAAGGAAGGAAGGAAGGAAGGAAGGAAGGAAGGGGGAGGAGAGAGATCTTTATGCAGAGAAATTGGAGAAAGCAGAGGACAGTCCACATAATTCCTGTACAAGGTCCTATTTATAGAGCAAAGACAGTGAATTACTTGGATAATACAGTTCTAATGGAAAAGAGAATTGTTTTTTTTCCCCAGCAATCTGAGAAGGATGTTGACCTTCCAAGGGGATTCTAATCCACAAAATGAGATTAGTTATAGTAATAGCTAGCTTTTATGTAACATTTGAAGCTGTGCAAAGCACTTCAAAAAATATTTCATTTTTTCTTCATAAGAACTGTAGGGGATAAGTTTTATTATTCCCATTTTACAGATAAATAAATAAAGTTAGGCATTTAAAGGTTAAATAAATTATCTCAGGTTACACATCTAGTAAGTATTTAAGGCTAGATTTCAAGTTTTGGGGAGACATGTCTGTTGAAAAGAGGAACTTAGAGAGTTGACAGAGTTGCCTAGACAGCAACTCCAAACTCAACTTTCTTCCAGGGTGAACTGATTGATGATTTGAATTTCTTCTATTGTAAAAAAAAGACTGCTCTCAATTGCCCTAAAACCAACGTGTATATTGAGTGTATGCGCAACATTTGGCGATCCTGACACTCATATCTAGGGGAAATCAAGTATGATACCTAAGCTATATTTTTGGAATTTTTCCTATATTAATTTGAGATTGGGAGGGGCAATAAGCCAAAGTGAGAAACTGACCTACTGTTTGCCAGGCACTGTGCTAAAAGTTTTATAAATATTATTTCATTTGATCTTCACAACAACCCTGGGAGGTAGGTGCTATAATTATCCCCAATTCACAGATGAGAAAAATGAGGCAGATAGAGGTTAAGTGACTTACTCGGAATGATTTAGCTAGATTTTAATTTGAACTTCAGGCCAGATTTGGATTCAGGTCTTCCTAACTCTGGACTGAGCACACTATCCATTGTCATTAAGATTAGACATGGTTCATATGAAGCCAGAGAATTTTGGAGGGACTCTGGGTCACAGGTTTCATGTTACTCATAGATTCTTTTTGGTTCTACCATTCTATTTCTCTGTTCTAAGATATTGGCTACTTTCTATGTTCTGTGATTTTAAGATTTTATTTCTCAAATTCTGTATGTAATGTTTTAATATTTCTCTCAGTTCTGACCTTCTCTGTTAGAAGGTTCTTTCCAGCCCTAACATTCTATATTTCAAAGTGCTTTCTGTCTCTGACAATGTATATATTGGGTTCTCTTCCTTCTCTGATATTTTCTGTTCTAAGATCCCTTCCTTTTCTATGTTCTAATGTCTTCCTAATTTGGACATTCCAAGTTTCCTCCCAGCTTTGATGTTGTATGTTCTAAGGTTCACTCCACACCTGATATCCTATTGTCCATGTTTGAAAATCTCTTCTGGACTTAATGTTCTACATTCTATAATTCTAAGTTTCTTTCTAGTTCTAACTAGAACTAATTTTGTGATTCTATCATGGGTCTGTTTTGTGATTATGTTTGAGGAGGAAAATTTCATACCTATATCCTAAGCTAAGGACAACTAGGTGGTCCAGCAGGCCTAGCCTAGCCTGAAGTTAGGAAGATTCATTTTCCTGAGTTCAAGTCTGGCCTCAGACACTTACTACCTGTGTAACCCTGGGCAAGTCACTCAACCCTGTTGGCTTCTGTTTCCTCAACTTTAAAATGAGCTAGAGAAGGAAATGCAAACCACTCCAGGATCTTTCCCAAGAAAACCCAAACTAGGATCATGAAGAGTGGGACATGACTGAAACAATTGAACAACAACAATATTCTAAACTAAGGTCTTTTCAACATATTGATGTTTTGAGATCTGATTTTGCCTTCAGCATATGTCAGTACTTCAGTGGATCTTTTCCATATAATGACTCCCTCCACTAATTTGATTCTTATTCCTATCTTCCCATGAATTCTCCAAAGAGACTATACATTCCTTCCCTGTACATGGAATCAGGAAGACCTGAGTTCAACTCTTGCCTCAGACACTTACTAACAATGTGACTCTGAGAAAGCACTTACCCTCTCTCAGACTCAGTTTCCTCTCCTACAAAATGGGGATAAAAGTAGTACCTACTGCCCAAAGCTACTGTGAAAATCAAATGAAATAATATTTATGAAGTACTTTGCAAAATTGGAAGTATTCATTACTCTTAGTTTGGTGATGATGAATGTAGCAGTCCAGGAATGTATTAATCTCGAAAATATTATATAAGTACTCAAAAACCACACTTACCAGCATTGTGCTCATTTCCAGCCTATGCCCTTGAGTTCAAATTAAGACAGTAACCTTGTAATATTCCAAACCATTCCCTGAGGCTACACTCCTACTACCTCAGTATCTTTGTTTTGCCAATAACAATCATTTAACATTTGTATCAGACAAGCTTAGATGCCTTAGGTAAAATGAACTCCTGATCTGGGTGTTAGCTATACCTATTGTCTTAAGATCCAAGCTTGTATCTTGTGGCAATTACGTCATGATGTCAAGTTGTCTGTTGACCACTCAAGTGATAATCAATCTCCCTTCCCCCTTTCCTTTTTACCCTAATAAAAATCAGTATGTTGGGCTAGGAGTTAGTTAAGCTCTTTTCCACCAGAGCTAACTCTCTGTCAGACTTAAATGGAACTCTACATGACTATGTGGCTCTGTTCTATCTCTATGTCTTCTCTAAACTTTAACCCATCACCCATATTCACTCAGTCCCCAGTTCCCCTTTTCATGTGTTCTATCCATGAGGAACTTTAGTGAAGTCAGTGGATAGCTTCAATGAAGTTGTTGATAACCCTGGCTTCTCTGTGCCTGGAGCTATCCTAGGTCCTGGAGATTCATAGTTAAAAAAAAAAAAGGCTCTACCTTTAAGACATTTACATTCTAAGTCTTTTAATGGTCCAGGGTTATCAATTTAACACTCAGACTCTCAGACTTTATTATTAATGGCCCTCCTTATACAGCTAGACCTCTTCTTTTGTTATGCAAGTCTTTGATCTTGTCTTTTACAGCATTATTTGCACACAAGCTATTGTCAGGTATGAGCAACATACCCTACTTCCATTCAATCATACAGAGAAAGAACCCTAGTCTAGAGCATTTGGTTCCAATCATCTTCCATCTGTGCTATACCTCTATCCTATATCTATTTCTTTAGGACTAATATTTGCTTATTCAATAGGACCTATTTCCTTTTAAACTGTAGCATCTATCCAAATTTTTTATGCTATTGGATGACTTCAGAGGTACAACTCCATGGCCTTCACAAATGCCATGAAAAAGCCATTTTTCCATAGAAGTCTCTTATACTGGACTCAAGTCATAGCATGGAGCTAAGCACAGGGCAGAGCTAAAAGCAAAGGACTTCTGACCCATGGTAAAGAATGCATGAAGATTCCATTCAGTCACTGAGCTGTAGCCCAGAAAATAAATATGTGAGAGTTTTTAATTAAAAAAGATGAAATATGTATGAGGGTATGATTCCTTGACAGAAGGCAGAGTGTAGGAGAGGAAAATTTTCATATTGTATTTGTTGACGATTCTTCCAGAAGAAAAAAACATTTTTTCAGGGCATTCTGTATCAATTGATTGAACCTATTTGTGCCCTTTTTCTTTGGGATATATGCTCTATGTGGATGCTTTCTTAGAGCAGGAATTTTCATTTTAAAGGGCTGCCTTTCCTGATTTAAATAATCCCCTTGGTTTAAAAATGGTGTCTTTTGGAGATGTGATGGCATAGAAAGTTAACAAGATTTTTAAAAAATTAGTGGACCCTAGGTTAAAAATTCCTGATCTAAAGAACAACAGACTCATTAATGCTTGGAGAGATAATGGTGACTTCATCAAAGTCATAGAACAAGTAGGAGGCAGCAGGTAAAGTTTGTTCTTAGCATTTCTTTTGAGCTTGAGGCTCAGCATCTTCACAACTTCTGAAGCCATTATTGTGATAAGCTACCTGAACCTACTTTGTTCTCACTAAGAAATCTCTTTGTCTATTATCCTCTATCAAAACTTGCCAGTCCTAGGTCCCCATTTTCTACAGTCTTGATCTCTGGTACATGATCTGATTAATTTGAATCATTATATTAATGAATTCAGGCTTATAGGCAATATTTGCATTTTAACAGGGACCAAAAAATATCCTGCACCAAAGAGGAGAATAATCATGAGAAATTTCCCACTACCTGGAGGAACCCAATGGAATCTTAGGCTATCTTAATAGATGCAAAGGAGAACATTGGGCAGTTGTCTTCTCTGTTGGTCAGAAGCACAACTGAAGGAACCAGGTCCAGTTGTGGGCACTGCATTGCAAAGGGATGTGAGCAAGCAGGAGCATAGAATAGGAAGCAAAAGCAAGGGGACTCAAGGCAAACATTTAGGAAGGTTCATGAATCTTCGTAATGATTAGGGGGGAAAGTGATAGACTTTCAGTAGATTCCAATCCTAGACTTTGCTCTACTACTCCCTTGGAGTGTGACCTTGAGGAATTTACTTTTTCTGAGCTTCAGTTTCCTCATTTGTAAAATAAAAGATGATGGACTATATTGATGCTAAAGCTACTTGGAGCTCTGAATCCTTCAATTCTCTGTATTTTGCCTATAAAAGAAAGGACTTAGAAACAGTATACTGGTAAATTTTTAACAACTAGTTGTCCAAAAAAAGTGTTCTCACAACTGAAATTTCAGTTTAATATTTTTATTATATTACAATCATTCTCTCCATCCCATCCTTAAGTCTTGACAATCAGCAAAATAATAAATCAGGTCATAATTTATAACATTTTCTGATTTCCAATGGGTAAATGCTTACACTGAAAATTTTATATAGATTCTCTTGCTGAGGCTAGAACAGCCCTGCTTAGGAGGGGAAAGTTTGATCAGTTTTCTCACCAAAATGGAGTTTGCTTTGTTCTGCTTGACTCCTGAGGGAAAAACTAAGAGAAGAGTTGAAAGTTACAGAGGAAATTTTAGGCTTTATATACTGGAAGAAAAAAATTCCCTAAAACTTGAGGCATTCCAAATTGGAATGGACTGCCAAAATAGTAGATCATTAACTAGGAAGGCAGGTGTGATAACGAGATTAAATCTACCCTGCCCATCTCTAGACTTAATCACCAAAGGTGAAAACATCTTCACTTAACTCACAAGTTGGGAGGTCTATAACCCACATGTGCTAGAGTGAGTAACAAATCAGAATTTACCGACTGCCTCTTGGGAAGTCCTAAGAAAAGCTTCTGTTGTGATTGGACACGCAAACTAAGAGGAAGGCACAGGAAGTGATGCAATAGATGCCCCTTTAAAAAGAGAGAGTTGAGTGAGCCAGGGTTTCTTCTTGTTCTTGCTTGGACATGGAGGAGCCCTGGACCCTGAGACCTAGGAATTCCACATGGTGAGTATAAAGACTAACACTTCCTGAACTTCCCTTAAGGAACTTCCCTTTCAAAAGAGACTCTGTGACTGACACTTTTGCTTCATATGCCTTTGGGCCTTGGCCCTCAGCTCAAGGCTTGCTCTTTTTCCAATTGAGGACTGGTTAGATCTGCTTGGGTTAAACCAGGGACCTAAGTAAATTATTTAGTTTGTCAGGTTAATTATCTTACCTTATCCTCTCTCTAAATTTCTTAATTTCTTTCTCTCTTCTCATTTGTAAATAAACTTCCATAAAAGTAATTTTGACTTGAGGTCATTCTTAATTGGGAATTGATAATCATTCAATTCCCTGGTGACCAAACCTTTTAATATTTACCATTTTTTGCCCCTTACACAGGTGAAGAATCAAGAGAAAAAATTCCAAAGAATAAGGTGAGTTTTAAGGCTAAAAATTAGCTAGGAGATCCACAGAATTTCCAAGGACAATAAAAAACCAAAACAGATCTAGTATCTAGGAAAACTCGATTATGAGTCCTGTTCTGCCAGTGAGCTTCCCATGTACTTCCTTATATACATACCCTCAGATTTCTTCTACTCCCTTCCAAGACTAGAACCATATCAAACCAACAATACATGTCAATCAATCAATCATGCTATGATGCCACTCTTTCCAAACAAAATATTTTTTCTTGGCCATTGTTCCCTATTAAGTGTTCTTAGAATGAATACTCCTTGAGGGCAAAGATTGTCTTGGCTTCTGTTTTTGTATCTTAAGGGCTTTAAACACAGTGCCTGACACATTTTTGTTCTGTGCTTCAGTGAAGCCCAGCACTTTCTGTTACCCTATCTGGGGTTTTCTTGGCAAAGATACTGGAGTTGTTTGCCATTTCCCTCTCCAACTCATCTTACAGATGAAGAAACTTAGGCAAACAGAGTTTTCTTAGCAAAGATACTGGAATGGTTTGTCATTTCCTTCTCCAAATACTTTTACAGTTGAGGAAACTGAGGCAAACATGGTTACATGGCTTTCCCAGAGTCACACAGCTAGTAAGACTCTGAGGCTAGATTTGAACACCAAGATAGGTGCTCTGCCCATTGCACCACCAGTTGCCCATAATTGACAACTAATAAACAATAATTCTTTTTCAACCTATCAATCATTCATTCATTGATTCCTTTTGAAGGTAAGACCAATCCCATGCATAGAGATAGAGAGAGAAAAATGGTTTTATCTAGTCAGAGAGAGTGTAAGGGGAGATTACAATAGGCTCCCTTGGGGGTTAGTGTATTCTCCATCACTAGAGAGTCAAAGGGACCTCAAAGGTCACCTTGTCCAACCCCCTCATTTAACAGATGAGGAAATAGGGCAGCTAAGTAACCTTTTCAACTACCATAGGTTATACAAATAAAAAGCACCAGTCAGGATTTGAACCCAGGTCTCTGACACTAAAGCCTGAGTTCTTTCCACCAAAGCATGCTACAAAAGCTGAATGTCTGCTTGTTTGAGAGACTGAAGAAGGCCTTATTTTTCAGATATGGGATGATTTAGGAAATCCCTTCCATTCTGAGTTTCTAAACTTCTTTGTATGAGTGAGAATAGATTACATTTCAATATTACTTTCAAGTTTGCAAAGACCTTTATATACATAACTTCATTCATTATGAATAAATCATACACCTGGTTTTTTGCATTTTGTTCTCCACTCCTCACCCCCATTAAACTCTGAGCTCCTTAAGAACAAGGAATGTCTTTTGCCTTTCTTTCCCCTCAGCTTTTAGTACAATGCCTGACACATAGGATATTAATAAGTGATTTTGATTGAATGAGTGGTAGAGCTGGAATTTCACAGAATGTTGAGAGTGAAAGCTGTCCTCTGAATTAAACTATACTTGATAAAGATCTCCCTTACTACATCCCTGGAAAATATGTGGTCATTCAGTCTTTGTATGAATAATCCACTACCTCCAGAAGTATCCTATTCCACTTTAGGGCCATCCTAATCATTAGAAAGATTTTCTCTGGGGCCCATCCAAATGATCCTCAATACAACATATACCCATTGCTCCTAGATCTGCTTTCTGACTCCAAAAAACAACACATCCAAGCCTCCTTCTAGATGAAATCTCCTTCACATATGTGAAGAAGACAACTTTCGTGTCATCTTAAATCATGGCACCCAGAAATTAATACAATACCCCAGAATCTGATTAGAGTTAGAACAAGACAACTTACCAACTCTATTCCCAGAAGCCATGCCTTTTCTTTTTTTTTTAAACCCTTACCTTCTGTTGTAGAATCCATACTAAGCATTGGTTCCAAGGCAGAAGAGCAGTAAGGATTAGGAAATTAGGGTTGAGTAGACTTGTCCAGGGTCATACAGCTAGGAAGTGTCTCAGACCAGATTAGAACCCAGGACTTCCCATATCCAGGCCTGACTCTCTATCCAATGAGCTACCTAACTGTCCTGGCCATGCCTATTCTTCTTCCCCTCCCCCATTTTTTATTATCATGCAAAATACACTTCCATATTGGTCATTGTTGTAAGAGCAAAATCGTACATAACCAAACCCCCAAAATAAAATCATAAATACACTGATGTGAAAGATGACTCCTACAGTTCTTAAGCCTTTCAGGACTGTCCAAGATCATTGCATTCATTCTTATTCTTAATGCAGCCTAAAAACTGTTAGCTTTCTTTCCTGTCTTCTAAGATTATTATCTCATATTGAGCTTGTAGCCCACTGAGACCTCCAAATTCTTCTTCTTCTTTTTTTTTTTAATTAACTGTTTTCTAGCCAGGCTTCTACTATCAACTATTTGTGAAGTTATTTCAACCCAAATGAGAGCCTTTATCTTTCTTACTATTAAATTTCTCCTTGTTAAATATGATCCACTATTCTGTAAAAGATCTCTTGGCTTCTGAATCTGTCACCCACTATAGCAATATATCTTTCTCAGCTTTGAGTTATCTACAAATATGATAAGATGACATTCGTCATGTGGAGCTAGCTCCTCTGGCTGTCTGGGGAATGATTATGGGAATTAGTCAAAGCTGAGACTATTATACTATAGACTCCAAATTATACTAGAGTTTGAACTGTGAGAGCTTTTTTTTTTCCTTCTCTGCTGGCTCAAAAGGAATTTCTCTGATTCATCCACTGGTTTAATCCACTCCTCGTCACTACTATCTCCTTGTCTAGCTCCCCTCCTCCTAAATGTAGATAGACTCCAAGGCACTCTTCTACTCCCTCTCAGTGACCCTCATCAGTTCCCGTGGGTTTAGTTATTATCTCAGAGTAGATGACTCTCTGACTCATAAGCCTAGCGCTGATGTACCTCCTGAGCTCCATATTCACATCTCCAACTGCTTATTGGACATTTCAATCTGCATGTCCCTGAGATTTCTCAGACTCAATATGCTTCAAAGAGAACTGATTATCTTTTCTCCCCAACTCTCCCTTTTCCCCAAATTCCCTAAAGTGTTTCTAATCTTCTAGTCTTTTAAGTATGCCACTTTGGAGTCATCTTTGACTCCCTCCTCTCCCTTGCTTCACATATACAAGTGATGGAGATGGCTTAGTGGAGAGTGAAGAGCCTGGAGAAGGGGCTGAGTTCAAATATGGCCCTAGATACAAGGTAGAGTCACTCTTGGCAAGTCATTTAATTTCTGTCTACCTCAGTTTTCTCAATTGCAAAATAGGGTAATAATAATGTCTACCTCCCAGGATTGTTATGAGGATCAAATGGGTTTTTTTTAAACTTCCATTTTATTTTTATTTGTTTATTTATATTAAAAAATCCTTACCTTCCATCTTAGAATCAATATTGGTTCTAAGGCAGAAGAGTGGTAAGGATAGAGGTAAAAGGAATAACATAATAAAATTTCTCTTTGTTCATCCTGTCACTGGTGAACCTGGGTCTTTAAACCATAAAGTTAAAATCAATTGAATTTAGTTAAATATTTATTAAATATCTTATTTGTGTTATTTATCAAAAAAAAGAGTGGTAAGGGCTAGGCAATGGGGGTTAAGTGACTTGCCTAGGGTCACACAGCTAGGAAATATCTGATGCCAGATTTGAACCTAGAACCTCCTGTCTCTAAGCCTGGTTCTCAATCCACTGAGCCACCCAGCTGCCCCCTAAACTTCCATTTTATTTTATTTTATTTTATTTTATTTTTTAAACCCTTACCTTCTGTCTTGAAGTCAATACTGTGTATTGGCTCCAAGGCAGAAGAGTAGTAGGGGTGGGCAATGGGGGTCAAGTGACTTGCCCAGGGTCACACAGCTGGGAAGTGTCTGAGGCCAGATTTGAACCTAGGACCTCCTGTCTCTAGGTAAACTTCCATTTTAGAATCAATACTATGTACTGGTTCCAAGGCAGGCAAGAACTAGGCAATAGGGGTTAAGTGACTTTGCCTAGGTCACAGAGCTAGGAAGTATCAGAGGCCAAATTTGAACCCAAGATCTTCTGTCTCCAGGCTTGGCTCTCAATCCACTGAGCCATATAGCTGCCTCATAGGAGATGATATTTGTAAAGCACTTAAGCACAGTGTCTGGCACATAGTAGGTGCCATATAAATGGTAGCTATTATTCAATTCTGTAACCAAGGTTTCTGTATTCTACTGCCACATTTTTCAATTTGTCTCTTTCTCTTCAGCTATTACACTACTTCAGACCCTCGATACGTCTTACCTGGGCTATTGCAATAGCCTCATAATTGTTCTCCCTGCCACAGATCATTTATTCTTCTCCTTTCTGATTTCTCTCTCACAAAGCTACCAGTGTGATTTTTCTAGATCACAGAGCTGACCACATCATTGGTCTCCTCAATAAACTCCACTGTCTCTTGGATCAAATACAAACTACTCTAGTTGGCATTGAAAGCCCTCTACAATCTACCTTCCTAGTTAGAGTGTGTGTTATGCCCCTTAACACACTCTAATCTTGTCATACACGAAGAACTGGCTTTTTTTGGTTATTCTTCACATGGGACTTTTATCATTAAGTTGTTCAGTCTTGTCCGACTCTTTGGGACCCCAGATTGGGGTTTTCTTGGCAAAGATACTGGATTGGTTTGCTGTTTCCTTCTCTGGCTCATTTTACAGATGAAGAAACTGAGGCAAACAGGATTAAGCTTCTTACCCAGGATGACACAGCATCTGAGGCCATATTTGAACTCGGGAAGATGAGTCTTCCTGATTTCAAGTCCAGTGTTCTAGCTATTGTACCATCTGGCTGCCACGCATATATGATGCTGCATCATATATGGCACATATGCCACGCATGACGTGTGTATCCTATATAGTGTCTGACACATGTGGCCATCACCCACCTCTGTAATGTACTCCATACTCGCCTCTCCTTTTTCAAATCCCTAGTTTTTTCCAAAGCTCAACTCAAGCACAAATTCCTTCATCCCGATGGCCCTGGCTGCTTGTACCACACCCTATCAAATTAGCTTGTTTTATTCTGTATATTCTTATATGCGGACTCATTGCCTTCCCAGTAGAGTGTAAGCCTCTTGAAGGCAAGGATTATTTCATTTGTGTGTGTTCTTAATCTCCAGGGCTTAGCACAGTGCTGGCACACATTAAGGAACATTTTACTGATGGGTTATCGAAAGAAGGTGCTTTGCAAACGGTCTAGTGTTAGAGAAATGTGTTATAATTATTCCACAAGAGAACATCAGGTCTAGTTCACTTCCAAATCCTGAGGATCACTTAATTTGTCATCCCTGCTTCTCTGCCATGTCGTCTGCTGCCAACATATGCCAATATCTCCAGGTCCAGAAACACCCCAGAACCCTCCAAAGATGGTGAATATTTTGAGATTCCTGGGGTTGTGTCATCACTTGGGAGGTGAGTCAGCACTGGTTTCTCTGCTCTGAGCCGTGCTTTACTTGGGGATATGATCAACAAGTGAAGGAGAACTTTGGAAAGTCAGTTTTCTGGTCCTTGGAAGGGGGTACCCCTTCGAGCACTGGGACACCTCAGCTTTGGTCACCTCTGGCAGATGGCAGGAATGCCAGACTTGGGGAACAGCATTGGCCCAAGGACAAATGAAGGCATCTACATTGCTTGTATGACTGTGGTCTTCAGATTCCCAGTCCTGCAGCTATTTCTCCCCTCAATGACATTTACTCAGATTTCATCCCCCTACACACATGTCATAGTCTCCCCTGTAATCTAACAATATCTGCTCTTAAGGAGAGGCTGGTCAGAAAATCCCAGTTTGAGTCCTGGCTCAAGATTCTTGCTCAAAAGCTGGAAAAGATCTCAGGGAACATTGAATCCAACCTCTTCATTTTACAGAAGTAAACTCTGAGATCCAAGGAGGAAAGTGATGCAACTTGTCCAAAGTAAAACAGAAAATAAATGTCAAAAATGGATGAACCCAAGTCCTCTGACTCAGAGACCTCTGCTCTCTCTACTTTAACCAACCACAATATAAATTTAGCCATATTTCCCCTTTTACAATCAAGGTATACTTGAATCTTTTGTCCATGAACCAGTATTTATTTGATTTGGATTTTTAACTGTGGGCCATCAATGTCCCTAAAAATTGATCTGGCACTTATACAGTTCTACCCAATATCTTGAGAAAAAAAGCCATGTTGCTTGGAAGAAACAGACTTAATAATGAAAAATAGAAGAAAAAGAAAAAAGTCATAACAAAAAGCCATCAAATAAGACAAGGCAAAAATCAAAAGCCAAAACTGTCACTAGGACAGGACTAAGATTTACCACACTGCCTTCAGTTGTGAGCTGTGTGACATTGGGCAAGACACTTAACATCTGTCCATCTAGACAATTGGGATAGAAGTAGGACCAGGCCAACAAAATTCAACCCAAGATTAGTCATTAAACACCTACTCTATCTGAATTACTTTGCTAGGTACAGGAGATAGAAAAATTAAAACTCACATTAATTCTTATTCTCAATAAGCTTAAAATGTACTAGGAAGACAAGGCATGGAAAGCAGTGAGTATTTTGACCCAGAGGATGGGATCATTTCCATGCGATTTGGACTGCTTTGGACACTCATTCCACAGTGACAGATTAATTGCTCCCTTATGACTGAGAAGCATAAAAATTTAAAGCTGAAATTTGGAGGTCATTGAATCTAGTCTTCTCATTTTACAGATGAGGAAACCGAGGCTCAGAGAAGATCAGGTTCAGATGTAACTCTTTACTAGAGAATTTCTGGCAAAGCCTGAATACTCCTTTGCCAGAGATACCATAAACAGAATTCGAGATTATTTACAAGTTGGACTAGGTGACTTTTAAGATCCAATCCAAATCTTCAATTCCATGATTCCGGGACTGTGAGTTATCTGTTGAATAGGAGTGTGTCTGAGTGAAAAGTTCCCTGACCTTAGTGTCAAAAGAGCTAGGTTGCGCATGGGTTGGGGTGGACATGATTGGGGATGTGGACTCGAAACTACCACACCAATGCAACTACCAACAATTGGGAAATTGGTCTTGATCAAGGACACATGACAAAACCAGTGGAAAAGTGCGTCGGTCATGGGTGGGGGGAGTGCGGGGGGTGAAGGGGAAAATAGGAGCATGAAACATGTAACCATGTTAAAAATGATTATTAATAAATGTTAAAAAAAAATAAAAATAAAAAAAAAAAAACAATATTCAAACTCCAGAGTCCCAGACACTTATGTCTCTCTCAGCCCAAGATCCCATTGGCTTTCTTGGCTATCCCATTTCCCTGTTTTGTTTCATATTGACTTGTGTGTTTGTATATAGCTAAAAATAGACATAGATGGACTGAGGAACTCCCTAACTCCCAGTCCTTGAGTTGAATTTGCAAAGTGCTTAAGAAAGAGGATCCAAATGCTACAATTTCTGGATGTGTTTGAAGGCAGAGACAAGGAATGCTATGAGCTTCTGAGTTGGATGAGAAGTCTGGAGCCTTTATCCTCTCACCTTTATCCTCACACTGTCATATGGCCCATGTTTATAGCTTTGCATTGAGTGTCTCTGTGGGGTCTGTTCTCTCCTACTCTTGGATGATGGGGAATTGGGCACAGAATGGACTGCTAGGCTGTGACCTTGTGAAATTTGAAAGGTCAGAGGACTCGAGCTCCAGCGAAAGCATCAGTGAGGCCCTGAAGGATAATCTGAAGGGCTCAACCTAGCAGCAAAGCAGACCAGGAAGGAAAGATGTTGCTTTCTGGAGCAACTTCATATATTAAGTCATTTAACCCCTGTCTGACTCAGTTTCCTCAACTGTAAAATGGGGATAATAATAGTATCTATCCTTCAGGGTTGTTGTGAGGATCAAATCAGATAATTGTAAAGTGTTTAGCACAATACTAGGCACATAGCTGACACTTAATAAATGCTTCTTCCCTCTCCCTCAATAAGCTAAGCTGACTTTGGAAGTGAAGTTGGTGGGGCAAATGTTTATAGCAGCCTATTTAAGGTTGAGTGGTTGAATCTACAATCCACAAGGACAGATATAGAAAATGGAACAAAGGGTTGAGGGATGGGGTTATGTCCCTTGTGTTGCTGGGAAATATTCTTCATTTTATTGTTGCTATATATTTTCTGTAAATATCCTTTTGTAAAAGCAGAGAGAGAGAGAGAGAGAGAGAGAGAGAGAGAGAGAGAGAGAGAGAGAGAGAGAGAGAGAGAGAGAAGAGGAATTGACTCCTCAAGAGAATATTTTCATTTACACTGAGCATTTGGAAGTCACAAAATTAGAGTTGAGAGTTTATTGAAACAATGACAACAATGCTTTTCTGTAGCCCTTCAAGGCTACAGTTAACCATATCCCAGCAGAATGAAGTGCTTTGTTAACAGGTACCTGATACAGATACCCATCCTGACATGATTTGTGCGGTATAGTGGCTAGAGAACTGGACTTGAACACTTGTGAGTTATATGACCCTGGTCAAGCTACCTAAACACTTTGAGCCTTAGTGGGAAGGAAGGAAGGAAGGAAGGAAGGAAGGAAGGAAGGAAGGAAGGAAGGAAGGAAGGAAGGAAGGAAGGAAGG
>NC_058130.1:771941332-771949254 GCF_016433145.1 Gracilinanus agilis | reverse complement strand
ACTCTATATGTACCTCCTTCTGTATCTCAAATGCTGTGTCCCTGTAACTTAAATACATTCTCAAAAAAAAAAACACTTTACCTTCTGTCTTAGAATCAATATTACATATTGGTTCCAAGACAGAAGAGTAATAAAGGCCAGACAATTGTGGTTACATGATCTGCCCAGGTCACAGAGCTAAGAAATGTCTGAGGTCAAATTTGAATCCAAAACCTCCCTTCCCCAGGCCTGGTTCTCTGTTCGCTGAGCCACCTAGCTATTGCTCTTAAATACATTCTTTAGAAATATTTTGTTGATCTGTTTTGTGCTACATCACTTTAATTTATCTGTATGTCTCTGTTCTTCAACTGAGAAAATCATTCCTCATAATAAAGAACAGAAAAGAAAAATAAGTGACAGAATATAGAATGTTTCACATTCATAGCTCAGTCCCCCTCTAGAAATATGTATTTCAAAGAAGGAAGGGAGTTACATTCTTATATCCCTTCTCTGGAGCCAAGCTTCAGCATTATATTTACACAAAATTCAGCCTTATTTTTTCCCATTTGTATTGCTGTGATCATTGTATGTGTACATTTGTGTATATATGTGTATACATTCATCTTTATATATAGTGAATATATATACATGTGTATATTTTTCAGAGCTTTTCTGATTTCACTCTACATCAGTACATATTAAGTCTCCTCACATTCCTCTGAATTCTTCATAGTAATCATTCTTATAGCATGATATTCCATGGCATTCATGTACCACACTTTTTAAGCCTTTCCTTAATTAGTGGGAATCTTCTTTTTCCAGTTTTTTCCTTCCACAGGCATATAATACTCTTTGTACAGTCCCACTCATAGACATATTTTGAATTTATCTCATACAGACACACTGTGTCTCCAGAGGTTGCACATTCTCACTATGTGTCTCTTTCTATTTCACACATTCTCTCTATCTCTGTCCCTCTTTTTCACATGTATCCTTTGCATCTCACTTTCACATACACACTTTGCTTCTCTAAAACAGTGTACCTTTGTTCCATACTCACTCTCCTTGCACCTGTTTCACATAAATACTGCTCTCTCTCTCTCTCTCTCTCTCTCTCTCTCTCTCTCTCTCTCTCTCTCTCTCTCTCTCCTCNTCTCTCTCTCTCTCTCTCTCTCTCTCTCTCTCTCTCTCTCTCTCTCTTTTTCTCTCTCTCCTCCCACACATACACACACATGCTATGCCTCATACATAGTGTACATATTATTTCTTAAACACATACCATATCTCTATAAATAAGGACAAAAATCTTACTATGACCTCAAAATATTGGTAATTGTCATGATTTTTTTTACCCTAACCCTGCCAATAACGGAGACACCAGTAGCCTCTAGGAAATTAATTTCTAAGTTTTCCAGCCATCCCCAGAAGACTTGCTATCTAAGAGAAAAGGAGGCTCCAGCCCTGTGGGAATTCTACTAGAATACGTTCATAGTCTTGACCAATCCTTACTGTGGTCAGAACAAAGTTTTGAGATTCAATGGAAAATAAGGCTAATGCTCAAAAACCTCAAAGAATTAAGAGATGATAGAAGAAACAGATGGATTTCCAAATGACAGTGCTATTGAATTCATTGAAAGACCAGAGGTTTAGAGGCTAGATAACATAGGAGAATGAATAGAATGAGTTTTGTCTATGATATGGAGAGACAATGCTTGCAAAAAACATATAACTTAATTGCTGTCCAAGGTACTTGTTGAGCTCTAATTTTGAGCAGTTGTTTGGCAAAGAGTTGCACAAAAATGATCCATTGGCATGCATAATGACTGAGAATCATAGAATAATAATAGCTCTGTAGTTGGAAGACATGTTGGGGAGGATAATTCAATCTAGTCATTTTATAGATGAGAATATTGAGGCAGAGGGAAATTAAATGAATTACCCGAGATCACGTAGTTAATGAGTGTTAAAGATGGAAGGACAGCACAATATTTAATCATGCAATTAGTCTCTATAAGACTTTTCATCTCCTCTTCCCCTATCTGTGCCCAGGATGTGCTTCCCTTGACAGTCAGTTGGGCACTTCTCCCAAAGCAGGCAGATGAACAAATATCTCTCTTCTGAGGAATATTGGACAATTGTTTTAATATTGCCATTTTCCAGATGAAGAAACTAAGGAAAAGTTGAAGCTATGTGCCTACTATATAAGAGGAGGTTTTTATTGACCAGTGAAATCTCAAAATTCTTAGGAACATGTTCAGTTGAACTGCATACACAGATGTTGATTTCAGTCTTCCTTCCATGTGAAGAGGAGTTGTTCCACTGGTTGCTAATAGAGAACTGAGAATGTTTATAAAATACACTAACTGGATGGTAGGGCTCTTTTCTTCCTGGTTGTGATTGAGAAAGTTATGTTGTAACCTCCGGTTAGAAAGGAGGACCTCAGGCAGGCTTTAATCTCCCTACCCAGACTTGCATATATTCTGTGAATATGGGTCTCCATTCATTGCTTCTTTGCACTTATTTTTTCCTTCTTTTAGGTAGAAGATCATCAGATTAGACTGTGACCTTGGGAGATTTTCTAGATTGTGAGATGGAGTCACCAGAGGTCTAGGAAATGGAGTGCATGCCTGATTTTTATGGACAGCTAAGCCTGATTGGAAGCAAAGTCTCCAGAAACCTGCATGATCCAGTGAGAAAGTATATTTAAGTCAGCCTAGAGGGAGTCACAACTACTTATCCATCATCTATGCCACATTTAGAAGTAAATGGGATAGGGTAAATGCTTTGTAGTAACTTCTTTCATCCCACTCTTACCAGGGACTGAGGTCATGGAGGGGAAAGTGTGCCCTAGTTCAAGAGAATGCTTTGCACTTCTATTCTTGCTGTATCTTCGAAGGAAATATCACGTAGTAAGAGTGAACTGATGTTAAATGGTTAGATGAAACTGGGGCACTAGTTCATAGCAATTGGCATAGGAGAGAACATATCACAATGAGAGTGTGAGCTGATGACATTCTTAGAAATACATAGAGGCTACTAGGTGACACAGTGGATAGACCACCAGGCCTGGAGTCAGGAGGACCTGGGATCAAAATGGGCCTCAGATACTTCTAGCTGTGTTACCCTGGGAAAGTCACTTAACCCTATTTACCTAGCCCTTACTCTTCTGTCTTAGAGCTGTTACTATGATAATAAAGTTTTCTTTTTTAAGGGAAGACATCACCTCTGCCCCCTAGGGTTGCTCCAAGAACTCTGAGAAGGTGTCCTTGCGAGGGGCTCCAACTCTTCAATGACTGTGAATTGGGATAAGGATTCTAGGAGATCATAAGGGCTACATTCATTTTACACATCCATCAGGCAGCTGAAGTGGGATGCACTGTCAGGTCTCTCCACATCTAAGAACAGTAAATGCATCTAATAAGGAGACTTTTCCTTCTACTATATCTCAATGCTCAACAACTCTATTTTACCACCCCTGCCCTGCCTTACTTCTCTGTGCTATTGGTGAGATCAAAAAGACCATGAATGTGGAAGTCTTTTGAAAAGTTACAGAAACTCTTCAAGTAAAAGTCATTCTTATGCTTTGGGACATTTCTCTGGAGAGAAGAGGGGACAGCAGGGGCCTCAGCTCTCAAAAACCTGCCTAGTGACCTGACCTGAAAATGAAAGGAATTCTCTTACATTAAAAATATCCTCTGAAAGTTTACTGAGGCTATCTGAGGATGAACCTTGAAAGGATGGAATCGTGGGTGGGAAGGGGGGGAGAAGTCGATTTTGATTACAAATTCCCCTTGTGCTACTAGCTAAAACCCTAAGCATTGACCAGAATGAGGGCTTGCCTTCTCAGGTTCTTGACTTGCAAAGGTCATTCTCTTTCTCTCTAAAGATTCCTAAAATGGGCATCTCACATCTGCTACCTCTCAGAAGGAGATGGGATTGCAGGGGTTGTAAGAGCGGGGAGAAGGGAGGTCATCCTCATGACCTTTTCTCTGGCATTTTGAATAGAAATGACACTCTGGATTAGAATCAGAAGCAACATGATGGGCAGCTTGACTCCTGCTCCTTCATGCGTGGCAGGGACAATAAAACCTGGGCTTCCCTGGCAGAATCTATCCATGATATATCTGCCATCCCAGAAGAGGCCCCAACCTCTGGGGGAGTAATTGGGCTGTTAAAAAGTGGTCCTCATCCATCATTACCCTAAGCAGCATATTTTAAATTCATCTGCAGATGAAGATAAAAACATGGTGGGCTGCTTTCCTTAAGCCCAGAGGAGGGATGATCACAAAAATTGAAGGGCTTCATTTTTCATTCCATGCACTCCCCCTTGGCTTGCATCTCAGACTCAAAATCTTGGCATATTCTAGCTGCTGGAGATAATGTGAGAGAAATGACCAGGTGAGAGCTCAGAAAGAGGCAGACCCCAGCTACAACAATTTGTGGTATAGATTTTCTTCATTAAGTGGAATCATTTTGTTTGGCAGCTCTGATGCTCCAAAACTGGAGGAAGTTGGAAACAGAGGATTATAGTTTTATAGTTAGACATGACCTTTGAGTTCATCTAATCCATTGTCCTCATTTTACAGAGGAATGAAATGAGGCAAAGATAGTAGAGGAAGTGACTTACCCAAGGTCATACAGAGAGTAAATGGTGGAGCAAGAATTTGAGCCAAGTCCTCTGACCCAAAAGCTAGCACACTTTCCAGTATACTAGTTCCCTTCCCTACTATCTTATGATTTCTGGCTCTGTGAGGCAAAATGTGTTATTGAAACCTTGCATTGGGAGTGGGAATATCTTAAGTCCAAAATATCTGTGTGACTTTGGACATCTCAGTTAACATCTCTGGGCCCAAGTTTCTCCAACTATCAAACGATATCTCCTTCCTCTGAAATTCTCTATTCTTATTGTCTAGGTCCTTTCTTACGGAGAATAGCATTCAATGTTCTGAAAAGTCATGTCCCTTATTCCTTGTCTCACCCCTCATATTGGACTGTAAATTTCATGAGGGCCGATACTGGGTCTTATTCTTCTTTATAGCCTTCACAGTGGTTCTACAATGAGTAGGTGATCAGTAAATGTTTATTGAAGAGGGGGAAGGAGGGAAGGAAGAAATGGAGGGAGGGAGGGAGGAAGGGAAGAAGGGAGGTAGGAGATAAAGGAAAAGAAGGAACAAATGAAGTTAAGAACAAAGGAAAGAAGGAGGGAAGGAAGGAAAAAAGGAGATAAGGAGGGTGTAAAGGGTAAAAATATGGTTGTACTGAATATAAGAGAGAGTGGTCACTAGGAATTGATTACCCAATTCCAAATGATTTTTTTAACAATTTATTTATAAAATATAGGAAGAGTGAAAGTAGGAATGAGAGAGACAGAGAGATAGACAGAGAGAGACAGAGAGAGACAGAGAGAGACAGAGAGAGACAGAGCACAGAATAAGAGATCTAGATTAACAAACTAGACTGTGTACTCAAGCCCTGGCTTTACTATGGCAGGGCTCCAGAGGCCCGGCCAGAGAGCCTAAAGGTCAATTAACAAGGGTTTTAGCCATGAGGCCTCCTCCCAGACAAGGTGCCCCTTCAGAGGTTAGTACCTCCAGGGAAGCTAAGGAAGGGAGTCAGCCTTTTTCACTCATCCACATGATAGTTCTAAGGAGAAATATAAAGCAGTCCAAGATCCCCAGCCAGAGCTCCTCCAAGGTCCAGTTCAAGGCGAAAGAGAGAGTTGTACCAGGAAGTTCTTGCAATTTATAAAGACCTTCCTTTTGTTACTTCCTGTGCCTTCCTCCCATTTTATATGTATCAATTACAACAAAAGCTTTGCTTAGGACTGCCCAAGGGGCAGTCAGTCAATTCTGATTCATCACCCACTTTTGCACACATAGGCCTCAGACTTCCCCGACTTGAGCATTAAGTGGGGTATGTATGCTTTTGGTGATTAGATCTAAAAATGGGCAGGGGAGAGTAATCCCATTTTCACAAGGGAAAGTGAGGAAAACAGAAAAAAGAGAAAAATAACAGAAAGGATACAGTAGAGAAGAAGAGTAGAAGATGGGAATAAGAGGAAGGGAGGTGAAAGCCTGTATGTTGCATTGGGAAAAGGTTGAGTTCTCTATTCAGATGACCCCTATCCAAATTCCACCTCTACTATTTACAATCTATGTATTCTTGGGTAAGTAACCTCTTTGGGTCTCGGTTTTTTCATCTGTAAAATGAGGTAGTTGGCATAGATGACTTCTAAGGTCCTTTTCAGGTCTATGTCTCTCTTCTCAGTGAGAAGAGTAGGGGAGAGTGGATGGAAGAGGAAAGAACAGAAAAAGAACAGAAAATAGGAGAGATTAAGAGAGATATGATAGTATTGTGGCTCTTGTAAGCTTTTCAACTTGGAATGTATCTGAAGTGTTAGCCCAGTGTTATAAGAAGGCTCTTTTATAGACATTTACTTCTATCACTTTGTGTCCTTTGAAACTCTCCCTCAAGTTTTTGCCCATGAACTTTCCTGCTATTGTAGGTCATCAGGGAAGGTGGTAGATGTAAATATCCAGCACTGAAAGAGCAGAGCAGCTTGCAGACCAGGCCATGCACCATGTGGGATCCACCTCCCTACATCTCCTTTATTATTGCCATCCCTTTTAAGCACATACATTTTAAAATAAACTCATCTTTCCCTAAGAACATCATCTGGAAGGGGAAAACACATTAAAATGGAGAACAGCTTTTCATCTCATTATCTTGCCACGAGACTGCAGATTGTATTGTTTTTAAATGGGGAGAAGATGGGCTTGCATTGGGTCTCACTTTTTTTCTTCCATCAGAGCTGATGAGATTTTCAAAGACTACATGGTGAATGAGTTATCATAGTCAATTCTTTGATTTCATTGAATTGTAGAATGTCAGAAGTAGAGGAAATGGTCCTTCATGACAGAATTTGAAAGGTAGAAAGGACCTTAAAATAGAGAATATCAGAGTTGGGAGGGTTCTTAGAAAATAGAACACCAGAGCCTGTAGGAAGCTTAGAACACTGAATTTGAGAACTGGAAAGGACCTCAGAAAAGAGAATGTCAAGTCTGGGAGGGGCCTTAGAACAGAAAATGTCAGAGCCTGGGGGGACTTAGAACAAGGAATGTCAGAGCTGGGAAGGACCTAGAACAGGGATTATCAGAGCTTAGAATAGGGAATGTCAGAACTGAAAAGGTTCTTAGAACAATGGATATCAGAGCTGGTAAGTTTATAACATGGAGAGACGATACTTGTACTGTCTGAAAACATATAACTTGATTGCTGTCCAAGGCACTTGTTGAGTCCTGATTTTGTGCAATTGTCTGCCAAAGGGTCGCATTCTCTGGTTCTGAACATTAGAATGAAAATCAGGGATCCAGAGCTATCAATCAAACAATAGTGGCCAAGAGCAATCAAAAGACTGAAATTCAAGTAAATGGGCATGTAGTTTAGAGAAGTAGACATCACTTCGAAAGAAATCAGGATCCTAGAGACCTGCTTGGGTCAGAGACATTATACCTCCCTCACTCAAGCATATTGTTGACTTTGTAGAACTATGGAGGTAATAATGAAGGCTATTCATACAGTACATGATCCTTATATACATTGGGCTAAAAATCCCATATGGATCTATGTTACCTGAGAATTTAAGACTAAGAGGATTTTCATATTGAACTGTCTAACCATCTAAAGACTGAGAAAATTCTATTTCTCTGCGATTCCTGTCCCTTGGTCACCATGGTGACCAGTTGTTCTCACCTCTAAGTGCTCCAGTTGCAGCCCAGTCTACCTTCTGGCTAGTGCTGACAGGTGGAAATATTGCCAGAAGGAGCTTTTTTCAATAGTTTTAAGTGGCTTCTTGGAGAAGGCATAAAGGGCTAGGGAGGGTGGGAAAGAAATTTATACACACACACACACACACACACACACACACACACATATATATAATA
>NC_058130.1:771917603-771938617 GCF_016433145.1 Gracilinanus agilis | reverse complement strand
ATATATATATATATATATATATATATATATATAGAGAGAGAGAGAGAGAGAGAGAGAGAGAGAGAGAGAGAGAGAGAGAGAGAGAGAGAGAGCCAGCATTGCAAAGGCGAAAGCTGTGAAACAAGGTTCAAGGGAACTGGATTCTAGTCACAACTCTATCACTTCACTGGATGACCTTGGATAAGTTGTGTAACTCCTCTGAGTCTCAGTTTCTTCATCTATTAAATAAGGATGTTGGATTATATTATTTCTAAGTGACTTTTCCCCTCTAACATTCTGTGGTCTTTGTTCTAATGCCCCATTCCTCCCAGTTCTGACATTCTCTGATCTAAGATTTCTCCCAGTTCTGATGAACTCTGGCATTTTGCATTATAAGGACCTATCCAGAAACAGCTAGGTGGTGCAATGGAAAGAGTACTATGGCTGGCATCAGGAAGACCTGCGTTCAAATTTAGCCTCAGACTCTTACTAGTTGTGTGACCCTGGCCAAGTCACTTAAATTCCATTAGTCTCAATTTCCTCATCTGTAAAATGTGGATAATAATAGCACCTACTTCCTAGGGTTGTTGTGAGGATCAAATGAGATGACAATATTGAAGTGCTTAGCAAAGGACCTAGCATGTAATAAGAGCTATATAAGGATTATTTTTTATCTGTTCTAAGGCCTCTCTCAGCTCTAGTATTACCAATTCCAGTGTTCCTTTCAATTTTGACATTGCTCTAAGTTCTAAGATCTTTTGCAACTCTAACATTCCATTACTCTATGATTCTAAGATTGTCTCCAACTGCCACCATGTACCAGATGGCTGCTCCTTTTTGAGTTGTCAGGCCCTGTAATTGTGACATCAGCCCTAATTCCTACTAATGAACAATTTCTAACCATACTGAAGTGGCTGATGTTTTGCTAGAAAGCTGTGGGAAGCCTGGACTGGGACACCGGGAAAATGATACATCAGCCATTGAGACCCCATAGGAAATTCCAAGCAGAATAACCACAAACTCTGACTCACTCTTGAAGAATGACTGAGAATCCATCTCTCAGTCTTTTTTGTCTCTGTACAACAAGCCTTGAGTCCCATCAACAAAGCAGGGTAGCCAGTTAGTTTAATTATGTGGTCATTCCAAGGCAGACATGGTTCATGGAAAGACTCTTAGACTGGAAGAAGGAAATGGCAAAACACTATAGTGTTTCTGACCAAGAAAATACTGAACAAGATTGGGAAAAGTCAGACACAACTAAAACCAACTGGATAATGATTATATGACCCATGTACCTCAGTTTCCTCATGTCTAAGATGAGGAGAATAATCCTTACTCTACTTATCTTGTGTGTGTGGTTGTTTTTCTACAATGGGTCTAAGACTTCTGTGAGCTACCATTTCACAGAATCATAGTTTCACAGCTATAAGAAACCTCAGAAACCATCTAGTCCTGCTTATACATGAATAAGAACAGTCTCTACACTATATTGAACTCTTTCTTCTATTCAGTTTGCAGGAAACTGGAGTTTTGCCTACACAATTTCTTTAGATAAGTAGAAATCTACGGTATCCTATGTTTGAAGACTATTTTTGAAAAGGCACTAGCTGCCTTCCATTCCACTTTTTGATAGTTTTAATCATTAAGAATTCATCCTTTGACCCCCAGTTATGTAAAATCTACCTTTTCAACATTCATTCATTCTTCCTACTTCTGATCTCTTTAGTGATCCTTTCTAGAATGTTCCCAGGAATAAAAGTCAAACTTATTAGCCTATATTCACTCACATCTGGACTCTCTTGAATCCTCCTATTCCACAACAATTCTATTGTCTTCCTGGATAAACTCTGACCTTGGATGTCCCTTCTCCTGATCTATGATAACTCCTTTACCAGGACCATTATTTCAGAAAGGGCATGAAATAGACATACTTCACCTCACACATGCTTCATCATCTTGCCACCATGATTAATCCTTCCCACCAGCTATGTGTTGTCTTCTCCATTAGAATATATTCTTTTTGGACATATAATGTTAGTTTTGGGCTTGTATTTTGTAGAATCAGCTCTTAGGAGTGACTGGTACATAGTGCTCAATAAATATTTGCTCTATCTATCTGTCTGTCTGTCTGTCTATCTATCCAACTATATTGATGTTTTGCTAGAAATATATGGAAAACCTGGATTGGGACACAAGGAATTTGATATATCAGGGTAGCCAATTGGTTTAATTATATAATCATTCCAAAGCAGACATGGTTTGTGGAAAGAACCTTGGCCTGGAAATCAGACTATCAGGTGTCTAGTTCCATTCTTTGAAGAAGGAAATGGCAAATAATTCCATTCTCTTTGCTTTTTGAACATCAGGACATTAATCTTCCTCAAATCTTGTGGAACCTCTTCCTTGGAAGATCCATGGAAATTATTCCATGAATTTTCAAATATCAATGATAGTGGTTCATCAATTACATCTTGAATTCAATAAGGCAACTGGACATTCTCTTCTAATCTCTTCACTTAATCTTGGATATTGACTTCATGTTAGTCATTTTGGTTCTGTCATTTCCAGTTAAACAGTCATCCTTAGCAAAGAAAACAAAAATTAAACAGCTCTCTTCTCTCTCGTCAGTTACCATCATCCCACCCATCCCAATGCATCTGTCCTACTTCTCTTTTGAAACTCCTCTTTCCCTCAGTGGTAGTGCAGAAAATTCCACCCTTTTTTCTCTCAACTTCCTCTTTCCTCATTATACTCAGCTCATTCTTATCATTTGAATTCTGACATTGCTTTTATAGGACTCTACCTTGCCCTTAATATTTAACCTGTTATCTGCCTTTGCTTTCATTTTCTGCTTGTATCTTTAAAAAAAATCTAAGTTAGTTGGTGAATTCTTTGTCTATCCACATGTAATAATTAAAATTGGGTGACCAAATGTAATAGTTAAAATTTTGGTTTGACAAAAATATTAATGGTAGGAAAAAAAAGAATTATTGTGGTCACCATTTATAAAAATTAAAGGAGAGAAATGTATGAAGGAAGTAGAAAATATTTCCTAGCCCACCACCCTAGAGATCCTAGCTAAAGAAATTCATCTTGCTCCCCAAGAAAGTTTCAATCTCCATGTCGAAGTCTGGTAACCTCTTCAACAAGGGTCTCACCAGCTTAATCCTCTTCCTTCAGCTTGAGTGACAATACTGAATCTATGCAGTGCAGATGCTTCTTCAGCCAAACTCACCAATGCCGAATGTATCTTTGGAAAGTGGCTCACAGAATGAATAGCAGAGAAAGGCTCCTCTTCAGCTGAATTCCTCCTAAAATGCTTTATCAGGAGTCCTTGGGCTGGTTTTTTATAAGCAGTTTCTCCACGTCACTTCCTGTCTCTTTCCCACTTCACAGGAACCAATCACAGCCTCCCAATTTGCCTGGCACTGCAAATTGTGGTCTTTGGGGGTGTGAAATTTTCTAGCAATAGGCTCTTACTAAGTGTGAAAGGAGGGGTACTTCAAATTCTTGATTGATTAACTTAAAATAAACAGAGTTGTAAATTCTCTTTCACCATCACCCCTGTGATTCTATTGGGAGATGAGCATGTTGAAATCTCCCAGATTTACATGCCTAGTCTCCCCAATGAATTATTTCACATAACTACCTTATATCTCTAAGTATTCTCTTATTAGAGATGCACACAATATTGCATTTTCTAAGAGGAAGTTAAAATAGTTGGAGATAAGAGGGAAATAAAAGAGGAAGAGAGAAAAACCAATGATTGGTAGGCACAATGACAAAATCCAATTAAGGGGCAATCTCCTTTGGCATAAGAGTTTACATTTAAAATAAATGTGTTAAACCCCCCTCAGTTCAATTCACTACATCCCAAAGTTCATTCTGGATCTTCTGATGCAGTATATGGTTTCCACAGGCTTCTTTATGGGGACTTCCTTAAAAGAGTTCAGTTTCTTGATTCAGAGAGTTAGCAAGCTTCTTTTCCTAAAATTTCTCTCAGAAAAAATTTTAAATCTTGGATTTTATGAAAATTATGCAATCCTCCCTGAGGAGGGTGTGGACCAGTACCTGGATCAACCCAGGACATATGCCTGAGTTATGGCATGCATACATAATTCTCAAAAGAAAATTCAAAACGTAAAAAACCCAAAAGGAAAAAAAATAAATTTGGGGGAAAAAATAAAAATCTATGTATACAAAAATTCTGAGTAAGCAAGAATAAGTCCATAACAGGTCCTTGAATCAGGGCCCAACTAAAGTGATTTATGTCCCACAAACCTGTAGGACAATTATAGTAATATAGCATTTACCCATTGATAGTCATGACTATCAATTGCCGTATTATAGAAGAGAAAACAAGGGACTAGTTTCTGAAGTAAAAGGGAAATATGTGATTAGATGGTCTGATTTTTCCTTCAATCTCAGGGTTATGGAGCCAAAATGGCAGCAAAACTAAGGTACTTGCAGTAATCTGGCATGGGGGAATCTAGCATCTGACTTTGTCAAATAGCTGCTTCCTCAAATCTCAAAACAAGTCCTCTGTCTTGGCACAAATTCTCATCAATCCCACAGGGATTGGTAGTCTCCTTGACCTTGTGCTTCTTGGCACTGTACAATGGCTCTTTTGTGATCCCTTCTTCTGGAACAGACACAATTATTAGTAGAAGTCTCATAATATTTAACAATCAATGGCAGGTTTCTATAGTCTAAAGCTTTTGGGTATGCATAGCTATTAGGGCTAATAAAATCAAATATCTTATTGCAAATGAAAAGAAAAGCAATAATGAAATTTAAAAAAAATTCATAGTTCACATTCCATGCCAAAACAGTATCCAACTTTTTTATGGACTTTTATAATGGCATTATCTTCGGTCTAGTCATAAGAGTACTAATAAAAAAATTGCATTACAGAAGCTTTTTCACTATTAGGAGGGGAACAGTCTGAAAAGACTTAAAATTCACCCCCAGACTCTTTGAGGTTCCTTCCCTCCTCCCAATACCATCATTTATCTAAATTCCTTTGGTCATGCCTCTGGGGTCCCCCATGCTAGGGGGAGATTTATGCCCTGAGTATAATGTGGACAAACCCCATTTTGGGTGTTTTGTTGTGAGTCCTGATTTGCTTCATTTAGATTATTATTTCTATACAAGTTTCTATTATTGTTATTATTATTATTATTGTTATTTCTAAAGTTACTATTATTTCTAAAATTTATTTTTTTGTATATCTGAATCTACTTCCTACAGTTTATCATTACATGATCCCTTTTCCCACAGAAGTAACTCATTAATGGTTGATTTGTGGATTCCTGAAAAGGAGCTATGGCCACTCCTTAACTTGCTTTTTCTTTTTCAATTTTTTTCTTTTAGTACTCTTATTTCCTTCCTTAATGCCTCCACTAAGTCACTGTTACCTTCATCTTTCTTTTCATGTCCATAAAAAATGTAAACTGCCACTCTTCTTAATTCCTCAAGATCCATATTAGCCCAGTTTGGGCAGTTAGTCTTAAAATAGTCTTTGATCACCTTACAACAGTTCTTTACAAACTGCATTCTTATTTACCTGACATCCATTTCTCTGGAAAGATCCAGGTCTATATATCTACCTCCCAGCTCAATAAACCTTTCCGTAAACTGGGAGGGGTTTTCTTCATGTTTCTGATTAAGATTTTCAAATTTTGTCCATGTATCAGGTCTATCAGAGTAAGCTCTTATTGCATCTAATATTGTATTCCTAGCTAGACATAATTGCAAATATTCTTCCTTTATATTCTAGTTCCATTTTGGGTTTTCCTTTGGCCAATGAATTGTTCCCCTTCTTTGGGCCTGATTAACAAGAGAAAATAAAATTTTTTCTCTTTCTGTTAGAAAGGCTTAGAGCAAATTTTCCACCTCAGTCCACATAGGATCATAAGTGTGGTAAATGCTCTCAAGCTTTTTTATAATCAAAATGGGATCATCTTCAAAGGAGGGAATATTTACCTTGAGTTTCTCAATATCATGTGGAGTGAAAGGTATATGATGCTTAATGGTCACTAAATCTCCACTTTTAAAAGTGGGTACTTCACTTAGGGAAATAGGCCTTTAACTGAATTATCTTCAATTCTGCTATTTGGCTTTTTGTTTGGGTTGTAATAGAGTATGTAAGGGGATGGAGAGGAATGATAGGGGCAGGGGGAGAGATGGGTCAGATAGGGGGAGAAATGGGGCCAGGTAGGGGGAGAAATGGATTGGGTAGGGATAGTTTGGGTGGAGGGAGAGATAGTTTGAACAGGATGAGGGATAGTTTGAGCAGGAGGAGAGGTGGTTTGAGAGGTGGGCCAGACAGGAGGAGGGATGGGTTGGGTAGGACAAGAAATAGATCAGACAGAGTGAGGCAGAGACAACTATATTCCCATTGTTTTATCTTAGGGAAGGATGGGTAAACTATTTGGCAAATTTGAAGGTATCCTATCAATATAATTATACTCAGAAATGGTAAAAAAATTAAGACCATCTAAAATTGTGAGCTGTGCAAGCTCAATAATGCTCTCTAAGACTGGGACCTGTTTGAAATGGGCAGGAAGCTGCTCTTTCACAATGTGGGCTATGCTTTTCATACTCAATTGCCTGTTTATTTTCAATTTAATTATAAAATTTCTTGCAGTTCTACTTCTTGTCTGTAGAGGACACTACCCTAGTGTGTGCTGGCTAGGGGTTAGAGTCTCACAAGGCTAGAGGATGAGGTGTTCTAAAGACTGTAGAGAAAAAAAATTGGTGTAAGTACAGACACAACCTAATTAACTACCCTTTGCATGGAGGGCAGCTAAAAGGCTTAACCCTGGGCTAAATTTGGTAGGAAAGGCAAGAAAAAGCAAAAGCTTTTTATTTTAGGCTAAATAAAACACACTTTCTTGTAGGTAAAACCTCTCAGGTTATAGTCCGAGTTTGGCTAAGAGGATGTGAAGAGAGCTCTCTCTCTTCCCCTCCTCCCTAGGGGTAAAAAAGATGCCAGTGCCATGTGTTTCACATGCTTCCACTGTCATGTGGGTAGGGAGCCACTTTGCTGAGCTGGCCAAGGAAGGTAAAAGGTTTGGGTGGAAAGCACAGGCTCTGGGTTGTTGGAATTTTTCTCTTAGTAGGCTCTGAAAGCTTCTCAGAGTTAAGGGAGCAGTTTTAGTTATCTTTACTGCTGCTCTCCCTAACTGCTCTCCCCAGTATTCCACCTCCCACTTAGGCTAATGCTAGAGGCATGTGGGGCCTCTGGAAGGGCCTTAAAGAAAGAGCAGACTCCCAGGAGTAAGATAAAGCTAAACTCATAAATTTATCTGTTTAGCTCAATAATGAACACCTTCTGATGAAACAAAACAAAACAAAACAAAAAAAAACTGAGTTGAACTTTTTAACTTCCTCCAATACTACAGAATTCTGGGCTTTGAAGTGGTAGCTTGGGGGCAGAGTAGCCTCCCCAGGAGGTGGGGAGACAGGAGGGGTGAAAGCATCCCCCCAAGTGAAAGTCCTGAGGGGTTGATTGTTGCTAAAAACACTCAGCTTACCAGGTAGCAGCAAGCATTCAACTGTTCAGTTAAAGGGGAGGGAAAAAAAAAGATTTAGAATTTACCCTTCTGTGCAGGAAAAACTAGGTGTTTCCAATTGACTTTATAGTATCAGACCAACAGCTGTAGCTTGTGACTAATCTGCCCTTTTGTCTATTTCAGAATTGCTCTAGGGGGCAGCTGAGTAGCTCAGTGGAGTGAGAGTCAGGCCTAGAGACAGGACATCCTGGGTTCAAATCCGGCCTCAGCCACTTCCCAGCTGTGTGACCCTGGGCAGGTCACTTAACCCCCATTGCCCACCCTTACCACTCTTCCACCTATGAGACAATACACCAAAGTACAAGGGTTTAAAAAAAATTGCTCTATCTACAACCTCTTTGGTCAACTTGTCAGACTTATCCTTGACACCTATGAAAAAAGAATCACCACCTACTCCTACTTTTTTCCCTTCTTACTTTGGCCCATCCTAGATAATCTGTCATCTGATACATTCTGTGTCTTGTCCTTAGAGCACAAGAAAGCTACTTTCTCCTTAGAGCATCTAACTCTCTTCTCTTCCAGAAGAGCCACAAATATATATTTAATTTTATTCTAAGGGTACAGTTACCATTTTCTTTGCTTCCTTCCTTTGCTGTAAACAGGCTATAGAATTAAGTTAAATTTAAGATGGGCATTCTTCCATTTTTATATTTCCTAACAAGAGTCAGTTCTCCTTTGTTATGTCTCAAATCATTTTTCTCCTTATTAAGACTCACTTCTGCTTGTTTCACTGACACTTAATTGTCCATAAGATCCAGGAATGTGAAGAGATCCTTGATTGCCTTCATATTATCTTTCAGGAGATAAAGCAATCTACACTTGGAACTTAGATTTCAGGAACTTGTCTGTAGTAGAAATACAAACATCTTACACTCAGTGCAAGTTGTTTTGCAAAATCTACCTTACTCTGCATACTCATGGAGATAGCCAACCTTGTTGTTGTTTTAAACTATTTGTGATTGGGCTGTTAGA
Source organism: Gracilinanus agilis (assembly GCF_016433145.1). Lineage (NCBI taxonomy): Eukaryota > Metazoa > Chordata > Mammalia > Didelphimorphia > Didelphidae > Gracilinanus > Gracilinanus agilis. Next base: position 771,930,089 of record NC_058130.1, on the reverse strand, counting down.
GAGACAGCATGACATGATGGAAAGAGTTGAAGTCCTGCTTAGACATGTACTGACTAGGTGACCCTGTGTAACTTATTTAGCCTCTTCTTGCTCTAGTCTAGATGGTTCTCTGAAATTATACTTTGCAAAAAAGGTGTTGGCTTACATTGATAGAGGGAGCTTTTAACCAATATTTCACTATAGAGTCCTTACTTAGGATCTATGAGCTTGGTTTTAAAATATTGCAAACTATATTTCAATATAATTGATTTTCTTTATAATCCTATTTATTTTATGCACTTAAAAAAGTCCTATCATTCTGGGCAAATAACTGTTGTCTGCCTCAGTTTCCTCATCTGTAAATTGGGGATAATATACCACTTACCTCCAAGGTTTACCATGAGGATAAAAAAAAGAAAACATTTGCAAAGTGTTTTAGAAACCTTGAAATGCTATATAAATACTGAGCTTTTTTTTTTTATTCTGAGAAAAGGGCTCATAGACTTCACCTAACATGTAGAGCAAAGAACACGAGGAAAGGTTAAGGACCTCTGGCCAAGGAAATCAAAGATTCAATCCCTATGCTTTTTGGCTATTTAAACCATGCCCCTAAATATAAGTAAAATATTTTTACAGTCAATTATCACCCCTTAATAAATTGACTATAAATTGACAGCCCTGCCTGACCTTTTCTCCTTAGTCTTGAATCATTTTGATGACTATTTAATTCTTCCAGAGATGGAAGAACCAACAAAGAGAAATTCATTTCTGGATCTGATTTTTACCAACATGGAGTAACTGGATGTTTAGGTGGAAATGAGCTTCTTTTTGGGGGAGAAAGGAACAAACACTTTATCTAGAACACCCAATGAAGGAGAAGTAAAAAAGATAGAGGTCATCTGACATTTAGTCCTGGTTCTGATACAGTTGTTTTTAATAAGTTTGAGAAACTTCAAGGTTTTAGGTAAGACCCTTTATACTAAAATTCTATAGGGAAATGGGAAGTTCTTAGGAATTAAATTCCATAGACAGTAGAAGAAACAATCTTATTACTGAATAAGGAAGAGTGAGCTCAGTAATGGAGTTAGATTTTTTTAAAAGCCTATATAAAAAGCCAGAGAAGATCAGAAAGGATGGATAGAAAAATGTGGAATATCCTGTGCTAAATCCCCAAATTAGCAAAGCCTAGGAAGGAAAACTGAAGACAACCAAAAGGTGCTTTCTGTTGTTGTTTTTAGCTACACTGAGCCGAAATCAGAAATCAAAGAAGGGGTAGGATGTCTGGTATGGACAATCAGAACTTGATAACAGGCGAAGGCCAGGAAACAGGTTTGTTGTGCTTCTGTTTTCTCTATTAGGGACAATGGTCTTTGGACTGTGGGGGGCGTGGGGGTGGGAGGGACAAAGAAATATAGCTAAAAGAGATGTGATGACATTTAATAAGATAAGGTAGAAGATAGCACAGAGATTTCCTTTGTTGAGCTAGTGTCCCCTAGCCAGGTGAACTACATTTTCCAATTCTGAAGGAATTAGTAGTTATGCATTGGAGTAGTTTAACTGAGTGGTGCATTGGATAGGATTCTGGTTTTGGAGTTGGGAAGTTCTGAGTTTAAATCTTGTCTCAGATACTACCATGAGTCAGTCAATGAACAATTTATTGAGCAATTTCCCAGGCACCATGCCTCCTGAGCTTTGGGGATTCACTGAAAGGTACAAGACAATCCTATCCTCAAAGGGCTCACAATCTAATGGGGATGATAACACATAGAAAAAAGTTGAGCAGGGGTGGGAGGGAGGAGAGATAAAATCCTATAGTTAGGGTGGGAAATGATCTGATGAGGTATAAATTATAGACTTGAATTCATCCTACAGTATGATAAGTTTCTGGAGATGATGAAATCCAGGAGATCAGCTGGTGGGAAATGATGAGGTGAATTCTTCAGATGCCCTCCATCAGAGGTAGGGGGAATCTGGGGGGAACTCTACAATGTCTAAACCCAATAATGGGAGGGAAAGGTAGCTGGGGCAAAGGATGTGGAGGAAGTGGGAATTTTAGAGTTGATTTCATCTTACAGAATAATAAGTTTCTAAAGATCATGAAGTCCAGTAAGAAAGGTGGGAAATGGATCTACAGAATTTGCTGACTTTGTCTCAGGTTCCTCATTTTTAAGATGGGGTTAATAAGACTAGCACCTCCCTTACAGGGACATTAGAAGTGTCAAATGAGATAGTCTATGTAACATGCTTTGCAATTTTTAAAGTGCTAATTAAAATGCTTCTTTGTTGTTGTATGACTACCTGGGTTTCTTCCAGTTCTGAATTTCTGTGATTCCATAAAAGTGCCTTCTTCATGGTCATCCTGAATCACTGTTCCTTTTTTACAGGCTAATAAAAGGAAATCCAGAGGGATTAAGCTTACTGCTAAATGGTACATGATTAAATGTTGGACCTGCAGTCAGGGAAATCTGAGTTCAAATCCTGCCTCAGACACTAGTTATGTGACCCTGGGCAAGTCACTCAGCTTTCTTGTGACTCAATTTCCTCAATTGTAAAATGAGGAAACAAGTCAACTCATTGCATTGTCCAGGATATAGATCCTAAATCATGGCCAAGCTTTCTCCAGTCAATCCATTAGTCAATAAATGGCAAAAACATGATCTCTCTTCCTTCAAGAAGCTACCATTCTAATGAAAGAGGTTGAATTCGAAGATCTCTGGGCTTTGTACCCTTTCTAAATCTAGATCTAGGATGATATGCAAACAAACCAAAAAAAAAAACCATTTCGGCAAGGAGGAAAAGTGGCATTATTCCGATTTTACAGAAGAGGAAACTGAGTCCCAGAAAAATGAAAAAAATCTGCTCAAGGTCACATAGTGAAGGAAGTGAGATACAAACTAGACCTGCCTCCACTTCTCAGGCTCTTCATCCTACACTCTCCTGAAAGCCTCTTGATTCTCTTCTTCTCAACTGTCTCAAGAGTCCCAAATTGGATGCTCGGGCTAGAAAGTGAATTGGATCTTTGTGCTGATACCAGCACCAAGCAGGGATGCTTGCCTCAATTCCCTCCTACCAGAAGCTGACTGCAGGAGCCCCCAGCCCCCAACCTTCTCTCTTCCTTTAGCTTCTATGCTAATTCCCTCCACCGCCTTCATCAATAACTCTGTCCAAACAGGCGCGCTAATGCCTTCAGAAGGCAAGTCTTGTCATTTCCTACTTACTATGGTTGATGGATAGTGACCACCTTATTCACCGGAGGCCTCGCCAAGCGCCATGACATGTAAATGTGTTCCCAGCTCCCTCCCTGCGCTCTGCAGACACCGCTGAAAATTGGCTGAAATGTAAGCCGGGTCGGAACGTCAAAGAGCATCTGTCTTCCTATCTGAACTAGAGAGGGGGAGGAACGTCTCCTTCCAGCACACAAAGCCACAGGCTCTAATTATCTGGCACCGATTAAGAGACTCCGGAAAGGCCATTCATATGCCGGCCTTCTCCAATAGCTCACAGATATGCTGATTGGAAGGAAGGCTCCCTTGGACAGCTCCCTCCAAACCAAGCCATCAGAGAAGAATACAAAGTCTCTGAGGTCTCTTCCTGGGGGCTTTTAGTTCTAGCATCTGATTTCTCCTTTGCCTGGCCATTTTTCATCAGCCACAATAAAATGCTTGTTGAATTGAATTTCCTCCCATTCTCTTCCTCCCTCTTCCCCTCCCCCCAAAAGCTGGCTGCTGAAAGGCTCTTCTATGACTCGGAGATGAGCGGATAGAAGACAGAATGGACCCTCTTGATCAGTCCCCTGGCTTTAGTCTGGGATGGAATCATTCCCCCCCAACCCAGCTTCCATAATCCCTTAGCAGGAGACCCAGACTGCTCCATTGTCCCCCTTCTTGGGGAGAAGATCAGGCCACTGCCAGGCTTGGCAGGACAGTGAGCCTCTATTTCCTAGTGGCTACTTAACACTATCAGGACTGTGTATGTGAAGGGGGGACCCAGAGAGGAGAGGAGGGAGCCCATATGTGGGAGAGAAGTGGGAGGATATGCTCTGAAAACCAGGGCACCAGGAAACTGATAACGTTATAATAGGATACTGCAAACACCCCCATCAGCCTTTGAAAGGAGGCAGTTCTGGGCTTGCTGTCAGGAAGACCTGGAATGAAACCCAGCTTCAAATACTTGCTAACTACCTAAGCCTGGGTAAATTGCTTAACCTACATAAATTCAGTCCCTCCTCTGGAAAATGAGATTTGATTAGATGACCTCTTCACTTCCTTCTAGCTTTACATCAATGATCCAATGGTTAAGGGGCTAGACTTGAAGTAAGAAAGACTTGGGATCAAATCCAGCCCGGGTCACTTAATAGCTGTGTATTCCTGGGCAATGGTAATAATATTAAGACTAATAATAAATAATACATTTTTACTGGTCAGTTGTTTCAATCAGTATTGAAGTCTTTGTAACCCCACTTGTAGTTTTCTTTTCTTTTTAAATTTTTTTTAAACCCTCACCTTCCATCTTGGAGTAAATACTGTATATTGGCTCCAAGGTAGAAGGGCTAGGCAATAGGGGTTAAGTGACTTGCCCAGGGTCACACAGCTGGGAAGTGTCTGAGGCCAGATTTGAACCTAGGACCTCCCATCTCTAGGCCTGGTTCTCAATCCACTGAGCCACCCAGTTTCCCCAACCCCCCCGCCCCCGCCCCATTTGTAGTTTTCTTGGTGGAGACTGGAATGGTTTGCCATTTCCTTCTCCAGATCATTTTACAGATGGGGAATCTGAGGCAAACAGGTTAAAGTGACTAAGTCAGGATCACACAGCTAGTGTTTGAGGTCAGATTTGAACTCAGTTCCTTCTGACTCCAGGCTCAGCCCTCTATTGTGCCATCCAGCAGCCATAATAATAATAATAATAATAATATGCATTTATATAACTCTTTAAGGTTTTGAAACATTTTACGTGGGTTAATTCATTTTAACCTTACAAAAATCCATGAAGCAGATGCTGCTAATTATTCCTATTCTAAGATGAGGAAATTGAGGTGAGAGAACTTCAGTGACTTGCCCCAGGTCACACAGAGGCTGGAAATGAACTCTGGTCTTCCTGACTCCAAGTCGGTCCAGTATTCTAACCTCTCTTTAAGCCATAGTTTATTCACCTGTAGAATGGGGAAAATAAAGACACCTACCTCCTAGGGCTATTGTGAGGATTAGATTAAATAATAGATTTAAAATAGGAGCATACTATCAAGTCCAAGCTCTTCATTTTTCAGATGATGAAAATGAAACCTAGAGAAAAGGGACTTTTCCAAGGTCACAGGAGTCTATATCTAGAGCTGGAAGGGACCTCATAAACCACTTAGTCCAATTTCCTTGTTTAACAGATCTCCTGAGGACTAGGGAACTTAAACTTGTTCAAGGTTAAACAGTCAATAATTATCAGAAGTGAGATTGAATCCAGGCTCTCTGACTCCAGAAGCACCCTCATTCCATTGCTTCCACTGCTCCCTGTTGCTTCTTAGATAATGTACATAAAATGCTGTGCCAACTTCAGAGCTCTATATGAATATTTATTATTTCGCAGAATAATAGAATCCTTGGGTAGTCAAGTGACCTTAGAGATGATCTAGCCCATTTTACAGGAGAGAAAACTGAGGCTCAGAGAAGACAATGGGACTTGATCATAATCAATTAATCAATTATCATGGATTAAGAATTTACCAGTTACCAGGAATCATCATAGAGTCACATGGAAAATTAGCGGCAGAATTTTATTTTAAACCCAGACTTTCCATCTTAGAATCAATACTGTGTATTGGCTCTAAAACAGAGGAGTAATAAGGACTAGGCAAAAGGGGTTAAGTGACCTACCTAAGGTAGGAAGTGTGAAGTCACATTTGAACCCAGGACTTCTCATCTCTAAGACGGAGTCTCAATCCACTGAGCCACCTAACTGCCCCCAGAATTTGTTTAACCAGAGTAATCCTCAGATAGGTTAAGATGTCTCTGATTTTAATGTAGTTCCATCTAGCTCAACTATTAATAAGATTGGATTTTAGAGACATAGAAGGACAAGATTTCTTTATTCTGTGTGTGTTTGGGGGATGGGTAGGATGGAGAAGGGACAGGAAAACCTAGTGAAACCAGTGAGATCCATCAGTAGGTATTGGGCAGTAGGATCCAGGGCAGGGACACAGCTGGATCATAATCATCAGGGCTCCCAGTACAATGATTTAATTACACCATCAAGGCAAGCAACTTCAAAAAGCCAATGCTAGGTGTTTAAAATACAGGGAATCAAAAGGGCCTCTGCTAAGCCTGGCTCCCCTTTAAGAAACGTTCCCTGGGACACATCAAACCATCAACCGCTTTTTCATCTTCTCTCTGCTTGCCAGATCTTTAGCCAGGGACTCCTAGTTGTTGTTTTTTTTTCCCTCTTGCACATAATTATTTACTCAGAAGCAGAATAATTAGCAGCCTTGAAAATGTTCCTTTGTTAGCAGCTTCCTGGACCTGCCTGCTTTTCTAGTCTGGAGAGCTGGCATTCAGAACAAATCAAAGCTTGTCCATGCTTTTGTGTGGGATGGAGGGGTTGGTTCCTTTGCAAGAAAAGGGCCAAGAGAAAGATGAGATTTTCTGGTTTTCTGTTACTACCCCCCACCCTTTGCCTTTAACAAACTGATTGATGCTGAGAAAAAGCTGCTGGGCCCAGATGAGGAGGAGGAGGAGGAGGAGGAGGAGGAAGAGGAAGAGGATAGTACTAACAATGATGATGAAGGATAAAGACTGGACCTATCATTTCACTAGTATAGGGAACTTCCAGGTGAGGAAACTCCATCTAAAATGTAGCTCAACACATCTCAGCATCTTATAGTCTTAAAGAGTGGCTTAGAACACTGAGAAATTAATTGATTTGCTCAATGTTATACAGATGATAAGTGCCTGAGGTAGAAATTCAATCCTGGGCTTCTTGGTTCTGAGGAGAAGTCTCTATACACTATATGATATACTATCCAATGAACCCAGCCTTTATGAGCATATAAAGAATTCTTGGCTGCTTTGAGGACCAATGCTTTAGAGAAACTACACTAAGTTTGAGTCCCCTTTCCCCCAGGGTTCAAGGTGGTATAAGAGGAAAGTGCTTTCCCCAGGGGGAGGGGGAGGGAAGAATATTGATGCTGCTTCCATTCTTGCCATATCTTCCAAATAAATATCATTTATAAAAACTAATTGGTTTTGATTGATGGCATAGAACTGGAGTATAGATCAATCAACTATGCCTAACAATCGAGGGGAATATATTGAACCGATAGCATTAGAAAAGAGAAAACTCAACTCCCTAATAGCATCTCCACTATCCTAAAGAGAAGGTATAGTCAGCCTTCCTCTGGGATAGTGAGATCAGAGAAATCATTGCATTAATGTAACAGGGAACTGGCCAATAGGGTCTCATTTCTTCAAGAATACTCAATCTATTCTGGCTGATGCTAAGACATTTTTTTAATTTGAAAAAAAAAATTTAAACACTTAACTTCTGTGTATTGGCTCCTAGGTGGAAGAATGGTAAGGGTGGGCAATGGGGGTCAAATGACATGCCCAGGGTCACACAGCTGGGAAGTTTCTGAGGCAGGATTTGAACCTAGGACCTCCTGTCTCTAGGCCTGACTCTCAATCCCCTGAGCTACCCAGCTGCTCTTAATTTGAAAAATCCATTTATTTATTTATTTAATAAGATTTTTTCCATGCTTACATGATTTATGTTGTTTCCCTCCCCTCCTCCCCCCAACCCCTACCAGTCAATGAACAATTCCACTGGATTTTACATATGTCAATGATCAAGACCTATTTCCATATTATTAACATTTGCATTAGGGTGATCGTTTAGAGTCTGCATCCCCAATCATAACCCCATTCAACCATGTGATCAAGCAGTTGTTTTTCTTCTGTGTTTCTGCTCCCACAGTTCCCTCTCTGGATATGAATAGCATTCTTTCTCATAAGTCCCTCAGCCTTGCTCTGGATCCTTGCATTGCCACTAGTAGAGAAGTCCATTACATTCTATTGTGCCACAGTGTATCAGCCTCTGTGTATAAGGTTCTCCTGGTTCTGCTCCTTTCGCTCTGCATCAGTTCCCGGAGGTCTCTCCAGTTCACATGGAATTCCTCCAGTTCATTATTCCTTTTAGCACAATAGTATTCCATCACCACAATTTGTTCAGCCATTCCCCAATTGAAGGGCATCCCCTCATTTTCCAGTTTTTTGCCACCACAAAGAGCTTGGATGCCAAGACATTTGGATGCTTGGGGAGCCCAGTTCTAATCCAATCCAATAAGAGCCTAATATATGTTGGATACTGTGTTAAATGCTAGGACTATAATAATAATAAAAAGGAAGACAGTCTTTGCTTTCAAGGAGCTTACAGTCTAATATGGGGAGACAACATACAAAAGGGGACAGGAAAGGAGGGTAAATCAAGGGGCACCCATCTAGGAACATCTTGTTCCACTGAGTTGAAACCAAGAAGAACAGCAAATGTAAAATGAGTTAAATGATTCTGGAGGGAACCTCCAGATTGGGGACTTCAGCCAACAGTTTTAGAAAATCCCAACTTCCCTTAAGGGGTACCTCCAGAACCTTAAAAGGAAGATATAGTTAGTCATATTTTGAAGATCTTACCTCCTGTGGTTGGAAGAGTAAGTGCTGAATCTCATTATATGAGTTACGTTATTGTCAACAATAGCAACAACAATGATAATTATAAGACAATGAATGTATCATTTCAGACTACAAAAGTCAATCATGGGGGCAGCTGAGTGGCTCAGTGGATAGAGAGCCAGGCCTAGAGACAGGAGGTCCTAGGTTCAAATCCGGCCTCAGACACTTCCCAGCTGTGTGACCCTGGGCAAGTCACTTGACCCCCATTGCCTACCCTTACCACTCTTCCACCTATAAGTCAATACACAGCAGAAGTTAAGGGTTTAAAACAAACAAACAAACAAACAAACAAAAGAGTCAATCATGATTTGGTGGCTAAAAGCCCTCTATTTTATTTTTTTATTATTCTTTTATTTTTTAAACCCTTAACTTCTGTGTATTGGCTCCTAGGTGGAAGAGTGGTAAGGGTGGGCAAATGGGGGTCAAGTGACTTGCCTAGGGTCACACAGCTGGGAAGTGTCTGAGGCAGGATTTGAACGTAGGACCTCCCATCTCTAGGCCTGACTCTCAATCCACAGAGCTACCCAGCTGCCCCCAGCCCTCTATCTTTAAGGGACTGTCAGTCAGCAAATCCCTATATTACAAACACAGATCTCAAAATATCCTGGAGAAGTCAACCAATAAACTACCATATCTAGAGTATCATCACAGACTAAACTGTTTGTTGCTCAGTCAGGCACTGATTCAGAAAATTTAAGAACATGTCAGATAGATGTTACAATCCCAAATGCTCATAATCTCTAAGCTTCATGGAAAGAAAAGCTTTCAAAATATCTGAGATCTAGCAGATAAGACCAGCTTTGTATAGGAAAAGGAAGTGTTATCCTTGTCTCTGACTGCTATTGGAGTTGTACTAAGGATGCTTCCAGGGAGCCTAGAGAGGATGAGCTGACATCCAATGATCTTGCTCTTTTATATAAAAAGCAATTCTTTTTACTCACCTATGCTATAATAATCTACAGGATATTGAATATAAAGGGATAATAATAGATGCCTTATCCTAGGACCTTTTTCTATCTGAGCACCATCAGAAAGATGGGAGCAAGATAATATTAATAATTAGCACAAAAGAACAATTTTAAACAATGTTGCTGAATCCTAAACATAAAAGAATAGATAAGTGACTTATTCCAGGACTGCTATCAGAACTCCATCAAATACAAAGATTAGAAGAACTAATAATAATAGCAAAAAATGTTTTTATACTATATAACATATATATATATATATATATATATATATATATATATATATATAAAGTTTGCAAAGCATTTTACACATCTCATCCCATTGCACTCTCACAATACTGTATGCAGCAAGGTTTACAAGTATCATTGTGCCCATTTTCCAGATGAGGGAACAGGGGCTCGGATAAATTTAGTGGCTTACCTGGGGTCACACCAGTATGTGTCTGAGACTGAAGCTAGTTTCTACAAGAATAGAATCTCTACTCTCAACTGGTGGATCATAGGATTATAGATTGAGTTTGAAGGGAACCTGGAGGGGCAGCTATCACAACTCCAACATTGCACAGATCCGGATCCAGAGCAAGGAACTGAGCTCCCCAATACCACTCAAATGGTATAGAAATTCTAAAGTTAGATCTCATCTCTGTAGCCTAGTACCTGCATCCCTTCAGACTCTCAGTCTATGGATTTCTGAACTTATAAGCCCATTCCCTCTGACTCCAAATCTAGTGTGTTTTGTGCCAACAGCTCAAGTTACCTTCTTCTGTATGCAACTTGCTTTCAATCCAATCCAATCTATTCTGCACATTTTAAAACACTTGTTAGGGGCACTGTGCTGTCCAAGGTACTGAGGAGAGAAAGTAAAGATAAAAAACAGATCCTGTCCCCAGGAAGCTTGCATTCTACTTAGCTATTTCAGCACATAAAGAGTTGGGCATAAAAAACATTTTTCTAGGATGCTCATCACACCTTTTTCCAGAACTCTAGCCACTATACCATATTGTCTCGCCTCATCTTCAGGTCATAGAGTATCTGCCATCCTTCAAATCACAATTCAGGTCTTTCCTATTCCCCTCAATAGCTGGTGCTCTCTTCTGCCCCATGGAATTCCTTTGTATTTATTCTTTGTGTGTATGTATGTATGTATGTATATACTAATGTGTATATATGTAGGTGTGTATACATGTGTATATACATATACACACACTTATCTGTGTGTATACATATTGCCACATGGGAAGAATAGAAGCTCCCTAAAGTCTGGGACTAATTAATAGACACCTTGTGTATGTAAAAAAGGGGCAGCTAGGTGACTTAGTGAATAAAGAGACATATCTGGAGATGGGGAGTCCTGGGTTCAAATGTGATCTTAGACATCTTAACTATGTGACCCTGGCAAATCAGTTCACCTCAATTGTCTTAACTCTCTTTCTCATTTTCCTTAGAACTGATAGGTTCCAACAAAACAACGTCAGGTTTAGAAAAATGGCTTGTGTATGGTAGTAGGTCATATCTTCATTTACATGCAAAGGATCATAGATTTAGAACTCAAGAACACCTAAAATATCTTGAAATATAAGCCTCTCATTTTACTCATACGTAAACTGAAATTCAGAGATGCTGAATCTTGCTTAGGGTCCTGAGAGTTGGGGCAAGATTTTCCAGCTCTTTGGCCACTGTACCGTATTGTTTTCCATTATGCTATCTCTCCCATTCCACCTCTACCCCAAAGAGAACATAAGTCCTATAAGATCACATTTTGTTCTTTCAGTTTTGTCTCTATATCCTCAGGGACCAACACAATACCTGGCACAAAGCAAATGTTTAATAAATGTTTGTTGATTGACTGATAATGTTAGTATTCCCAGAACCTATCAAAAAGTGTCTTATACCTGGCAGACACTCAATAATTGTTTGTTGATGTCAGCTGAATATAGAATTATTTTTAGAAGAAGGGAGAAATCACTGACAACTAGGAAGATCAAGAAAAGCTAGGGGAAGGTGCCACATGGGTTGCCTGCTGATGAGCACTTTTAATTTATTTTTTTAAAAAACCCTCACCTTCCATCTTAGAATCAATACTGCATATTGGTTCCAAGGCAGAAGAGAGGTAAAGGCTAGGCAATGGGGTCAAGTGACTTGCCCAGGGTCACACAGCTGGGAAGTGGCTGAGGTCAGATTTGAACCTAGGACCTCCCATCTCTAGGCCTGGCTCTCAATCCACTGAGCTCCTCAGCTGCCCCCCGGATGAGTACTTATTAAGTGCCAACTATGTTCAAGAGATCGTGCCCCCACAAATTTTCCAGGGCCCTCAAGGGACCTAACTGACAGTGTGCTCCAATGTAATATCCCTGCCAGAACAGCCCTGGTGACCCCTTTCTTCTACATATTCAGAATTAGAACTTAGAATCCTAAAACCTCAGAGAGGAAAGGGTCCTGTGTGACCATTGTGTAAAGTGTACCCCCTCCCCCAGAAATCATGTACTTGGGTCATACCTACATCTCTGTGCTCCAGTATGAGTCATGGAGCAGTGACCTAGGCACCTGAGTCAGAAATTATTAGGAAATTGATTCAGGTATAAAGGAGAAGAAAAAAGAGGGGGTTCCAGGAAGTATGCATTCTCTATCCCCTTGGAAAATGCGTTGTAGGATGCTGGCTGAGAACCATGAGGTAGAGAACCACATGGCTGCTTAGCTGGTGAGATTAGAATAGGGATAATCTCCCTCTATCTCTATGCTCTCTATTTCTTTTTTTTTTTTTAACATTTATTAATATTCATTTTTAACATGGTTACATGATTCATGCTCCCCTTTCCCCTTCAACCCCCCCCCCC
>NC_058130.1:771903506-771913244 GCF_016433145.1 Gracilinanus agilis | reverse complement strand
TTGTGTTCAATTTGCTTATCAGTTCATTTGGTTTCTGAGCCTCGCTTTCCAGTTGCAAGATTCTACCTTTTAAGCTGTTATTTTCTTGCCAGATCTCTTCCATTTTCCTCAAAATCTCAGATTTGAACTCTTCCATAGGTTGTGAGGAGTTTTCCTTATTTGGGGAGGGTCTGGATGGTTGTTTGTTCTCCTCCTCTGTTTGCTCGGTTGTCTGGATTTTCTCTGTGTAGAAGCTGTCGAGTGTTAAAGACTTCTTTTTTTTGTTATTATTCTTTCTCTTCTGAATTTCCTGTAACTGGTTAGCCATCATTAGCCCAGCAGCTTCTCAGGTTTATCCTCACGCTCAGTCCTGAGGTCTGAGTTCTAGTTTTTTCCAAGGTCAAGCCCCCTGGTGGATTCCCTTGCTTGAACCTCTGCAGGAGGTTTCTTTACAAGTCTCAGGGAGCTACTTCCACAGTCGTATACCTGTCTGCACTGGTTCCCCACTTAGGCTTTAGTTCCTGGTTGTGTTTGCCTCTGCTCAGCCAGCACCCACGCCTCTGCTCAGCCAGCACCCACGCCTCTGCTCAGCCGGCGCTCCGCTCCCAGCCTCCGCTCCCGAGCGCGCGCGCTCAGATTTCGCGTGCGTTCTTGACTTAATGGGGTCCTAAGTCTTGCTGCTCTCAGGAACAGGTCCCGGAGCTGCCAATGACTCGATGGGTGCCCCAAACTTGCTCTATTTCTTTTTAGCTGGGTTCAGAGCTATAGGTGAGTGTGGAGGGGGTGGGGGTGGGGCGGTTGCTCAGCTCGCGCTTGAGTGAGAGCCCTTTTTAGCTTGGAAATGTCTCGATTCCACGTACCTTCCACGCTGTGCCCTGTTGTGGGGTTCCTCCGTTCGTCTGGACTTGTTTTTATGTCCCCTTGAGGAGTTTTGTGTGTTTCGGTCAGGAGAGGTTTAGAGCTGCTTCTTACTCTGCCGCCATCTTAACCCGGAACAGCTATGCTCTCTATTTCAAGTAAATATTAATAAACTCTATGGAAACTAAGAACCAGAGTTTCAAATCTAGTTTTAACACCATTATCTACAGCCTGCATCTTATGAATGTGCGAACCCCAGAGCTCTTAGACCTTAGAGAAGATATATATGTATGTATATATATATGCATATGCATATATATACATACATATAATAGAGCTACATACCATGTCATTTGGTGATCCCATCATCTCACATTGATTTGACTATCATCTCTAGTCAGATGATTCCTAAATCTACATATCTAGCCTTAACTTCTCTCCTGAGCTCTCCTGAGCCACATTACCAACCACTTCTTAGATATCTTTATTTGGATGCCCTGTAGGCATCTTAATCTCAATTAAGCAGAATTCATGATGTTCCTTTCCAAACTCATAGCTCCTAACTTCCTTGCTTCTGTTGTGGGTATGACCTTCCTCTCAGTCACCTTCTTTGAATCAGCCTTTTGGTCTCTTATTTGACTAACTTCTTTTTTTTTAATTTAAAATTTTTATTTAGAATATTTTTCCATGGTTACATGATTTATAATTCCCCCCTCCCCTGCTCTCCCTTCCCAAAACTGGCAAGCAGTTCCACTGGGTTATACATGTATCATTGTTCAAAATATATTTCTATGCTATTCATATTTGCAGTAGAGTGATCTTTAACATCAAAACTCTAATCACATCCCTATCGCACTATGTGATCAAGCATATGTTTTTCTAATGCATTTCTTTTCCCACAGTTCTTTCTCTGGATGTGGATAGGGATCCTTCTCACAAGTTCCTCTGGATTGTCCTGGATCATTGCATTGCTGTTGGGTAGAAAAGTATATTACATTTGATTATGCCCCAATGTATCTGTCTCTGTGCATAATGTTCTCCTGCTTATGCTCCTTTCACTCTGCATCAGTTCCTGGAGGTTGTTCCAGTTCACATGGAATTCCTCCATTTCTTTATTCCTTTCAGCACAATAATTAATATTCCATCACCAAAAGATACCACAATTTATTCAGCCATTCCCCAATCAATGGACCCCCCATTTTCCAATTTTTTGCCATCATAAAGAGTGCAGCTATAAATATTTTTTTGTACAATTGACTAACTTCTGAAACAGAAAAAACCTCTCAGTTGGGATGTTTTAGATTTCCTCATTTATTAATCTCACTCTCAGATCAACCTGTTTTGTTTTCTAGTTTTGCTGAGGACAGCTTTGGTCAGTGACAGTCATAAAAGAGTTTGGCAAACAAACACTTCTGGTGAGCATGAAGATTAGATGTGTTCTAAGAGTTATCCAAGAGTTGCGGATATCAGGAAATGGAAACAGAGATGAAGAGAGAGAGAGAGAGAGAGAGAGAGAGAGAGAGAGAGAGAGAGAGAGAGAGAGAGANAGAGAGAGAGAGAGAGAGAGAGAGAGAGAGAGAGAGAGAGAGAGAGAAAGAGAGAGAGAGAGAGAGAGATCCTGGCTCTGTCATAGGAAGGGAGAATGCTTGATAGAGGTATCAAAAATGGTCCAACAACTTCCCTTGTACCAAATCATGGTGTGTCTATCTCTGGTATATCATGGGTACTTGAGCATTGAAATAAAAGTTGGTTTGCAAACATTTTAATTAATGGTCATTCATTCAAGCTTCACAATCAAAGAATGTTTGCTCATATTGCTACAGTACATCCTTCACACCCCACTTATTTCTATGATGCCTTCATGTAGTTGGGAAAGCTGTGTTGCCTACCTAGCATGGTTCTTAGAAACTTGCACAGGAGATGCCCAATCAATGGGGTGAAATTACACCTAACAAAATATCCATCAAAAGTTGTCTCTGATTCAGTTAGAATTTTTGATAATGCATGTGGAATTTTCAGAGTAATTTCCCAAGAGGCTCCCTCAGAACTGCCCCTAGGATTGACTTAATCAGGAAATAGTTGAAAATGGCACCAATTATAGAAAAACCTACTGGGCCAATCAAATGGAGAGAAGATGCTGCAGTTCAGACCATCAGTTTGTACTGCTCTCATCTAAGGAAAATAATTTGGGCTTTCTGTTGAACATTCAGAGACATATATTCACCCCATGTTTCAAGTCTTGAATGAAGTCTGACTTCCTCCAGAAATTCCTTCTTGCCTACTTTGGGTCTCAATGATGATATCTTTCCTCTATGATTTCCCATAGGAATTATAACCAACATCACTTATCTAGGGCATTGCAAGAGCTGAATTCAAAATTTGCCTCAGTTTTTTACTAGTTATATGAATGACTAAGCTACTTAATAGAAGTAATACCTATAAGATATATCTGTAAAACAATAATGTTGGAATAGTTGGCTTCTAAGGTCTAATAATATAATAATGGCTAGAACAGTGATTACCAACCTTTTAGAGACCAAGTACCCAAACTGCAACCCTCATACTGCACGTGATCTTGACCCTTTACCCCAGACTGGGGAGGGAGGAAGAGCTCCCATTGGACTGCTGGAAATAGGGATGGGTGTTGTGAAAAATGTCCTCAGGCAGGGTGGACTTGGGGAGGAGAGTAGCTCCCACTGGCATGTGTGCCATAGGTTTGCCAACATGGGGCTAGCATATAGAGTGCTTCAAGGTTTTCAAAGTGCTTTACAAATATCATCCCATTTTATCTTCAAAACAACCATGTGAAATAGGTGATATTATCCCCATTTTATAAACGAGACAGCTAAGGCAGGCAATGGTTATATGATTTGCCTAGGATCTCTAAGATTCTTCCCATCTCTGACTTCCATTTCTCTCTGATAATTTTGACCTGTTGAATGTGTGAATCCACAATCCTCAGCTAGAAACATCTAGAATTTAAGCTCTAAGGACTTAGCTCAGCTCAGGCATTCATGGGATCAGAAATATGAATCTTGAGACAACCTAAGAGGCCAGCTAGTTTGTGTGTCCTTACTCTCTAGTAAGGACTAGAGAGGAGAAAGGAAACCCCCAAAGTCAACCCAAAAGCAAGTACAATCACATTTGGAATCTAGGTTCCCTACCTACAAAAAATGGCTTCCTAAATGAGTGGAGCACATTGGCCACCTATTATGTTACCTCCAAATGGCCTAAGGTCTCTTTCTGTTTTGATATCCTCTGTTCTAAAGCTCATTAGTTCTCATATTCCCTGTTCTAAAGTCCATCCTCCAGCCCTGACATTCTCTGTCAGTCTCTAACACTCCTCTCCCAACTCTGACATCCTATGTTCTAAGGCTCCACCAAGCTCTGACATTCTCTGTTCTAAGGCATCTCTCAACACTGACATTCTCTGTTCTCTAGATTCTAGATTCCTCATCTCTGATATTTTATAATGTAGCCATAGCTTTATAATATTAGGAAGGTTCTCTATGACTACCTTGTCCAGTCCATATATTAAAAAGAATTCTTCCTCCCACATGCCCTTCCCATTCCTTGCTTCTCTAACTTCTGATTGAAGACCTCCAGGAAAAGAGAGGCTGAGATTTTGCCTTTCCCCTCCCACTCATCCTCCACCATACCCCAGGTAGTCCATTTCCCTTTTGTATGCTTCTCATTGTTAGGAAGTTGTTTTCACCTCTTTTCCTGACATCAAGCTTAAATGGTTCCCTCTATGAGTCTGTGAATGGCAGAACATGTTTCTGAACAAGTGTGGGAACACAGACTTCCCCATTGAGGTGATGGAATCACATGGGAGGTTTCTGTCCCCCACAATCCAAGCCTGAGTGTACACTTTGTACCCTGATGGGCCAATTACAGGCTTTAAGCATTGTGAGAGAAAGGAAGGAATATTCATTAGGTCACAGAGAGCACATGCCTCTCTTGGCTTGACTCTATGCTATTTAAAAAAATCATTCTTTCTTAATCCTTTCCTTGAAAATGCCTCCAAATCACACATTGCTTTCTTCTGCCCTCCATTCTCCCCCTCCTACACTTTTCCCAACCCCCCTTCAGCAATGCCAACTCCATGGCAATATGATGGTCAGGAAACCATTAGCTTATCAAGGGCCTGAATGGAGATGGAGTCTCTAGGAACTAGAAGATAATATATCTAGTCTTCTGGATGGGTAGTCCCTGGGAGGCACAGAGGGGTACAAAATGGGACTGAGAGCAAAGGCATGGCATGGCTCAAATGAAGCCAATTGAATGATCTGTTGAAAATACAATCAAGCCAGTAAATATACATATATATATATATATACATGTATATATATATATATATATCGTGTAATTGAAATCTGTTACCCTAAAAACTATGATTCCCAGCACCCTACTCACTTCCTGTTGTTACGTGCTGACGTAGATAGGATATAAATTGGGTGCAGTTCTGTCTCTCGCCTTCTTTTGCTTCCTGTAGCGGCTTTGGTGGAGCGGGGATTTTTGAGCAGGTAGAAAAACTTAGTCATGTGGTTCTGTTTTATCAGATAATAAACTTTACAAAAATAATACTTGAAGTATTGGACATTAATTTAAATCTTACATACATGCACACATATATATTATTTATACTACTGTTCAGTCATTTCTGTCTTGTCTGACTCTTCATGACCTCATTTAGGGTTTTGGGTTTGCCATTTCCTTCTTCTGCTCATTTTACAGATGAAGAAACCGAGGCAAACAGGGTTAAGTGACCTAGCCAAGGGGATTCTTTAGATTGACATATCTTTTTATATATGCATGTGTGTGTCTGCTTATACACATTTCACTGAAGTGTCTAGAACTAAGTACTCAGAAGGAATGAACCATTGGCTAGGAAGAAAGAACCATATTCTATTCTTCTACTGATTTATTTTCTGGTCTCAAGTCCTTTCTGGGCCTCAATTTTCTCCTTTGACAAATGAAAGACATGGGCTAGATCATCTCTCTGGGCTACTTCTAGTTTTAAATGCTCAATGTGGTTGCTTTTTTGGCACTATTTTTTTCTAAAACCTGTGATTTAATTGAGTTTTAGGGAACTCTCAGTGACAAATGCCCTTTTCTCAACTTGGAGAATTGCCTGGGGGAATTGAAGGAGAAAAAAAATATTCACATAAGGTCAGATAGCCAGGAGGTGTCCAGAAAGTCTTAGAAAAAATTGTTCCACTTTCCATCTTTATGACTTGTGATTTTGTAGACTTAACCTCTTTCCCTGATTCCATTTTGTCCTATGGTATGGTGCCTTCTCTATTAGCATATAAACTTCTTTAGGGCAGGGAATGGGACACTTTTCTATACTTTTATAACGAGCATTGAGCATAGTGCCTGACACAAAGTACTTAAAAAATGCTCATTCATTCATTCATTCATTTATTCATTCATTCACTCACTCATTCATTCATTCTTGATTTCTGGCTTTCTTATCTTCCATATCATACTATCCATACTACTTGTCAGTACCCTCCTTAACAGTATCAAATGTTATTCGTGATGCTGATAGTAATAACTCACAATAAAGTTTGCAAAACTCTTCTCAAAAGCCCTGTGAAGTTGGCAGTGAAGGGAATCATAATTCTCATTTTTTTTGGATGAGCAAACTGAAGCATAGGGGATTGTGCATTGTCTGTGATAATAATATTGAGAATGACAACTCTGATGTGTAACAAAACAAAAAACCAAAACACACACACACACACACACACACACATACACACACACACACACATACACACACACACATTTTGAGGTTTACAAACTGACTTAACTTTCCTCATCATAAACCCTTGGGAGAGATCTGGGAAAGGACAGGTCTGGGCTTGTGATTTCATTGGAATATACTCCTAAAGGAGGAGAGCTCCTCTGCCAATGAAGGCTTGAGCCTGTTCTACTATTTAGCCTTTCAAAGTTGCTTGGAGCCTGAGAAGTTAAATGAATTATCCCCTGCCTCTGTCTCCTTTCTTGTCCTCAAGGTATTTATGCTCTAATGGTGTTGGAAGAGGGCATTGTTTCTTAGAAGACAAGGAAGTCTTAGCTATCAGAGTTGGAGGGAAGCAAGGGTGAAGGTCAAGTTTCAAAGGGAAGGGAGATAGTTGGAGAATGTAGCCATAGCAAGGAGGCAGAAGGAAGTGGCAATGGCATACGGTGGCTTAGTTCTTAGCAAGACAGGACATACACATTGGAGAATCACAGAACCAGAACTCTCAAGCTGGGAGGAACCTCAGAGGTCATCTTGTCCATCTCCTTCATTTGAAAAATGGGGAAACCAAGGCATCGACAGATTAACTGTCTTGCCCAAGACAGTTTTACTACCTGTGTGTAAATATGAAAAATAGAATTTGCATCCTGGTCCCCTAACTCCAGAACCAGAGTTCTTTCCATTGAACCACCCTAAAACCTTTACGTGGTTTCATTTGCTCATTTCTTGGATGGTAATTGCTCTATAGCTGCCGCACACTGAATATTGTACACTTAAGCCAAGTAGAACAAAATCAATGAATAAAGATGCTTTTCTCCCTCTTCTGATTCTTTTTTAAAATCCATTTATTTTGGCTCTTTTTTATGTAGGTGCAGTCAATGCATCTGCTTTTCTGGTATTTTCACTTGGCAGAGAAATCAGAGGATTTGGAGTCTTAAGCTATCTAGTCCAATGTCCTTCTTGTGGAGATGAGGCAGCTGAGGCCAATAGGGAAGAAATTACTTTTCCAGGTCATTTATGTGGCATGGTGGATAGAGTGCCAGGCCTGGAGTCAGGAAGGTCTGAATTTAAATCTGGCCTCCGCATTTACTAGCTGTGTGACCTTGGGCAAGTCACTTCACCCTGTTGGCTTCCGTTTCCTTTTCTGACAAATGAATTGGAGAAGGAAATAAGCAAATGATTCCAGTATCTTTGCCAAGAAAACCCCAAAAGAGGTCACAAAGAGTCAGACATGACTGAAAATGACTCAATAACAACATGGGCAGAAAGAAGCAGAATCAGGAAGAGAAACACATCATCTGAGTTCAGAAACTCTTCCCTCTGTACCACATTGTCTTCCACTGTACTACATCCATGGACACCCAGAAGCACACACACACACACACACACACACACACACACACACACACACATCACTACCACCACCAATTCCTTCCATATAGGGTCATTTGGGAAAATGACTTGACTTGTGATATTTAAGAGACACTCCGTGATCTGTAACAGTGATCAAACCAGGCTTTGGCTAATCCCTATTTCATTCCTCTACAAAAATAACAAATTTATTTTAAAATACATCATAAGGACTGATAGAACCTAGAACTTCTTTTTATCACTCTCACAAAGCTCCATACTCTTTGAATGAGATATCATATCTAATGAGTTAAAAATAACTAATAGCTAGAATTTCTACAGCATTTTAAGATTTGGAAGGCATTTTCCAAAAGTTATATTGATTTTACCTGCATAACAACCCTGGAAGTTAGGTGCTATTATCCCAATTTTACATATGAGGAATCAGGCTCAGGGAGATTAAGTGACTTCTCTAGAGTTATATAGCTAGTGAGTACATAAGGGAGGATTTGAACTATGGTCTTCCTGACTTCAATGATTTGTTAGCTGCCTTATACATAATAATTGACATTTGCATAGGACATAAGGAGGTAGTTGTGTGGCACAGAGAGGAGTGCTGGACTTGGAGTCAGGAAGACCTGATTTCAAATCTGACCTCATGCTTATTTGCTGTGTGACCTTGGGCTAGTCACTTAACCCTCTTGGCATCAGTTTCTTCATTTAGAAAAGGAGCTGGAAAAAGGAATTGGCAAACCATTGCAGTATTTTTGCCAAGAAGATCCCAAATGGGATCATGAAGGTTTGGACACAACTGAAACAACACCAAAATAAGATTTACAAAGTGCTTTTCATGCATTCTCTCATTTCATCCTCCCAACAGCCTTGTGCAATAGATGTCATTACTCCCATTTCACAGATAAGGAGATCAATAACTGAGAGATTCTAATCAACTTGCCCAGCAAGAACATGTTGGAAGCAGTTTGAATCCAGATCTTTCCTGACACCAAGCACATTCCTAACCCACCTGAACATCCCTGCTTCCTTCTCTCCTGTCATGTGGTAGCTCAATCAGCTGTATGAATCCCCACTTTGCCCTTTCCAATCAGAATTCTGCCCTTTTCCCCCCTCTCAAAGGAGGCAGCCTTCCCCCTCAGCTGGCATTACCAGCTGGTAGGTGTTTACTGATGAATAAAACAATGATCTCCTTGGCAACCATCTCACAGGCTTACAGACAAAGGATCTCTCTGTTAGAGGGCTCTGGGTTACAAAATCCTCAGCCTGTACCGGAACACAACTTTTTAAACACTTAAGTGGAATGTGACAAGATTCTTGGAACAGAGATAGACCGTTTCTCTACAATCACTAAAGGAAAGGGGGAATGTTGATAGAAAGCACCATTTAAGCACAATCTCAGATATGGATGAGACCACAGCAACATGATGCAGCTTGGAAAGTGCTGACTGAAAAATCAGAGGACCTATATGCCAATTCTTCCTCTGGAGTCAGAGGGCCAGGGTTCAAAGCCTGCCTCTAGCATCATAGAATTTGAGTCTAAATCCTGGTGAAGTGAATAGAGCATTGGGCTTGGAGCCGGGCAAAACTTCAGTTCAAATTCTGCTTCAGACCCTTAATAGACCCTAATAAATGGCCTCCATTTCCTCACCTATAAAATCAGAAAGTTTGGCCTTTCTGACCTCTTAAGCTCTCTCTCTCTCTCTCTCTCTCTCTCTCTTTCTCTCTTTCTCTCTCTTTCTCTCTCTCTCTCTTTCTCTCTCTTTCTCTCTCTTTCTTTCTCTCTCTCT
>NC_058130.1:771899644-771903460 GCF_016433145.1 Gracilinanus agilis | reverse complement strand
TCTCTCTCTCTCTCTCTCTCTCTCTCTCTCTCTTTCTCTCTCTCTCTCTCTCTCTCTCTCTCTCTCTCTCTCTCTCTTTGGACTGCCCTAATCTCTCTCTCTATTTTTTAAATCTTTACTTTCCACCTTAGAATCAATACTGTGTATTGGTTCAAGGCAGAAGAGAGGTAATAGCTAGGTAATGGCTATTAAGTGACTTGCACAGGATCATAAAGCTTGGAAGTATCTGAGGCCAGATTTGAACCCAGGACCTCTTCTCTCCAGGCCTGGTACTTTATCCACTAAGCCACCCCACTACCCCTCCTTTCTGTTTCATTTTTCTAATCCATCCCACAGCCACCAAATGTATTTTAAAGTGTAAGGGTTAAAAATTAATGGTTTGATTCAAATATATGAAGATTATAAATAATAATGGTGGTCATCAATTCAAAGTATTATTGCTCAAAGTCTAAATGACTTTTAATAGTTTTTATTTACAGGGGGGCAGCTGGGTAGCTCAATGGTTTGAGAGTCAGGCCTAGAGATGGGAGGTCCTAGGTTCAAATCCGGCCTCAGCCACTTCCCAGCTGTGTGACCCTGGGCAAGTCACTTGACCCCCATTGCCCACCCTTACCACTCTTCCACCTAGGAGCCAATACACAGAAGTTAAGGGTTTAAAAACAAAACAAACAAAAAATAGTTTTTATTTACAAAAGAGGTGGAAAGAGTGAAAGTAGAGAGATACAAAAGGATAGAGAAGACATTAGCCTATCTAACTAAATATGGCTCTGGTGCTCAACTCAGCCAGGACTTGTTGAGCCAGGAATTAAACTCTCTCCAGAAGACAGAAAGGGAAAGCCAGCTGTCCACTCACCCAAGTTCCCTCCAAGATGGAGGTCAAGATGATGACTCAAGCTGAGAGTGACTCCTGAGGCCGAGTTTCTTCTTGAAGTTGACTTCCTGCTTGAAGCTCACATCTCCAGCCCCAGAAATTCAAGGTCTTTTATAGTGGCTTCATGTCCCTTCCTCTCTTCACAAGGGCCAATCACAGATTCCAAATTGCCCAGCACTGCCCAGGGGAGCAGTGTCTGTGGGATCCACTTCTTACCTTCTGGAGGTGGGAATTCTCATCAAAAGGGTTCACAGTTTCCTGGCTGATTGAGTTTCTGAGGGGGTGAATTCATTAAGTGGTTTGTGAGCTCCCCCATCCAGTTTTCAAGTTTGTGTTGATTCAATCAAAAAGTAGACAAAGGGAGCAGCTGGGTAGCTCAGTGGACTTAGAGTCAGGCCTAGAGACCAGAGGTCCTAGGTTCAAATCTGGCCTCAGACACTTCCCAGCTGTGTGCCCCTGGGCAAGTCACTTGACCCCCACTGCCCACCCTTACCACTCTTCTACTAGGAGCCAATACACAGAAGTTAAGGGTTTAAAAATGTAAAAAAAAAAAAAAAGCAAAAAAAAAGTAGACAAAGGAGGGTTCATCCTGTCTTCACAATCTAGTGAGGTACTAAATAGGGGTACTTAAGTTATTGTTAACCAAAGTGTTAACTCCAACTAGGCAAGAGAATAGAGGATTCCCTTTTTACAAGTCTAAAGTCAGAATAGACAAAAGTGAACCAAGAATTTTTCTTTCACAAAAACAATACTGACCATGTTGCTCCCTTCCTGAAGAAGCTCCCATGGTTTCCTCTTGGTCTCTAGGATAAAATATAACAACTCTTTTTAGTATGTAAAGCTCTTCACAATCCAGCTCCAGCCCATTTTCCCCATCTACTAAATTGCTTCTCCTGATCTCTGCCTTGGTACAGGCCATCCCCTATCTGAAATGCCCCCTCCCCTTTAACTCAGGGTCAAATCAAATCAACAAGCATTTATTTAGCATCTACTATGTTCTAGACACTGTCCCAATTTCTGGGAATAACAAGAAAGTTTTTTAAAAAAACAAAACAAAACAAAACAAAGCAGCCCCTGCTCTTAAGGAGCTTGCTGCTTAACCCCTTCATTTCTTGAAAATATATCTCAAGTTCAATCATCTGCATACAGGCCTTTCCTGATCCACCAAGCTCTTGGTGATGCTCCCACTTGAAATCATTCTCTATTTTATTGTGGTTTAGTAGTTTCAGAGGTGTCCAGCACTCCTTGACCCCATTTGGCTTTTTCTTGGCAAAGATTCGGGACTGGTTTGCCATTTCCTTTCTCCAGCTCATTTTATGAGGGGTACCGAGGCAAACAAGATTAAGTGATTTGCCCAGGATCACATAGATAACAAGCTTCGGAGGCCAGATTTGAACACTAGAATTGCAGGCCCAGTACTTTATTCACTGTGCCATCTAGCTACTCTATTCTGTATAATTCTAATATTCTGTATTACCTCGTATTTATTTTTCTGTACATATGTACCTCTCTCCTCCAGTAGAATGTGATGTTCTTAAGAGCAAGAAATGTTTGGATTTTGATGTATTTATTCCCCAGTACCTAGGACAGTGCTCTGCATTTGCTCATTAATTGCCAGTTAGATTTAATGTATTACACTGAAATGTTTAAAAGTTTTCCCTGACCTCTAGGCAAAAAGTGTTTCTTTGTAACTTGTAGTCTTTGTTCCTGGTTCTGCCCTCTAGGTCCAAAGAGAACAAGAAGAATCCCTCTTTCCCCAGATGGCCCTTCAAATAATTGAAGAGAGCTATTATGGTCCTCCTGGGTCTTCTCTTCCCTGGGCTAAATACTCCTTTCAAACCCAGTAGAGAGTTCACCAATAGCATTAATGCAGCATTCATAGATCCTTCCTAAATATGTAGCCTCATTTCACAGATTGTCTTGAGGTGAAGCAGGGGAAGAAGAAAAATTATGGGAAATTGCCTAAGCGGGTTGGACCAACCAGAGAGTTATCAGAGACAGAACAAAGGCACTAGGGAGTGGAAGGAAGGGATGTTCAAAGAGAAGGATGGAGGATGGCTAATGTTTCTTCATGTCTTGTGAGAAGGTCGAACTCTGCTTAGAGTCATGTACATCTATGGTCAGCAGCAGAAAAAGTAGACCAGCCTGGAGGGTAAAGAAACATGGGTATAAGCCCTGGTTCTGATCTTTGTAACTGATCCAGGTTAGGTCACTGAATTTTGCTGAGCTTCAACAACATCATCTCTAAAATAGGACAACAGGAAATAATCCTGACTGGAGCTAAAGGACCTGAGTTCAAATTCTTCCTCTGATGTTTATTACCTGTGTGACCTTGTCACTCAATGTCTTGGGGCCTCAGTATTCTCAGATGTAAATGAGATGATTGGACTAAGTAATATCTGAAGTGCTTTTCAAAACTAAAGCTATGAATCTTTAATAGCTGACTTTTTTTTAGGGAGCTTGAAGAAACACCTTTTCTGTGTTCTAGAGCTCTTTGGCAACCTAGGAAAGCCAGTTTCTGACCCCTTCTCAGAATAATGTTTTTAAATGTATAAAACACATAGGATTCAAGGTAACTAATGATATGGAAATATAGTTATCAAAATATTAAAGAACATTTTCGTGGATATACTGAAATCTATTCACAGATGCCTTTGGGGGTGGGGCATTGAAAACAGATTAAGAACCTTACTTTAAAGTTTGCAAAGAATTTAACATAGATTAATATCTTTTATCCTCACAATACCCCTGCTAGGTAATTAATTGATTTAGTTACTATTATGTTCTCTTCCTTCCTCCCTCCCTCCCTTTTGTTCCTTCCTTCCTCCCTCCCTCCCTTTTGTTTCTTCCTTCTTTCCTTCTTTCCCTCCCTCCCTTCCTTCCTCCCTCCCACCTACCCACCCTTCCTTCCTTCCTTCCTTCATTTCTTCTTCCCCTCTCTTCCC
>NC_058130.1:771888995-771889647 GCF_016433145.1 Gracilinanus agilis | reverse complement strand
AATATGGGAGAGATTAGGTCTAGATCAACATCTCACACCCTACACCAAGATAAATTCAGAATGGGTGAACGACTTGAATATAAAGAGGGAAACTATAAACAAGTTAAGTGAACACAGAATAGTTTACTTGTCAGATCTGTGGGAAAGGAAAGACTTTAAAACCAAGCAAGAGTTAGAGAAAATTACAAAATGTAAATTAAATGGTTTTGATTATATTAAGCTAAAAAGCTTTTGTACAAACAAAAACAATGTAGTCAAAATCAGAAGGGAAACAACAAATTGGGAAAAAAATCCTTATAACAAAAAACTCGGACAGGGGTCTAATCACTCAAATATACAAGAAGTTAAATCAATTGTATAAAAAATCAAGCCATTCCCCAATTGATAAATGGGCAAGAGACATGAATAGGCAATTTTCAGGTAAAGAAATCAAAAGTATCAATAAGCACATGAGAAAGTGTTCTAAATCTCTAATAATTAGAGAAATGCAAATCAAAACAACTCTGAGGTATCACCTCACACCCAGCAGATTGGCTAAAATGAAAGAAGGGGAGAGTAATGAATGTTGGAGGGGATGTGGCAAAATTGGGACATTAATGCATTGCTGGTGGAGCTGTGAACTGATCCAGCCATTCTGGCTGGCAATTTGGAA
>NC_058130.1:771878269-771888895 GCF_016433145.1 Gracilinanus agilis | reverse complement strand
AATGTTGGAGGGGATGTGGCAAAATTGGGACATTAATGCATTGCTGGTGGAGCTGTGAACTGATCCAACCATTCTGGCTGGCAATTTGGAATCATGCTCAAAGGGCTATAAAAGAATGCCTGCCCTTTGATCCAGCCATACCATTGCTGGGTTTGTACCCCAAAGAGATCATAGATAAACAGTCTTGTACGAAAATATTTATAGCCGCGCTTTTTTGTAGTGGCAAAAAACTGGAAAAGGAGGGTATGTCCTTCAATTGGGGAATGGCTGAACAAATTGTGGTATATGCGGGTGATGGAATACTATTGTGCTAAAAGGAATAATAAACTGGAGGAGTTCCAGGCGAACTGGAGAGACCTCCAGGAACTGATGCAGAGCGAAAGGAGCAGAGCCAGAAGAACATTGTACATAGAGACTGATATACTGTGGTAAAATCGAATGTAATGGACTTCTGTACCAGCAGCAATACAATGACACAGGACAGCTCTGAGGGATTTATGGTAAAGATGCTACCTACATTCAGAGGAAGGACTGCAGGAGAGGAAACATATAAGATAAACAATTGCTTGAATGCATGGGCTGAGGCGGACATGATTGGGGATGTGGACTCGAAACTACCACACCAATGCAACCACCAACAATTTGGAAATAGACCCTGAACAAGAACACATGTTACAACCAGTGGAAATGTGCGTTGGCCACGGGTGGGGGGAAAGCAGGGGGTGAAGGGGAAAGTAGGGGCATAAAGTATGTAAACAGGTTAAAAATGAATATTAATAAATGTTTAATAATTTGAAAAAAATGTACATGGTGTTTGAAAATAGTAAAAAAAAACATAAAAATTATTTTTATGGTCCTGCCTAGATGATGAAATAAAAGCTACATGTAAAACAAAAAAAAATATGGGGGTTCAACCAGATGCCTTCTGATCATCTGGGAACCCAGATGACTGACTGTCCCTTCCAGCTCTATACTTATGGTTCTAGTTGCAAAGAAACCTATTTTGGATCAATGCAAGGAGGAATACTCTAATAATCAGAACAGTCCTAAAGTAGAATAAGTGGTCTCTGAAGGAGAGAGGTCCCCATTGCTGGAATTCTTTCAGCAGAAGCTAGATGACTGTGTTTTAGATGAGTTGGAGGGGAAATTCCTATCCAAGTGGCTTCTAAGGTTCTTTCCTGCTCTGTGATCCTGTGAGTATTCACCATAATGGCAGGTTCCTAGATTATACAATAAAGATGCTAAAATGTTTCTACATCACTTCTCTCATTGACCATCCTCCCCACTGCCCAACACACACACAACAACACCATAAGCATAGAAGGGAGAAAAGATATCAGAAGGGAGAAAATTCAGAGCTGGAGCTAGCCTTAGATGGTATCTGATCCATGAATCTAAGACCCAGACAAAAATGAACAGCCTGAGGGGCCCAGCAAATTAGTGGCAGATCTATAACTTTCCCTTACAGCACATGACTGCTCAAATTCAATAAGAAATTGGCTCTACTGGGCACTGTTGCTTCTTGCCCTTCATGCACAGAGGAAGATGAAAAGCACTGGCTTCCTAATTACTCATTCTAACCTCAGTTTGTAGAAACCCCAAGCATAGGCAAAAGAAGTCATTTCTCTGGGGTCCCCACCTCTGTTAAGCCCTGAGGCATGTTAGAAGTTAGCTCAAACCTTGGGTTGCAGCCCTTGAGATTTCATAACTAGTTCTGTTACTCCTCTTCCCCAAATATATTTTTTAAATTCTTCAGTCTATCTTTATTCCTTCCAGAGTCATGTTGAAAGGCTTTTGTCTGGCATTTTTGGCCACCACACATGCTGTGCTTTGGTGAAATTGGGGAGTTCTTGGCTTGTGTCCACACCCAACTCCCTGCTGCCTCCTTATCTCTGCTGGGTTGCATCCTAAGCCTGGAATGCCCTCTCTCCTTCAGACTGCTTGCCTGTTGAATTTTCTGTGTATCCTTTAAAGCCCACACAAAATGGTATTCCCAAGCTGGATGACCTGCTCTTCGTTGGACCTCACACAGCTCTGAACTGGACTCTGCACCTCTCTGGTACAACATGTTATGTGACTGTATAGAATGAATGACTGGATGAATGAATGTGTAAGAATAAAAATTAATATCCAAATACTCCAAGTAGAATCATTTTATATGGTTTTATTTATAATAACTTGAAGCAAAAGGAAAATTAGCAGCCTCAGTAAAGAAAGGAAACTTCCCCAACTGCACAAGAGGGAGAAGAGAGTGCAAAGGTGGGGCTACACACAACTGTACACAAGCAACATAAGCGCGCAATTTGGGGATGAAAGAGGAAAGGGATGCTGGGAGATGAAGTCCAAGGGTTCAAGGCTGTCTAATTACACAAATGGGAAAGCATTAAGCCCTTACCATGTGGCAAACACCAGGGAAATAAAAGAAGACAATCTCTGCCTTCATAGAATATACATTGTAATAGGAAGAGACAAAACATGTAGGAGAATGATGGCCAGGAAGGGATATTTTGGTTTTTAAAGTTACAGAGATCGTGAGTACAGCTACACAGGAGCAGAGGCAACCCTTTGATAACAGCTGGGACATCACTAATGAAGATGAGTCAGGGAATCCATGAAAGTAGCCCCCAAAATGAAAGGACTTGGTGCTCCTTCGGTCCTGGTATATGGCCAGGGAGTATTATAGTTATCTATATTGGTGTCATCATCCCCTAATAGACTGCAGTAAGTCCCACAAGTGAGTGTAGTAAATTAGATGGCTCGGGAAGCAAGAGGACCTGGCTTTAAATTTTTACTCTTCTATGTCCTACCTATGTGATAATAAATATATCCTTGGTCCATTCTGGACTTCAGTTTTAACATCTGTAAATTGAAGGGTTTGGTCTAGATGACTGCTAATTCCTCTTGCAGTTCTGAACCTATGATCACATGAGGGCAAGGACTGTGTCACACACATTTTTTTTTGCTTCTGTGCCCAGAATATTGTCACACACACCATGGTTACTCATCTGTTGTTGTTCAGTGATTTCAGTTATATTGGTATCTTCATGACCTCATCTGGGGTTTTCTTGGTAAATACACTGGAGTGGTTTGAATTTCCTTCTCTAGCTCATTTTACCTATGAGGAAACTGAAGCCAAAACAGCCTGGAAATCTATCCACTGCACCTTCTAGCTGCCCAGTATCTCTTGTTATGATCCTCTAGTATGCCTGTGTATATATATGTGTGTGTGTATATATATATATCCATGCCTTTGTTCCATGAGCAAACTCCTTAAAGTGAGGAACTGTTTTCTGTATGGCTTTGTATTCCCCGAGGCCATCACAGTGTCTGGTATACAGTAGGTGTTTAATGAATGCTGGTTGGTAGCTTGATCTCAGAAGAGTTGAAAAAGTGCACCTTTCTTTCTGTAGGAGTGGAGGACTATGGGTATGTAATAGCACATATGTTGCTGTTACACACAGCTGGTACGAACATTGGTTTTCTGGAATGCCTTTCATTGCTTCCTTGTTTAATCTTTGTCCCAAAAGACATCTTACCATGTAGGGGAAGGAAGGGCATATTTGATAATGAAGATGATATAAATAGAAAAGACAGAAAATATAGACTAGTCTTATAACTTCAAGGTCTAGGGAAACTTTCCACCAAAGAGGTCACCTCCTCTGCAACTTATGGTTTTAAGAGGTGCCCTTGACAGTTAAATAGCTCACCTGGGGTTTACAAGACAGTATATCAGAGGTGAGACTTGAACCCAAGACTTCCTAGCTTCAAAGCCAGTTCTTTTCCCATCACACTAAGATTTTATACAAATAAGATTTTAAAACTCTTGTTTGCTTGGAGTGGCCTGGATTGAACTGGTTTGGATTGGATTTGTCCAAGGTCATAAAGCTAAAATATTTGCTGAACTTAATTGAATTCTAGGCAGAGGAGGAAACATAGTATAATGGAAAGAAAATTGGACCTGCACTCAAGAGAAACCATGGAGGAAATTCTCTTGACCCTTCTAGCTATGTAACCATGGACAATCATTATCTGTCTCTGAGACAATTTCTTCATCTGGAAAATGGGGACAATAATGCCCTCTGTGCCTACTTTGTAAAGTTTTTATGAGAATTTAATAAGACTATGGATGTCATATCCCTTTGTTATGCTCCAATGGCGATAGAAATGTCAATTCTTAGGACTACAGTATGTGCTGAAGAATGTTTGTTAGAATGGTTGAATACTTCTGTCATGAAGAGGAAGTCCTGGGGTTCAGACTCTGGCAGGAAAGCACCACTGGCTAAGATCCATGGAATGATCTCAGTATGGATGATTGGTATCTCTTGAGTTCAGTGTATACCAGGGTGAGGCTGACAATCCATCCAATCACCAAAGCCCTCTTTCCAGGTCATTCCATCACCCTCCTCCCCTCACCCAGAACTCCCCCTGAGTGAAAGCAATTCAAGGAAAACTCATTTCAATTCAAGGGGGAGGAGAACTCTTTCTCTGCTGTTTCCCTGACATATGTTTATCTAAATTAATCATATCTAGAGGGGGTCTGCCTTTCCTGCTTGATGGTGGTGGTGGGGGGAGTGTTGCTACAGCTGCCTGGTGGCTGTGTTTCCCTCCAGATTGGAGGGACCAGGCTTGGCAGGAAGAAGAGAAGTGCAGGTTTCAAGGTTTCAGAGATGGGTTTACCACAAAGGGAAGCTGGCCAAACCAGGGGAACTAATTACCAGCACATAATAAAGTGCTAAATTAGAGGATATGGGCAATTACAGGAATTGGGAGGGACTTAAATTATCCTCATGGCAGAGGGGTTTATGTCATGAAGTTTTGAAGGGTTAAGAGACAGTCTAGTCCATGGGAAGAAGTCCCCTGGACATCATGGAATGTCTAAATGTTTAAATGTTTAAAATCTAAGAGTGCTGAATAAATATCAGCTATTATTGCTATTTACTGAGACCCAGAGACCCAAAAGAAGCATAGCATTGTACAGGGCAAGAGGCATTGGAGTCAAAAGACATGGGTTCAAATTTGGCCCTGGTTACTTACAGCTTGTCTGACTTTGGGTAAGTCATGTCTTCTCTCTATACCTTAGCTTCCTTGTCTATAAAATGAAGAGGTTAGAAAACATCTTTCCTAAGGTCCCTTCTATTAATTATCCAATCATATCCATGTGTAACAACAGAACAATACAGACCCAGGGGGCTAAGAACACTTTATCTCACTAAGAGATAGTATCTCTAGTCTCACATTATAACTGAATCCAGATCTTGGAGTACTTAGCTTCCAAAAAGATGAGGGCAAGGGAAAACTAGGTGACTCAGTGGATAGAGAACCAGGCCTGGAGATGGGAGGTCCTGGGTCAAATATAACCTCAGATACTTTTTAGCTGTGTGACCCTGGGCAAGTCACTTAACCCCCAAATTACTTGGCCTTTACCACTCTTCTGCATATTTGAAAAAAAGATGGGGGAAATTCCTTTTTCTAGTTTTCTCTGGATTACCTTGCAGCCCTGGGGAAAATCACTTAAAGAAAGGCCCTGGGGAAAATCATTTAAATAAAGCCTATGCAAACCTAGTCTAAAATATTTACCCTTCAACTAAAAAATAGGGGAATCAGAAAGGCATGCAATATATAAAGTAGGTCAGTTGGGTATAAGACAGTTATGTATTCTATATTTCCTCCTCTAGAAAAGTAAGATATAAAACATGAATGATTTTTAAAATTGCATTGAAAAAGAATGAAAAGTTGACATGGTAACCTCTAACCCTGTTATACTCTGCCAGGAGGTTGATACTTAAAACATATAGGGCTTAGTGGGACTGTTGAATAGAAACTTTTCCATTACCTCGTCCCTGCATTGTCTAAACAATTGGCTAAAGATCCAAGTCTCCTGGTAAGCCAGGCTTGACTTTGAATTCATCCTCCTATCATTGGCCTTTTCCTCCAAGAAAAATTATAGAAGTGACAGGGAGCAATTCCCATAAGAGAATCCAGTATGAGGGATTCAAACAATCCTGACCTCTAGGACTTGGGAAGGTGGGTTTTAGCCTGTAAACATCTGTATTACAAGTACTAGTTGGTCACATATATCAGAAGAATGTTACACAAGTGGCAAAGGGAAGAGAAGAAGTATTTATTAAGCACCTGTTATATGCTAGAGACTATGCTAAGTATTTTACAAATATTCTCATTTGATCTTCAAAACAACCCTGTCACATAGGACAGAAATGTATGGTAGAAGAGTAAGGTAGGACCTTGAGATCCTGACTCATTCAGGTTTACCTAGATGAGTGCATGCTCCAATTGTCATTTGAGAGAAGCCACTAAAGGGAAGAGTAAGTGCCAAAGAAAGAATGTCATGTGCCAAACTTTATAGAGAAAAGAAAAAGAAAGTGATAACAGATGTGGTTTCTCCCTTTAAATATCACAATGAGGGGGGAGTTCTCAGTTTAATAGTCAATTATCTTTGATATAGGATCCTGTCATGGGGCAGATAGAGATGCAGGGGCATCAAGGGACTAGTAAGAAGATTTCTTCATTATCCTAAAGGGTAAAGCTTTCAGTAGTTTTTCCTTGACCAGGGAGCTCTGAATTTTGGTAATACTATTCCTGGGAGTTTCCATTTTCAGATTTATTTTAAAAGGTATCAGGTGTATTCTTTTAAATGTTACATTACCCTCTAATGGTTCTGAGGCATCCTGACAGTTTCCTCTTATCATTTCTTGGAGTATGATATCTAGGCTCTTCTTTTTGATTGATATTCATAAATTTCAGGAAATTTAATGGATTCCTAATTAGTAATATCCACAAATAAAAGCTAACATTTATACAGTAGCTACTATGTGCCAGCACATCTCTTTTGACTCTCATAATAACCTTGAGAGATAAATTAAATCATTTCCATTTCACAGATGAGGAACCAGAGACAAATAGGTTAACTGACTTACTAAGAATCACATAGCTAGTAAATAGGCGAAGCCAGATTTGAACCTGAGTTTAAAGTCTTCCTGACTCCAAGGCCAGTTAAGAGATAGACTGAAATATTTCTTATGAAATATTTCACATTTTCTTCTAATTTTTTTATTCTTTTTACTATTTAAAATTATTTTTGATGCCTCATGGATTCATTAGCTTCCATTTGGCCAATTCTAATTTTCAAGGAGTTATTTTCTGTTGTAAGGTTTTTAGTTCTTTCCCCTTCCCCAAGATTGTTAATTATCTTTTCAGAACCTTTGTCCTTAACTGTCACTTCATTTCCTTTTATAAAATAATATTTCTTTTATTTCTCTTTAAATATTGTTTTCTTACCTCTTTAAAAAAAACTCTTGTTTTAACTCTTCTAAGAATTCTTTTTGGACTTTTGTCCAAGTTGCATTTTTCTTCCCCCCTCCCTTTTTTTTGCTGGCAGTCATTACTATAGGTGTTTTTGAGTCATTCTCTTCTCTTGTGTTTGTGTATTGAGGTTCCCCAGCATCAGAGTAATTCTTTATGTTTATGTCTATAAAAATCTTTTATGTCTATAAAAAATTCTTTATTTGCTCATTTTTCCAGCCAACTTCCTTGGACTTAACATTAATGCTGGACTCTGTACTTTTGAGGGAAATGTTTGTCCTAAGTTGCTGTCCTTTTATTTCTTTTGCAGCCTTCACAGCTCATTCTGGGGACCTTTTAGTGTTCCCAAGTGATGGTCTGGAACAAGGTCTATTCATTGCCCCTTTGGTTTGAGCTCTGCTAGTTCTTGATGCAGGTTTAGGTCTGGGAATGTCAGTAGATTGTTACTAAACTCAATCATTATTAGTCCATATGTAGGCTTTGCAAATTAAGAGCAACTGACCTTCTGGCTTCCCTTCCGTCTGGGATTCCAGGCTTGGTTATTCCACTGTGGGCTTACATGCTGGCCTATAGGCTAGAATTGAACTACAGGATCAGTAACACAACTGTTTCTAAAACTATACTCTTCCTTGATCAGTATATAGTTAGAAACAATGCTAGTGACTATACCTCGTAGTCCTGGATCTATGACCTGGAATTGGGTGGTGGCTGACAGAGCTGCTGGAGAGACCCATTCTTGTACCTAACATTTGTTCAGTGATCCCCTGAGATTTCTTTCTTCCCTAATGTGTCCTGTCCTGGTGCCATTTTTAAATCCTTGGATACTGGAAGTATTCCATGTAGCACATGTTCCTTGTTAGACTCCATCCTCATGTCTACAGATTGTCCTCTCTTTTGCTCTAAAAATGATTTTGCTGGAAAATGATTCACTATGACTTCAGAATTCAATCTAATACATTTTAGGTTGTTGAGGAGAAAAGATAGTGGGAAGCTAGATTAAACTACTTCCTTTTAGTCTTCACATTACTCTTCTACCTCATTCATTACCTTCACAACTGAGGAATATGCATCACTTGGTATATCCTGGGGAGTTCAAGCTTAGCTGCATGCAAGCTCCATGGGACATCCTCTGCTTTACTCTCTCCCCAGTTAAATATTTACAGGTCCTCACAAAATCACTGGGATACATTTAGCACATTTGTCCATACTTCCAGTTCTGGAAAGTACTCTTGGAGATTCAGATTTTGAGTGTAGTTCCTTATTTAAGAATTTCAACTGGTTCCTAATGGCCTACTAAATAATATATGAGGAGTTTCAGCAATAATCCATTCAGTACAGTTCTTATATAATCCCACAATGAGCAATCTTTCATTCCCAAAAATAAATTTATGCAAATCCAACAAAAGACATTTTACAAAATGTAATCATAGTTTATTCTTTACCTAGTTATTAGAGTCTATTCCAGCCCAAGTAACTGGAGGGAAAAAAATAAAACCTAAAATTAAGAATGGAAATAAAACAAACTAATACCAAGTAAAACTAGAGAAAAGGGGAGAAATTATCTTTGATTCTCTGAAGTCAAATCTAGTAGCAAATGAAATCTATGAATGTGTTGATCTCTCCAAGCACAGATTAGGGAGTCAGAGACAATTGGAATTTCCACCCTGATCCTCAGGTGAGAAATCAAACTATCTTGGGTTAAAATGTCTTCCTGAATCTTTGAAGTACATATGGAAACTCATACATTCCCCAGCTGAATCCTTAAACAATGCATCAAGTAATCCCTATGTAGGTCTGGGAGCACAAACTAAAGCCCAACTCACTCAAAATTTAGATAAGTAGGCTTAATGAAGAGGAAAGAAAAAGAAATTCCAATGAGGTAGTGCATGTGTGGGGCCACCCAAAAGAGATTAAGTACTCAGTGTTGATCAGACTCAGTTCCTTATTTCCCAGATGAGGTCTCCAAATATAACAAAAACAAAGTGTACTGGCCTAGGTGAGCTAACAATACCTTCTCTCATTATATGGCTCAAATTCTGAGCTCAAGTCAATCAATCAAAAATCATCTATTAAGTACAATGTGGCCAGCTCTCTGCTGAGAGTGGGGAATACAAAATAGACAAAATATGGCCTCTTCCCTCAAGGAGCTTACAATTTACATTTTGCATTTTACAATGCACAAACAAATAAGACACTAAAATTAAGAGGGGTTGAGGACGGCTTTCTATAGAAGGTGGGATTTTAGCTGGAACTTAAAGGAAGCCAGAGAAATCCATAGTTGCTGCAGAGAAAGGAGAGCACCCAAAATGGGGGACATCCAGAGATGTCCAGAGTCAAAAGATGGAGTGTCTTCTTTGTAGAAGAACTAGGCAGTCAGTGTCACTGGACCAAAGAGTACATGTTTGGGAGTAAGGTATAAAAAGACTGGAAAGCAGGTAGGGAGGGCATGGTGGGGGGCAGGGGAGTAGGTTATGAAAGGCTTTGAATGCCAAATAGAATATTTTGTATTTGCTCTTAGAGGCAATAGGGAACCTCTGGAGTTTATCGAGTAGGGGTGTTGAAATGATTCAGATCTATGCTTTAGGAAAATCTCTTCAGTAACTGAATAGAGGATGGACTAGAATGGAGAGAGACTTGAGGCAAGCAGACCCACAAGCAGGCTATTGCAAGAGTCCATGTGTGAGGTGATGAGAGTTTGTACCAGGGTATAAGCATAGTCAGAGAGAAGGGAGTATATTTTGAAAGACATTGCAGAGATGCAATCTATGGGCCTTGGCAATAGATTAGATATGGGACAGGTTGAGAGACAGTGAGGAATTGAGGATGACTCCTAGGCTGGGAGCCTGAGGGATTGGGAAGATGGTGAGGTCCTCTCTAATAATAGGGAACATAGGAGGAAGGGAGGTTTTATAGGAAAAAACCAATGAGTTCTATTTTTGACATTGAGTTTAAGATATCTATTGGATATCCAATTCAAGATATCTGAAAAGTAGCTGGATATGTGAGGTTGGAGGCTAGCAGAGGCTCTGGGATAGGAAAGAGAAATTTGAGAATCAAGTACAGTCTACGGTTGAGTCTTGAGGGAACTTGTTCTCTAAACAGAGAGATTAAACTATTCAGAAGGATTAAGGAAGCTTTCTTCCTTGCTTCCTTGATTCCTTGTTTCATTCTTTCCTTCTTTCCTTCCTTTTCCTTCCTTCCTTCCTTCCTTCCTTCTTTCCTTCCTTCCTTCCTTCTTTCCTTCCTTCTTTCCTTCCTTCCTTCCTTCTTTCCTTCCTTCTTTCCTTCCTTCCTCCCTCCCTCCCT
>NC_058130.1:771849957-771877931 GCF_016433145.1 Gracilinanus agilis | reverse complement strand
TTTCTCTTTCCTTCCTTCCTTCCTTCCTTCCTTCCTTCCTTCCTTCCTTCCTTCCTTCCTTCCTTCCTTCCTTCCTTCCTTCCTTCCTTCCTTCTCTTCTGCCTTCTCTCTTTATGCACTCTTAATTTCAGCTCAGCAACCAATCAAACAAATCTGTTGATCATGGAATAATTAAGCAGGAAAGAGTAAAGAGCATCCCTACTTCTGTATGCTTTATTGTAGAGAGTGGAACCCATTCACTACATGTCATCACTAACTTCCTTAAGCAGGCTCACCAAACATCCATACGTGTCCCATGTGCATGCTCCCAGGGCTCTCATTGGCCAATTCCCCATTGCATGTTAAGTGCCATCTGTGATTAATTGGGGTTCTGTTACTACTTGTAGTAGTAACTACTGGGAAGTTGCTTCCATTCTTTGGGCTTCACTTGCCTTCTCCTTAAAATGAGGGAGTTGGATTAAATTACTTCAGAGATCCCTTTTAGCAATAAATCTTTGATACTATGATCTTTATTCACTATTTAACATCTCTAAATCTGTTTCTGAATTTGTAAAATGAAGGGTTGGACCAGATGGCCTCTGAGGTCCCTTCTAGTATTGTCCTTCTATGATTATCCATACATATGGCTAATAGAAAGTTGACTTAAAAGGCAAAAGAAGTCTGCTTGTGTTCTGGAAATTCAAAACTGTTTTTTCTGGAAGCACCAAATTAATAGTGATGAGTCAGGCTGCCTCACCAAGAAATCTCATTTGTCTAATGAGATTCTTTTTACTTCTTCCCCTAAATGACCATAATCACATGTGCAGATTAAGTGTCTGGGGATGGAAATGACAGTACCTTTCCCAGACCTGGCCCAGTATGTTCTCAGTCTATTAACAGTGCTGTAATCACCCACCCACAGATAAGGCGCTCCTGTGCTGCCCATTTCCGAGCTGTTATTGTGAAATCATTATCAGATTTTTATTTCTATGGTGCACATCAAATTGTTGGCAATTGTCATATCCAAATGAACATCTGGGAGCCCATTTCAGGCCACAAATAGCCCATTATCCAACTTTTGCAAACTTATCTCTGAATTTTCTTAAGGTGCCCTTACTCTTTGTTTCATGGTGAAATCAAAGGAGGCTTTCAGCATGGGGGTGGTATCTCTTGTGTGAGACTTATGAGAGAATGTAGCAGGAATCTCATGGAATGGAATCCTCCCCCTGCAGTCTGATTGCAGGGGGTAATACCATCAATCAAGTGATAAACATTTATTAAGCACCTAGTGTATACTAGGCACTGGAGATAGAAAGGGGGAAGTAAATCATAGTGGGAGGATACCACCTGTAAACCTAAAGAAAGAGACAGACAGACAGATAAATAGATATATAGATGGATGGATGGATGTATGGATGGATGGATGGATAAATAGATGAATGGATAGATAACAAATTGATGGATGGACAGATAGACAAAAATAAAGTATTTATTCAGTACTCAGTCTTTGTTGTTAGGCATTGTGCTAAGTACTAGGATACAAAGACAAACAAAAAAAGATAGTCCCTACCTTTAAGGAACGTGTATTCTAATGAGGGAAGACAACACAAAGATAGGAAGAAGAAAGAAGAGATCCTTGAAGTAAGGCAAAGCTACTGGCAAGAAAATGGAGAAGTCCAGAAAGTGAAAAGTAGAGCTGGGAATTAGGGAGCATGTCCTGGGCACCTCAAAAAATGATGGTTTTGACCAAGAACTCAAAAATCAGAAGAGAATGCCAGAGAATAAAAGCATCACCAGGGTGAGAAAGCTATTGGTAGAAAGTTGGGAGTAATCCATTGTAGAATGTAATGAATGATACAAGATAATTTAAGGAATGGATGAGTACAAATGACTTAGTGGAAGGTCCCAAAGGTAGTAAATGTCAGGGATGAGATTTGAACACAGATCATCTGAGTCCACAGAATTTCTCTTTCCACCATATCATGTTGCTTCTCAAAGCTCTAAAAATGGAATGCTATTATTAATTAGGTTCCAGATTCTACTAGATGGTCAAAAAAATTTTTTTTTCTGTCAAACAGAATCACAATATTAAATTCTAGGCCAATGTGGGGGAAATGAGAACAGTTTTTTTCCCTTTTCTCCCTATTTTTTACATTTTGCCTCAACATAAAGATCTCAGTTGAAGGGACAGAGATAACAGGAATCTCTAGAACTGCCCTGGGGAAAGGGGAAATTAGATAATGAATATTTATTGAGAATCTACTATCTATATAAGGAGGTCACAATATTTACAGTCAATAGAGAACAAGATTCCAATCCCACTTTTGACATTCCTAGTCAATTTGATTCAAGAACATTTATTAAGCATCCATTTTGTGCAAAGTATTTTAAGATAGAAAGCTATTTCAGAGTCACCATATACCTGTTCATTTAATGGAAACCTTAAGAATTAGGAAGGATAGCAAGAAAATTCTGGCAGATGGTTGAAAAGGAAGCCCCTAAAATTATTTTGAAGGGGTGCCAAATGGCCATCTCTATTAATTAGAAGTCATAATAACCTTTAAACAATAAATCAGATACTGGCTTGGGGCAAGGATATAGATCCATACTGGTGAACCTATAGCATGTATGCCAGAGGGGGATGCTCCCTCCCCGCTCTGCACACATGCTTGAGATATTTCTCACATCGTGGGTCCCTCTGCCCAGCCACCCAATGGAAGTGCTTCCCCCCTCCTCTGTCTGGGATAAGGTTCACATGCGGCATGAGAAAGGTAGTTTGGGCATTCTGTCTCCAAAAGGTTTGCCATTACTGATATAGATTCTCCTACCAAGCCATAAAGTTAAAAAAATATATTGAATCCTAGCCAAGGGATGCTCTCTAGCTTTTGACCCTCAAATAGGCTGAGCAACTCATAACCTTAACTGCGACCAGAGTCATAGTTTAGACTATGATTTCTAGCAAAGAGAGGCTTTCTGGTCACTGAATCCTGGTAGAAGCTGAAATAATCATTAGGTGTTCTGAAAAATTGAATCTCAGAAGAAGTAGCATAGAGAAAAACAGTAATTAGGAAAATAGAAGAATGCCATTTAGCATCAACCTCTGGACCATTTGGGACCTGTGCCTAGCAGAAACTACATACATATTGTCCTCCATGAAGGATTTTGCTGGTAAATGTTTAACAATGGCTCTCTAGGAAAAAAAAAATATATTGTTATGGCATACTTTTAAATTTAGTTCTCAGTATTTACATTTTTCCCTTCTCTTTCTTAAGCCTAGACAATCAACCAAACAACAAAGTAAGCCTTGATTTGTAACATTTGCCAGGTTCCAATGTATAAATGCTCACACTGAAAATGTTCTCAATATTGATTGGTTCTCATACTGGTTCTGGCATACTGTACCCTTATGTCTGGCAGAACCAACATACCTTGTAGAGACTCCCCACCTCATGAGACCAGGGTGGGGGAATATACCCCCCAAAATGAAAGCACTGAGATCTTCAGATGGAAATTGGCAACCCTGCAGCATTAAAAATATGAATAATTTAATTAAATTATTTAATGAAATTTAATTAAAAAGGTTCCCTCCTTTTGTACACCCTGATGCTTGTACTTTAGCCACACTCTTTCCCTAAATATGTGTCCCTCTATATGTGTGTCTGGTCACATTTATTCTTTACCAATTTCCCTCCTTATGTGCTTCTTAGATTTGTCCACTCTTCCAACTAATGGCATCCATATTTGGGGGAGAGTGGCTAATGGTTACATCAGGATAGTCCATTGCTATATCCCTTCCTATTCCATTTTGTTAAATGACTTTGAACTAATCATTC
The DNA here is from genome assembly GCF_016433145.1 of Gracilinanus agilis. Taxonomy (NCBI): domain Eukaryota; kingdom Metazoa; phylum Chordata; class Mammalia; order Didelphimorphia; family Didelphidae; genus Gracilinanus; species Gracilinanus agilis. The sequence goes on along the minus strand of NC_058130.1, from coordinate 771,874,119 downwards.
TGGCTGACAGAAGTAAGCACATTGGTAAGGGCTTTTGGTGGACATGGCCCCAAAGAGTATCTTGAAACTGGGCAAACTTCTCAAAAATCTCATGTGAGAAGAGAAAGGCATGTCCTACCTGTTGCAACAAAAATGAAAAAACCAAAACAAAACAAATTCCAGCAACCATAAGGTGCTTATTTTCTCTTGGAGGGATGACACATATCTACAGAGAGTATAGATAAGTAAATACTTGGCAGTTTGAATTGGGGGAGAAATAGAAAAGACTTCATGTAGAGAGGTGGTGCCTTCCCTATGCTTTGAAGGAAAAGGGATTCTAAATTATGGGGGTAAAGAGGGAGAGCATTCCAGTCATGGGGGAGGGTTTTCTTGGGGAAACCCTAGGAGGTGCCTTTCTCTAAAAGCTCTCCCAAATCTAACTGGGAAAATAGACATCTCTGCTGCGGACTGACCCATATTTGAATCAGCAGGCACACCTCCACGCAGGAACCAACTTCTGTTGAATAATGAATGCGCTTAAGATTTCATTATGTATTAATTTATTATTATTAGTCTATTTATGGAGATTCAACAGCTGTTTGATTGGGAACATTTATGCAGCCAATAAATTGCAACCTACATTAAGAAGCATCTTGGCTATATTCTCATTATTTATGTGAATCTATTTGTGGCTGTGCTAAGTGCTGTGTAGTAGAAACAGCCCTGGGCTGAAAGCCAGGACTGAGTTCTAGTTCATACTCGGCTAGTAACTTATTGTGTCATTTAGAGAAAGTCACCTGCCTACCTGCCCACTGATGGAGCTAAGGCACACAGTGATAGAGGAATGGACCTGGAGCCAAGAAGACCAAAGTGCAAATCTTACCTCAGATATTCCTGCTAGCTGTGTGACCTTGGGCAAGTCACTCCATCTCTGTTTGCCTCAGTTTCCTCAAAGGGGGAGAATGATAGCACTACCTTCCAATGATATTCTGAAGATTAAATGAGACTATACTTCTAAGGTACTTAGCATAGTTCCTGGCATATTAATGCTAATTCCCCTCCTTTCCATACTCTGGGTCTTCTCCATCCACTGGCTGAGAGGAAGAACTGACACTCTTCTATGGCTCCATAGACCGCCATGATATTCCTTCCTGACCCTGCCAGCACCATGTGGGAGAGGTTGGTGAGGTGGATAAGTTTCCAGCATAGGGCTGACATGAAAGAAAGCATGATGCCAACTTGGATGATTATGGTTATAGCGTTCAGGATTATTTTTCCTCTGCAGGATTTGGTACAGGCATCAGTTTCCACATCTGTTCACTTGGAGTAAATGTCCACTAAATTTAGGAAGTTCCTTGTTGTACAATACTGTTGAATTTGAACATTGTGTTCTATGTTCTGTGCTTCCTTTCAGTGATAGTAATCTATGTTCTGACATTCCCTGTTCTAAGGATCCTCCCAAGGTCTAATATTAAATGTTCTATGTTCTGAGCTTTCTTACAGTTCTGACTTTCATTGGCAAATGTTTGATGGTCCCTTTCATCTATAATATTCTGTGATCTGGGGATGGTGTAACTCTACTCATTCCCCACCTGGATCCTTGCCCTGCCTGTTCTTTGTTCCTCCATTTAGAGATCCACAGATCAGGGTCTCCATTTGCATCATGGAACCCAGAATATCATGAGCTGCTCCCATGTGCTTAATTGGATCTGATTGTGAATTATCCAGAATACTTTGGAGCTCAGTGGAAAACTGAAACCTCACTCTCTCACTCTCCCCATCTCCCCATGGTGCCCAGGCTTCCCGTGTTCTCCAGGTGACTTTAATGTTCTTCCTTTCTCACTTCCTTGACTGGTGGTGATCAGTCCTGCCAAATGGGGCTGAAAGTGATGAAGACTGACATGGTACCATGGAAAGATACCACACTGGCTCTGGGATTAGGGCACATGGGTTCAAATCCTGCCTCTTGTTTCTTACTTGTGTGACTGTAGGCAAATCGTTGATCTTTCCCAGATCTCAGTTTCCTCACTCGTAAAGATAATGAGCTCTCAAAATCCTTTCCAGCCCTTCCAGTCTATGATGCTGTGAAGTTCCTTGACTTCCTGAGACTTCCTTTCCTCATTTGTAAAGTGAGAGATGATAACTTATAATGTTCTTGTGAGGGTCCAGAAATATAAAAGCAAAAATGAGATAATGTTTTATCTCTATTCAGTGTCTATAAAAAGGATATTCCAGATCTTTATAAAAGAAATACATAATAATTTTCAGAAGAGAGAGGCTTCTAAAAACTGAAGAGTTTGGGAAAGACCTCTTTTAGGTCCTTTCCCTCTCACTCAAAACTTGCCTTGCTTGTGTCCCTCAAGCCCCTACTTTCTGTCAGAGAACAATTATTCCAACTCTAACTTGTTCTCTCTCCTCCACGAATCAGTCCTTTCTCAACTCTCTCTTCTCAATAATGTAAATATAAGTTGTTAGGATTACCATTAATTATTCTTTTGACCAGATATGTGACTTCATTGGTGCCAGAGACTTCTCATCAGCAGAATCCCTCTCCCAATTGTGGGGCAGGACCTGCTCTGACGCTTATAATCTTAGAGTGTTTCCTGGATCGTGGAGGAGAATGGTTTGCCCAGGGTCACAGAAGCAGAGTTTGTCTTTCAAGAGGAAGGGAATTCAGGCACCATGATGGGATCCAGAGGAAACCCTGAACTTTGGGAGGTTCAGCTTTGGGACATAAAACCCAGAAAATAGGAGAAAAGGAGAGGAAGATCAAGAAGAAAATATTTGCTGAGGATTGGTAAGGTATTCTCTGGTGGTTTCTTTGGGAGGAGTATAAAATCACTGATTCAGAGTTAGAAAGACCCTTAGACAACATCTAGCCCAATTTCATCTTTTACAGATAAAACTGAGAGAATCATAAGGTCTTAGATTGAGAGCTGGAAGGTAAGTTAGATCATCAAGTCCATCTCCCTTCATTTTAGAGAAAGAAATTGAAGCCAATGAGAGGAAGCAACGTGCCCACAGGCACACAGGTATATAGATCTTGAGAATTAGAAAGGACCTCAGAAGCCATCTTGTCCAACCCTTGTTATTTTTTCAGTCATGTCCAATTCTTTATCACTCTGTTTGGGGTTTTCTTGGCAGAGATCCTAGAGCTCATTTTGCCAATGAAGGAACTGCAGCCAATTTGTGTTAAGTGATTTGTCGAGAATTGGATAGCTAGTAAGTGTCTGAGGCTGGATTTGAACTCAGGTTTTCCTGACTCCAGGCTGGCATTCTATCTACCCACTGTGCCATCTCGCTTCCCTATCCAACACATACATTAAAGGAACCCCCACTATAACACCCTTCACAAATGGTCATGGGGAGGGAATCCTATCTGTCACACGAAGAAAATTCATGATGTTGATTTGAGAGGAATGAATGGAATCTACTCTAACTGGGACATAGAGGACATAGAGGGGAGAAAAAGATATGGTGGCCAGCCCAGGAGGTCCCAAAGGACTTCATGAGCCTCAGTCTCCTGACTCCTGATGTCTTTGATCTATGATTTAGACAGATTAGCCCCAGTGACCGAGTTGCCCAAAGTCCCTGAGCCATTGAGCTTCTTGGGATTCAGGACTGTCTTACCTCTCTTTGTATCCCCTGCACGATTTCTAGCCAGCAGGTGCTTACTAAATGTCTGTTGACTGACTATCAAAGCAACTGAAAAACTAAAAGTCTTTGAAATCCACTCTAGCAGTAGATAAAGGGAGAACTCACACAAACTTCAGAAATCTATATTCATGAGATCTCCCCTCAGTGTGTGTGACCTTGGACAAGTCCATTTTTCTCTGGGTACTGATTGCCTTTGGGTAAGTAGGTTAATGATAGGGTAGATGCTGAGAGAAAATAGGATTGTAGGATGGTAGTTAATGAGTGAATGAATGTAAATGTTGGGGATACAAATGAAAAATCAAGACAGTCCCTGCCCTCAAGGAGTTTATATTCCAACAAGGATGGGAAAGGAGGGGAGTTTTAGCCTGGGAAGTCATAGGAATGGTGAGTTGATTCACACCCTTTCCAAAATAATGGCCGAATTTATTTGATTACTGTGCCTAATGTAAGACATGGAAATGGAGAAAAAGAGGAGGATGCAGGGGCCAGATGATCAGGGCTGACAGTGGACTGGAATATTCTAGATTCTGCCTAGATAGAGTGAGTTTGCACTTGCTCTCCAATTAACACTATAGTTGCTGGAAGGAAGGATCAAAAGTCTAGGTCTGGCAGCAACCTTGAGGACCAGCTAGTCTGACTCTCTCATTCTATAGATGGGGAAACTGAGGCCGATAGAGGGGAAAGAACCTGCCCAAGGTCACAGAGAAAATAAGCGACAAATCTAGGACTTGGCTTGAACCCATGTAAGGACAAATCTATTCCTCAGTCCACTAAGCCACGATGCCTCTTTAACTAACTGAGGCCAGGGGGGCTGGACAGGACCTCAAGACCTCTGCCAGCTCCAAGCCTGCTGATGCTAGCATTTGGAAGGCCCTGAATGGCTGAGAGGATGGGTGGGAGCTCAGTCATGAAGATGGGCTGGATGCCAAGAAACAAAGCCTGGTTCTGAATATTTATATTCTGCAAGTCCCAGGGTTCTGGTCTGCTGGGTAAATAGGGTGTCCTCAAATACTCAAATTCATGTATTTACACGACAGGCTGGAGTGGCTCCTTTGAAAGTAATTCAGCATCTCCAGGAAATCATTTGCCTTTAGAAAAAATATATAAATATTTATTATCTGGCTGTTCGGAATGGCTCCACTGGGCTCCTGGAGACAAGGCTTTAAGACACAGTCATTAGTCTTTCTGGGAGTCAGCTCATGGAGTGGGGGAGGTGGCGGTGGAAAGCTCTCCTGGCTGAAAGTCAAGGGACCCAGGTTCGAATCTCAGCTGTGGCCCTGTAAGGGATAAGGTGGACTTGAGCAACTTGCCCAGTGTCTCAGGGCCTCAGATCTTCCATCTTGGGAGCGTGGTGGTATAGCCCAGTGGTATCAAACTCAAGCAGAAACGGGCCATTAAATTGTGCATAAAAATCCCTACAGGCTGCATATTGACTTAGAAAATCACATATTAGCATAATCTGTGTTTTATTTTAATTTTTAAAAATTTGTTATATTTTAGTCCAATTTTAATCCAAATCAGGTCAACCTCGTGTTTGACGTCTTTGGTGTGGCAGACAGAGTTAGGAAGACATCTCAGCACTTTCCATCAGTGGCTACCCTTGGTTTGGACTCCATGGAATATCATGCCCCACTCAGGACTGGCTGACCCCCTGATACCTCATCATCATGCTGATTGACTCTTCCTGGGACCCTCGATCCCTTGTCAACCCTCTCAGCCTCCTCTCCACCTTGACTGGAGGGCTGAAGGGTGGACCATTAAACTCTCCCCAAAGTTATTCTTTCTAGAGGGCTGGGATATGAACTTTTTTTTTTTGGCTAAAACTTTATTTTTTTCTCTTCTTTTTCTTATTATTTTTTAATTTGAAAAATGTTATTTAATTAATTAATTTAGAATATTTTTCCATATTTACCTGCTTCATGTTCTTTCCCTCCCCTGGATATGAATTTTCCAGGAATGGATCTCTCCACTGTCATTTGCAGCTCTTCTTGGTTTGGACTCCACCAAAGTTACCTCGGATGCTCCCTCTGCCTTTTATGTGTTGTCTTTGCTATTAGATTAGAAGCTTCTTGAGGGCAAGAACTTTCTTTCTATTTTTCCTTTTTCTTATTTGTATCCCAAATGCCTAGCACAGAGCTTGGCACATAGTAGGTGCTTAATAAATGTTTAATGAGGAGCAGCTAAGTAGTACAGTTTATATAAAGCACCAAGCCTGGAGTCAGGAAGTCTTGAATTCAAATCTGGCCTCAAACACTTCCTAGCTATAGGATCTTGGGCAAGTCACTTAACCTCCATTGCCTAGCCTTTACTGCTCTTCTGTCTTAGGACTGATACTAAAACAGGTAAACTTTTTAGAAAAATACTTATTGAATTAAATCAGGATATTGATTCAAATCCTGGCTCTGATACTTATGAGCCAATCTCTGAGCCACAGTGAGATTCATTATCTCTGCACTCCCTACTCGATGGGGTTGTTGAGAGAAGTCAGTTTTCTATACAAAGCAATGAGGGTAGTTATTCAACCTTCTAAGGCATTGCTTTTTAAAACAAAGAGATTGTTATGATTTTCATCTCTCTCATCTTTTTTCAATGGAGTTCCTATAGAAATGGTCCAAGGACAAGTCGCCGTGCTTTTATTCCTTTATGTTGAACATAGACAAAAGAACTGATTGTTTTTTTTTTTTGTTTTCATTTTTTGTAATTGAACCCAAATGTTGGAATTTAGGCTCATCCTAAGCCTATGAACCTGCTTAACTGGGAAGATGGGGGTGCCTTAAATCAGAAGCTGCCCACTGATTGCACTGTGACATTCTGAGGGTGTTTAAAATGTAATTATGAGACATTTACCTAAATAAGTAAAAATATAAGAAAACACAGGAAATGCCCATTTCTTGTTTTCTAAGTCAAGATAAAGTCTGCATTGTTTGTTGTTCAGTTGTTTTCAGTCAAGTCCAGCTCTTTGTGACCTCACTGGGGTTTTCTGGACAAAGATACTGCAGTAGTTTGCCATTTCCTTCCCTGGATCATTTTAGAGTTGAAGAAATTGAGACAAATAGGATTAAGTGACTTGCCCAAGGGCAGCAAGGTAGCTCAGCAGATAGAGACCGGAGGTCCTGAATTCAAATCTAACTCCAGAATTTCCTAGCTGTGTGACACTGGCCAAATCACTTTGTCTCAGATGTCTAGCCCTGATTGTCTTACTTCTTTGGAATTGATACTTAGGCTGAGGATTCTCTTACATTGGTGGCTAATATGGAATTATTTTTTGCATGATAATACATGTATAACCCAGATCAAATTTCTTACCATCTTGAGAGGAGGGAGGGAGGGGAGCAAGGGAGACAATTTGGATCTTAGAATTCTGGAAAACATATGTTGAATATTGTTATTACATGTAATCAGGAAAATAAAATATCTGGGAAAAAAGAAGGTAAAGTTGTTTTTTTTAAGTGACTTTGATTCCAAGAAGGTGTGTCTTCCTGAACAGGCCCAGCACTCCATTTATTGATACCTAGCTGTCCCATGCAGTTCACAAGGATACTTATGTATAGTTTTGTGAGTTTCAAAAATATCCAATATTCTAGGTATTATATTTAATAAGATTTATTAATAATAACTAACATAAAAAGCTACAGCAAAAAGCCACCTTCCTCAGCCCTGCACAGAGGAAAAAGAGAGGAAGAAGAAGTGCTTACTGCAGACTATATACAAAATGTGACCATGCAACGTGGTGGAGAGATTAAAAAGGAATTCTGGGAAATGCTAAGGAATTCTGGGGTATGTAGTTCAAAGGTACAAAAATCTCCATTTATACAGTTTAATGGCTCTCCATTTCTACTTGAGTTTGATACCACTGCCTTAGATGATATTATGAAAGTAGGGAAGAGGGTAGGGCTTGGGGAAGAAATCATGAATTAGTTTTTTTCAAATTAATTATTTTTTTTTGCATTTTGCATTTATTTTTTAGAAACATTTTCCATGGTTACATGATTCATGTTCTTACTTTCCCCTTCACCCTCACAACCATCCTCCTCCCCCAGCCAAAGTACAAAGAAATCATGAATTAGGGAAAAATTATAGGTGCAACCCTTATTCCTACTGGGGGAAAGAGGAAGAAGAAAGGAGTCTGGATTCTTGCTGGGAAGTAAATCAATAATGATAACCCACAATTGAAAGAAGACAGGACTTCTAAAACTTATTTTTCTTGTGTTCTATGCTAAGAAGAATGACTCTTGCTTTGGAAACGACAATACAAAAATATCTAACAGGGAATTATTATTAACTTAAAATAAAGAAGTCGGGGACACTGGACTTTGAATCAGCAGCAGTCACAGGCAGCCAAAAGAATAGAGAGAATCTTAGCCTCCTGACATCGTGTCTGCTTTTATTGGGGCTTCTTTGCTGAATATCCTGATTGTGATTTCATCAGCTTTTAAAGACATTTCGGTCTGCCTTTATCAGGGAGAGGCTTTCTAGTCACTGTGCTTGCTTTAGAAAATAGAAGCCAAGATGGCCAGAAAATGTCCCTAAAGTTGTGGAGCTCAGAAATGAGCAGAGAGATGTTTGTTAACCCTTCCATCTATCCAGTGTGATAATTTTTCCAGCAAGAAACAATGAGATCACATCACTAAAATATATTAGAAGCCCCATACTGTTAGAGGTACGAGTTATACTGGTCTGAGTTATTGCTATTTATGTGTCCTCTATGGTGGTCCCTCTCAATATAACTTTTGTGTAATTCCTGATTATATGTGTGTTTGTCTTCTTGCATGGGGAGTGTCTATAATTTGTGGGAGAATGTACCCCCAAGTTCATCTCATAGGAATCTTCTCTGGTTACATTATTTACAATGCTGTTTGATGATATGCTTTGTGTTTAATGTTTTCCTCCCCAATCTGGCCTGAAAAGTAAACATATTAATGGGGTCTCCTGAGATAGAATTTTGAGTGGGTGCTAACTAATGAGATGCCTCAAACCTGGAACAGCTTTCCTGTGTCCTGAATGTAAAAGGAGGTATCCCAGCTGCTACAACTAAAGTCTCTTTTTTGAGCAATAAAACCTATATTTTCTATATTCCACTAAGGCAGTGGGGTAATTTATTCAGCAGAAAGAAAATGATGAAGGAAAAAATGTGCCATGTATAGTTCTTCTTGTGCCAAACTGGCAAACATCCCCAAGCTGAGCAAGCTGAGCTAAGCCTTCGTTCAGGATGCTACAAGATCAGTGAGGCACAGCATGCTGAAGATTCTACTGTGATTTATAGGATTTTTGCCAAGGGTTAGTTTTAATTGGGAGAGGAAAAAGTCAGGAGGTAGCCTGAACCCAGGTGTCTGAAGTTGGTTGGGATCAATAGATGTGTCAGTGTTTATGAATGGCCAATACGATCAGGAGTTCTTAGAGAGATCATTTCTTTGACCTATACTCCCCGGAGGGGGCATGGGCTTAAAGGCAGAAGTACATACTAATTATTATGATGCTCAAATTGGCAAACTATAACCTTATCTGTGTTTGGACTTGGGCCAGCCTGCATTAGGCTCTCTCTGATGACCCAATCTGGAGTCAGAGGACTTAGGCTTCCATCATAGCTCTGTGTTCCTTCTCTGGTCTCCGAATTCCTCATCTGTACAGTGATATGGGCAGCGAGGTGGCACACTGGATTAAACACCTGGTCTGGAATCAGGAACACATTTTTTAAATTTAAATCTGACATCAGACACTAATTGTGTGACCCTGGCTCAGTCACTTAACTCTGCTTGTCTCAGTTTCCTCATCTGTAAAATGAACTGGAAAAGGAAATAGCAAACCACTCCAGAATTTTTGCCAAGAAAATCCCAAGTGTGTTCCAGAGTCAGACAGAACTGGAAACAACTAAATAACAAATACGATGATGTATATTATTTCTATTGTCTCCATTCTATTTATATTTTCTTTTTATATTTATCTGACATAAAGTCCTTTTCAGCCCTGACATTCTGTTCTAAGCTCCCTCTCAGCTCTGACATTCCCTGTTCTAAGGTTCTTGTCAGCTCTGATATTCTCTGTTTTCATCCCATTTGAGTTTCCAAATTTGTCTGTTCTGTGGGTCTTTTCAGATATGAGAATCCTCACATATAATATCCCTGTCCTGGAGAAACTTGTCATCTAATCAAGAAGACAAAAGTAGCCTCCTTGGAACAATCAGAAAATGAGTAATAAGTTCGCTCAGGAACGCAGTGGGATTAAGCCCCCGTTCTCCCTGTTGCCTAGTAAAGGAATGAATGGAGGAAGATGTGATTACAAGGTCTAGAAAGGACTTTTGGAATCATCTAACCTAACTCAAAACCCTAACTGTGTAGAAGAGGCAAGTCGGGTCCCAGAGGAGAGTGACTTGTCTAAGACCTCTCAGACAGTAAAGGACAGAGCCCTATCTGGGTCCTCTGGATCCACTTGCTGTTAATGGATAAGCCCTTGTGCAAAAGGTGGGATGGCCCCGGGCCCAAAGTAAATTGGGTCTGAGATTGCCAATTTCACCATTAAACTAATGAATTCCTTCTCCTTTCTTGAAGCATGGGTCCCTCTGGGGAGTGGAGGTTGGGGAAATGATTTCTTCAGGAGCTCTTCCTCTTGCAGGTCATTCATAAATCCTGATAAACATCAGTTGAGATCAATAGATGCCTCAGTTATAAGTCTCTCAGTTTTTTTCCTCTGGCCAATTAAAGTTCATTCTTGGCAGAAATCTTATAAATTAGACCAGGATTCTTCCCTAAACTCTGACTAACCAATCCCCCAGTATTCCCGGTGAGGGCTCAGCTCTGTTTAGATTGGGGATGTTTGTAAGCTGAACAAGAGAAGGGTTTACTGAAGGACACAGAGGTAACCAGGTCCTTTGGCTCTCAGTCCAGATTATATTCTAGATCAGTGGTTCCCAAACTTTTTTGGCCTACCGCCCCCTTTCCAAAAAAAAATATTACTTAGCCCCCTGGAAATTATTTTTTTTAAATTTTAATAGCAATTAATAGGAAAGATAAATGCACCTGTGGCCATCACCGCCTCCCTGGATTGCTGCAGCACCCACCAGGGGGCGCTGGCGCCCACTTTGGGAATCACTGTTCTAAAGCATCAGTCTTTGATTGTACCTCCTTCTGTTAAACAATCAAAGATTTAGAGGAGGAAAGCATTTTCAATGCCATCAATTCCGACTCCTTCCTTTTGCAGATGAAGAAATTGTGGTCCAGAAAGGTCAGTTTTCCAGGTCAAAAAACTGGCAGGTTTCTGCAGTGGGTCTTAAACTGATTTGGGGGAAGATGGAATCACAAGGTCTCAAAAGGACTTTCAGAATCATCTAACCTACCTCAACACCTTCACTTTGTAGAAGAGGAAAGTAGGATCCTAGAGAAGAGGGACTTGTCAAAGATCCCAGACCCTTTGCTACAAATCACTCTGTTCCCAAGGTGGTTACCATGTAGACAGCTTTGCCAGAAGACTTTGGTCTTTCTTGACCACCAAGACAATTGGTGCCATTGGTGCCCTCTCTGCTTCCCCTTTCTCCAATTATATGCCACAACCCTTCCCCTTCTCCTCCTTCCTATCCTTCCCCACTTCAAATTCCAGTTAGATTCCTTCTTTCCTGGACATCCTGTTCCTTGTGAATTTCTTCCTCTTTAGCCTATAGACTTTTGGAACTGGAAGGGCCCTTTGAGGTCATATTGCCCAACTCTTTTACTTTACAAATGAGGAATCTGAGGCCCTAAGGAGGACAGTGACTTGCCTAAGATCACACAGCAAATAAGGAAAAGTGGGGATCTGAAGCCAGGTCCTGTGACTCAAATTCTGAGTCTTCTATATCAAATAGGGACCTGATGAGGAATTACTAGTTGATTGATTAAATACATTGAAAAGTGCCAGGGACAGAACTCAAGAACTAAAGGAAAGCAGGATGACAAGATCCCAATAACCTATTTATAGAAGATGAGTAAATTGCTAGTAAAGTAGTATAGCAGATCTGGGCTCAGAAAAATCTGAGTTCAAAACCAGCCTTCCTCAGACACTTACTTACTAGATATGTGACTCTGGGCAACTTATTAAACCTAGCTAAGCCTCCATTTCCTCATCAGTAAAAATGGGAATAATAATACAAGGTTGTTGTGAGGATCAAATGAGATAATAGACATGAAATGCTTTGTAAACCTTTAAGTACTATACAGATGCCAGTTATTAATGGCTTAGTTACTGTTCTTCACATATGATGCTCCTTCCACCATTTCATTGCTCTCGGGCTGGCTGTCCTCCCCTTTCTAGAGACATTGGCCTTCTTGCCTTTCTCACACAGCACACTCTATCCCCTGGCTCCATGTTTTTTCATTGACTGACCCAAATCCCTGAAGGCTTTCCCCCCTCAATTCTTCCTGGATTTCTTCGCTTCTTTTAAGTCTTTGCTAAATACTACATTCTACAAGAAGTCTTTCTCAGTCTTCTTTAATCTTAATGTCCTCTCTTTGAAGGGAATTTACCTACCATTTACCCTGTAAATATCTTATTTATACAGAGTGATTTGCATTTTGTCTGCATTATTAGATTGGGAGCTCCTTGAAGGCAGGGAGTGTTTTTGCTTTTCTATGTAATTCCAGCATTTAACACAGTATCTGGAACACAGTAGATACTTAATAAATGTTTATTAGCTTGCATCTGTTTTTATATGTGTTTTGTAAATGTCCAATACGGATAAGTTGTCTTCTCTAATTAAATGGAACCTCCTTAAATTCAGGGATTGTCTTGATCTACACTTTATATCCCCCCCAAACAAGCACATTAGGTGGTACAGAATAAGAGTTTAGTGAATGTTTACTGATGGGTTGATTGGTTTATTGGGTACACGAGGACCTAGCCACTTATTTCTATGAAGTCAATAGAAGGATAGTTGACTGGAGCCATCACTTATTCCATCATCCGAGCATCACAGAGTCACTTCTCCCTTATATAGAGATGTCCCAAGATGCTGAATTAAATCTCCTCTCTTCCTCAAGTCTCTCAGCCTTCTCCAATCCTTAGGGGCAGCCAGATGACTCAATGGATAGAGAGCCAGTCCTGGAATCGGGGGTCCTGGCTTAAAATTTGCCCTTAGACACTTCTTGTGAGTGAGAAAGCCCCTATCCCCCTATTGGAGGATTTAATTTTAACGTTAGTAGTAGTCTTGAGTGAATCATAATTGCAAGATTTGAGCAGGTTTTTTGTGAATATTCTAGTATAAGTATTAAGGTTTTGGATTAAGAAAATAACTGCTTTAGCATAGGCCTTAGTGTCAGCCCCACCATTCAAAGGATGCAAAGCTAGACCTGGCTCGGGTTTCAGGATCAGGTATTATCCATCACCATCTATCTACTTTTATCTCATATATCAATAGCCCAGGAACACTCCCCCTCTCCCCTGCCCCCAACATCCATCAAGTGACTCTTAAGTCATGGTCAAAAGATTTATTTTACCAAATAAGAGGTGCTTCCTAGTTGACATAACCAATGGACATTGCTTCTGGGTGACTCTGTTGTTAGAAAGGTATGATTATTTTGTTGAACTATTTTTGTACTGGCATAAAAACTTGCCTGATTCTTTGGGGGTAAAACAAGTCCTCTCACAATGGTCAGGGTCTTCTGGTCTTGACCAGGGGTCCGGCTTTATTGTAGGACTTAGTTCTCTTACAATAAACCCATATAATTACCAGACTTAGAGATTTTTGACTCAGTTTATCTAAATTGCATACTGTTGTTTAGAAAAATTATGCAACACTTGGATGTGTGGCCCTATGTAAGTCACTTAGCTCCATTTGCCTAGCCTTTGCCCTTTTGTCTAAGACAGAAAATAAGGGTTTTTAAAAGAAAATAAAGTAAAATGAGGAGGCATGACTAAATGAAATCTAAGGTCCCTTTCAGCTCTAACTTTTTCTGTTCTATGGTCCTTTCTACCTTGGACCTTTCATCCATGATACATGCTCTCTCTCCATAGGTGGAATGGGCTGTGTTGAGAGGTAGTGAGTCTCCTCTCCTTGAGGGCCTTCAAGGAAAGCCTGGATGATAATTTCTGACATTTGATAGTGAGGCATGTATTTTTAAAAATTAATTAATTTTATTTAGAATATTTTCCTATGGTTACATGATTCATGTTCTTTCCCTCTCCTCAAACCCTCCTCCCCCATGGGGGAACACGTGATTCTACTAGATTTTACATGTATCATTGATCAAGACCTATTTTCATATTATTGATAGTTGCACTAGGGTGATCACTTAGTGTCTACATCCCCAATAATATCCCCATCAATCACATGTTCAAGCAGTTGTTTTTCTTCTGTGTTTCTGCTCCCACAGTTCTTTCTCTGGATGTGGATAGCATTTTTCTCATAAGTCCCTCAGAACTGTCCTGGGTCATTGCATTGCTGCTAGTAGAGAAGTCCGTTATGTTCGATTGTACTACAGTGTATCAGTCTCTGTGTACAATGTTCTCCTGGATCTGCTCCTTTCACTCTGCATCAGTTCCTGGAGGTCTTTCCAGTTCACATGGAATTCCTCCAGTTTATTATTCCTTTGAGCACAATAGTATTGCATCATCCGCATATACCACAATTTGTTCAGCCATTCCCCAATTGAAGGGCATCCCCTCATTTTCCAGTTTTTTGCCACTACAAAGAGTGAAGCTATAAATATTTTTATATTTTCCTTATTATCTCTTTGGGGGTATAAACCCAGCAGTGGTATGGCTGGATCAAAGGGCAGACAGTCTTTTAGAGTTCTTTCGGCATAGTTCCAAATTGCCATCCAGAATGGTTGGATCAATTCACAGCTCCACCAGCAATGCATTAATGTCCTAGTTTTGCCACATCCCCTCCAACATTCACCACTTTCCTTTGCTATTATGTTAGTCAATCTGCTAGGTGTGAGATGGTACCTCAGAGTTTTTTTGATTTGCATTTCTCTACTTATAAGAGATTTAGAACACTTTCTCATGTGCTTATTGATAGTTTTGATTTCTTTATCTGAAAATTGCCTATTCATGTCTCTTGCCCATTTATCAACTGGGGAATGGCTTGATTTTTTATACAATTGATTTAGCTCCTTGTATATTTGAGTAATAAGACCTTTGTCAGAGTTTATTGTTATAAAGATTTTTTCCCATTTGTCGATTCCCTTCTAATTTTGGTTGCATTAGTTTTGTTTATACAAAAACTTTTTAATTTAATGTAATCAAAATTATTTACTTTGTAATTTTTTCTAACTCTTGCTTGATCTTGAAATCTTTCCTTTCCCAAAGATCTAACAGGTAGACTATTCTGTGTTTGCCTAATTTTCTTATAGTTTCCTTCTTTATATTCAAGTCATTCACCCATTCTGAATTTATCTTGGTGTAGGGTGTGAGAGGTTGATCTAAACCTAATCTCTCCCATATTGTTTTCCAATTTTCCCAGCAGTTTTTGTCAAATAGTGGATTCATGTCCCAAAGTTGGGCTCTTTGGGTTTATCATATAGACTGTCTTGCTGATATCACCCCAAGTCTATTCCATTGATCTTCCCTTCTGTTTCTTAGCCAGTACCATATTATTTTAATGACTGCTGCTTTATAGTATAGTTTAATATCTGGTATTACTAGGCCACCTTCCTTCATGGTTTTTTTTTTACATTATTTCCCTTCATATTCTTGATCTTTTGTTCTTCCAAATGAACTTTCATATAGTTTTTTTCTAATTCAGTAAAAAGGTTTTTTGGTAGTTTGATAGGTATGGCACTAAATAAGTAAATTAATTTGGGTAGAATGGTCATTTTTATTATTATTATTACATATAATCATTATTATATAGCTCGTCCTACCCATGAGCAATCAATGTTTTTCCAATTGTTTAGATACAGTTTTAATTGTTTGGAAAGTGTTTTGTAGTTGTTTTCGTATAATTCCTGTGTTTGTTTTGGTAGGTATATTCCTAGGTATTTTATATTGTCTAGGGTGATTTTAAATGGTGTTTCTCTTTCTACTTCTTGCTGCTCTAGTGTGTTGGAAATGTATAGAAATGCTGATGATTTATGCGCATTTATTTTGTATCCTGCAACTTTGCTAAAGTTGTTGATTATTTCTACAAGCTTCTTAGTTGATTCTCTAGGATTTTTTAAGTAGACCATCATATCATCTGCAAAGAGTGATAACTTAGTCTCCTCCTTGCCTATTTTGATACCTTCAATTTCTTTTTCTTCTCTAATTGCAACTGCTAGTGTTTCTAGTACAATGTTAAATAATAGAGGTGATAATGGGCATCCTTGCTTTACTCCTGATCTTATTGTGAGGCATGTATTAAACTAAATATCTGCAGAGATCACATCCAAGTAGAAAAATCTGTGACTCAAGTCAATTCTATGTAGAATATTCATTGTTCTAAGGTCCCTTGTAGCTCTGACATTCCCTGTCCTCTGCCAGCCCTGACATTCTATGATCTCAAAGCCCTTTGTAAAGCTTAAATGCTCTTACCATATCTCCAATTTTATTCATCCACAAACATTTAATTACCTGTAATGTCCCCAAAGGAATGGATGAGGTCATTTTCATGTTCATATCTTCTCCAGCATATGGCTAATGATAATACCAACAGGTAACATTTATCTTGGGCCTACTATGTGTCAGGTTCGGTGCTAAATGTTTAATAATTATTAATTTATTTGGTCCTCACGGCAACCCTGGGAGGTTAGTGCTATTAACATCTCTATTTTATAATTGAGGAAACTGACTGAGGGTAAGTGACTTGCATAGTTGCAGGACTAGGAAGTATCTGAGACTGGATTTGAACTCAGGGCTTCCTAATTCCTTACCTAGTGCTCTATGTACTAGGGTGCCCCCACCCTGCCTCTTTTTTCTCATAGCATCTAGCACTTTGCCCAGAATAGAGTAGGTGTTTAATAAATGTTGTCTATTGTGGTAATATTGTAAATTGTTGTCAGTACTTATTATGTAACACAGATCTGGAAGGGACTTCTGAGGTCATCTAGTCCAACTCACAGTTGGCTAAACTGAGGCACAGGGTACTGATATGGTCTTCCCTAGATCACCCAAGTCATGAGCAGTAAAATCATTGCTGTAGGTTGCTGAGTGAAAGAATGAATATATATGGATCTTTTTTTATGACAGGTCCCAAGAATCATCTTCCCACCCTTAAATTATATTTTTTGGGCTGGACTGGATAATCCCATGGTCTCATCAAAAAGTTTCTCCTATAGTTATTTTATATGTTTATTTATTATATATAGATAGATATTATCTAGGTGTGGATATAATATATTATTAGATATTATATATAGCTAACATTCTTCAGCATTCTTTTCTGGAGCCTTGATCTCTGTCCCCTGAGTAAGCGTCCCCATTGCCAAATGAATAAGCAATCAGGTTTGAGTTGGGGAGAGGGGTGAAGAGTGAATCAAACTTTCTTTGTCTATCAATCAGCAACTTTTAAATTAATCAATCAAAAACATAAGCACCCCTACTTAACACTAAGTAGGAGAGTTTGCAAGTCACTTGCTAAAGTGGGTGACAACTCCAGAGGCCATTGCCCTCCCCTTTGGGCAGTGCTAGGCAAATTGAAAGACTGCCATTGGTTCCTGTAAAGTGGGGGAATGACAGGAAGTGATGTGAAAAAAGGACTATAAAAAGTCTTGAGTTTCCTGTCCACGGGGCTTTGTTTTTGGACTTCTCTTTTGGACTTGGGCTTTTGGACTTCGTCTTGTGACTTGGCTTTTGGGCTTTGCTTTTTGGACTTGGCCTTCGGTCTTCTCTTTTGGAGTTCATCTTGGGAGACTCTGTATTAGTGAGCTGGATTGAAGGAGAAGACTCTTTCCCTGAATCTTGTGTTGGCTTGCTGGGAGAGTAGCTGGCTTACCTTTCCTGGCTTCTGGAGAGATTGGTTCCGGAGAGGCCTTCCTTTCCCAGAGGAGGCTGCATTGGTGGAACTCTTGCTGAAGACACCACTGGGTCCTCTGGCTGAAGGTTACCAATCTCTGCTGAGGCTGAGCGGGACACTGGAGCAACATTTAGGGTGACAGGCTAGACATTTCTCTACCCTCTTCTCATATTTCTCCACTTTTACTCTTTCCATCTCTTTGTAAATAAAGCTACTAAAAGTCATTTTGACTTAAGCTATAATATTTTTAAATTGGCAACCACAATATTACTTTAGAACTTTCATATTTAGCATAAAAATCTAAATTTTTATATTCTTACAGGGGGTTAGAGTTGAGAATCATTTATCCATTGGAAAGGCTATGTGGGCATACGGATGGAATTTAATCACCTACGCAGCCTTAGCATCTCACTTCCACTTGATAGGAATGTCTCCTGACTCTAATAACTAACTCTTCCTACACTCCATTTGTTTTATTCTCTTTCTCTCTCCCTAAAGTTGGGGAAAGAAGAAAAGGAGCTGCTATGTCCAAAAAAATAAGGAGGAAAATTGTCCAACAATAGCACCACCTATGCATGTGTTGTACAGAATATGGATGATATTGAACATACAAATAGAGGCTGGGCATCCTTGAAAGAGCACTTGGCTACTAGGGCTCAGGAGTTTCTAACATGTAGTTTTGCCCCCACTACTCATTTAATTCAATTCAGCAAGCATGTATTAATCATCTGTTGTATGTCAGGCACTGTGCTAGGTACCAAAGATATAAAAGTGAAAATGGTTCCCACTCTCAAGAAATTTATAGAATCATAGCTATAAAGACTTTGATGTTGTTAGTCATTTCAATTGTGTCCAACTCTTCATGATCCTATTTGGGATTTTCTTGGCAGAGACATTGGAATAGTTTGTCATTTCCTTCTCCAGCCTCATCTTACAGATGATGAAACTGAGGTAAACAATGTGAGTGACTTGCCTTGGTACACCCAGATAGTAAGTATCTGAGGCCAGATTTGGACTTATGAAGTTGAGTCTTCCTGATTTCAGACTCAGAGCTCTGTGCACTATGGCACCACCTAATTGCCTCTAGGAATCATGATTTAGAGATCAGCAAAATAAGCCCTTTCACATTACATGTAACAGTGACTCCCCTGATTGCTCCACTGCCTAAGAGCCAGCTGTGGTATGTCTCACCCCTCCGCCAGAGTTTTCCATTATCACAAAGTGCATTTAAGGGTGGCTGGTCTCTGCCACTGGCTTAAGCCTCAATGATTATGCTCCCCTAATTTTAGGGAGTCTCTATGTTCCATTTAACAACTTAACAGATTAATTTTTACAAAAGAATAATATTTGCTTCAAAATAAGGTATAGAAACATCCCCCAGCATTTTGGGGGTCATAACACCCCCTAAACTACTTCAGTCTCTAGAAGAGGTGGGGGATTAGGTTCATAGCTTAGCTTATTTCCCATATGGCTATATAGTTCTAAGTTCAAATAACTACATCCTAACCCACCCTAGCTCATGTCCTAGCACCCCAACTTCTCGGGATTTTCCTACTAGCTGACAGCAATATCTGGCCCAGAATCCTGTTCTCAAGGTCTTTATAGCTTGAGCTTACAGGTCTAGGACTCTACCAATAACATCTAGAAGAAAAAAAAACAAAAAAACCCCCAAAGTTCGAAACCCAGTTTCTGGGGTCACACGGCTAATGCCTTGTGCCTATGCTATGGGTGAACAGAACCTTCCCTCCTGGATACACCTGGGACCAGGGAGAGGGTGCTTTAAGTAGACTTAAAGGCTGAGATGGTTCTATTGATGGAAATGGAAATGGAAAGGGTTTGCTCCTCATTCTCCCAACATGCTAAGGGAACTAAGATGACTCTGAGGATGCCCACTGGATTGTCTGGAAGGGTGAGGATGGCACCTTTGACTAAATTGGGAAAGTGATTAGGGGTGGGTATAGCGAGACATAACGAGTCTGTTTGGGATGCACTGATCGTGTCACCCAGGTGGGGCAGCCCCAGTTGGCTATTGCTGGTGCCGTCTAAAAGGCAGGAGGGAGACGAGGACTGGGAGTCACTCATGTACTCACCTGCTCACTCACATTTACAGTTTATACTAGTAGGCAGTAGACTGACTTTGGAATCAGAAAACTTGAATTCGAATCTCTGCTCTTCCATTTACAAGTTGTACCACCTTGGGCACACCAATGTGAACCCAACACGATAGGGCACCTCCCACCACCATAATCACAAACCTGGCCACATCCTTGGTCCATACTCTATTCTCATCTTGTCCCTTCTCTCCTTTAAGGCTCAGATGAGGAAATCCAGCCTCCAAGAAGCTTTCTTTGACCCACCAGGTACTGAGGCTCTTTCTCCCAAAGATGTCCTTCAGCCACTTAGGCTAATCTTCTCTTTATTGTCCTCTGTGCCTGCCTCACACAACATTCATTTATTTGGGGTTTGTCTTGTATATCTTCCTTCTCTCCCAAGAAGAAATGTTAGAAGCGGCAGTAGGGAAGGCAAGAAGAAAGAGCATTCCAGTTATGGGGGGAAAGTTGGGCAAAGGCAAGGAGGAGGGAAATGAATATGTACGTGGAAAATCAGCAAGCCAGAGAGAGTGTGGAGGCCCCTAGAAAGTGGGGTCCTTGAGCACACCTTGCTCCTATGGTCTGCCAAAACTTCCCTGCTTTGTTGCAGCGGGTGGTTCTCAGCTCCATTTGCAGCCCGTCTCCTCACCAGCTGGGTACCTTTCTTCCAAGGGCCGAGCCAGTGATTTTGTTCCAGCTTTTACCTGGGCATGGGTCCTTGGCTTTCATCCCTACACAGCTGGCACATTATCAGTGCCAGGCTCCGTTACACTCGCTCGTTCATAAGGCCAAGAAGAAAGACAGACAGATGGCAGCAGTGGCGTTGGCTCCCCCTCCTCAGAACACCTCAGCCAAGTGATTCCAGGGAGGGAATTGCCATTTTCTTGAGTCCTTTGTGTGGTTTCTGAATTCTGCTATTCTTCTTTGATTTAGACAGTGAGCGCAGGATCTGGGGGCATCTGTGGGCACAGGGTGGGCAGGAGTGCGCTCTGGGTGACTGTGGAAGCTTGGGGACACGTGTGTGGGCAAACATGACATAACTTGGATATATGTTGGCAATCGTGTGTGAGGTCCTCGAGAGGAAGGATGATATCATTTTTCTTTGTACCCCCATCATCTAGCATACAGCCAACACAATAAATGCTTATGGCTTCGATTATATCTGTGTGTGTGTGTGTGTGTGTGTGTGTGTGTGTGTGTGTGTGTGCGCGTGGACTTTGCAGGTATGCACACATATTCACGGTGAGAGCACAACTAGAAGAGTTTCCACCCACATGCCAATTAATGTAAGCACTGGAGGCACAGACACCTTAATTAAATCAATCAATCAATCAACAGAGCAAATTAGGTATTAAAACACTTTCCTAAAACCTCATCACAATGTATGGAAAGTACTTAATGAATATGAAAGTGTCATAAGACTTCGTTATTAATCATGGAAACTAGTATTTACAAAGCACCTTAAGGTTTGAAAAATCCTTTATATATAGTAACTCATTTGATCCTCACAACAACCTCATCCTATAAAGTAGGCATTATTATGATCATCTTTTTACAAATGAAGAAACTGAGGCATGGACAGGTTAAGTGATTTGACCAGGGTCACACAGCAGGCAAGTGGCTGGGAGCAGGTTTCAAACTCAGATCTTTCTAACTCCAAGTCCCACACTCTGTCCATTGACCCTTTTGGCTATTGGAAAACCTTGTGTTGCAGAGAATGTAATGATCTGCATTAGCAGAGGGAGTTCCCTCATACCCACAAGACCATAAACCTATTTCCTAATCTTATTCTTTTCTGCGTCCTATCCTGTCTTGTTTTCAGTGGCCCATGGTGCATACCATTCTCTGAAGAATGGAAGACTAATATCACTCCTGGCTGGGGCAATGGAGAGGTTAAGTGGGTGTGAATGAGCTGTGGCTCAGGACCATGAGGGCCTTTGAAGAACAAGATTAAAAGATGAGATGGAGGAAGTCTATTGGAAGGAGAGAAGATGAGCTGGTCTCGTGGCAAGGGTGAAGGATGGCATGTGAGCAGCAGGCAGGAATGCTCCATAGGTATCTTTGAGATATCACGAGAAAGCAAAAAATGATGTCTTCTGAGTAGACTTCTGGGAGGATGTAGCAAGGGTCTCATTGGATGGATAAACAGGTCTGGATGGGTTGCAGACTATTTGTGTAGTTGAAGAGAATTTACAAAGGGACGAGGTAGCAGATCCATTTGAATCTGTTTTATCTTCTTCTGTTGTGGGAAAGGGAGAGGGACTAGATGATAATTTCAATGGTAGATGGAACTTTTGGCTGAACAATCTCCTTCCACCAAAGCATGGTGGGCCTTTCTCTGAAACTTAGAATCTGAGAAAGTTGCCTAGAACATTGAGAGGTCAAGTGCCTTGCCCAGAGTCAAATAGCCAAGAGGCGAGAAAGGTAGAACTTGAACCCAGGTCTTCCTGACTCTGAGGCCAACTCTCTGTCTACTACTATCACTGATGGCCAACTCCAGTTGAAACAGGAACCATTAGATCCTATATAAGAATCCCTGTGAGCTGCATATTGACTCAGGAAACCTCATATTCATATTAACATTATCTAAGTTCTATTGTATTTTTATTTATTTTGTTAGATATTTTTCAATTACTTTCTAAACCAGTGTGCACAGAAGAATGTTACCTAGTGTTTGACACCTCAGGCCATGTTCTCTTCCTATCATCTTGTCTTACTTCATCTCACATCCTGCTTCAGACACTTCCTAGAGATATGATCCTGGGCAAATCACTTGATCCTTTTTGCCTTCGTTTCCTAATCTGTCAAATGAGTTGGAGAAAGAAATGAAAAACCAGAAAACACCAAATGGAGTCACAAAAAGTTGAATATGACTCAAACAACTGAACAACAAAAGTGAGAATAACCATAGGCAGGGTTACTGTACCCATCTCACAGGGTTATGGTGAAGGACAAATGAGGAGATGTATGTATGGGTGTGTATATGTATGTATAGATGTATATCTACATATCCATATTTTTGTATACATATATATCTATGTAATTTTATGTGTATAGCTCATATATACAATTTAATAAATGTATAAATAATATGTAACTACATAGGAGAAATACTTTGCAAATTTTAAAGTATGATATAAATTATAGTAGTGCTACTAGTTTCTCAATGGTACTAGTTTCTCAATGCCTCAGTTTTTTCATCTGTAAGTTGGGGATAATACCATTTACTTGATCAGTCTTTTAGGGTTGTTGTAAAAAAAAAGTACTTTGTAAGTATTTAAGCCCTATAGAAAAGGGACTTCATTATCATTACTATTATTGCTTGAGAATAGATATGCCTTGTGTGATGCTATGAAAAGAGTTCTGAACTTGGGTGAAAGGACCTGGGTTGAAATCTATTCCCTCCTGCCTGTGTGACCTTGGGTAAGCCTCTTTTAACTCCTTGGACCTCCATTTTCTCATCTGTAAAATGAAGGTCTGGACCTGGTGGGCTCTGAGTTGCCTTCAGATTCGAAATCTTTGATTCAAATAGAAGATATAGCAGGGTGAGAAATATGTCTATATATGGAAGGTTCAACATGGGGTTTACACCGAAGCAGGTAGGAGTCTGTAAGAAAATAGGAGAAAACCAAACCCCGAATATCAGACCCTGTCATTCCAATAAGGTACATGATGATTTGGATTCTATCTAATAAGTATTTCCATCTACTTCTCAGGACCAAGGGTCATTATCAGGTAATAGACATATGGAAAACCTAACTCATTTCCCAGAAAAGTTCTAGATACAGGTGGTTGAAAAGGATCTGAACTGGTCTTCTTCCCTACAAGTGTCCACCCCCAAACCATGTTATGACTCAATTCTTGATCCTTCAACCTTAGCCCCCACCTCCTGCATCTGAATAGATGCATCTATTCTGTTCAATTATGGAAGGCAAGATCAATTATGGAAGGAGAAGGCAAAGTCCACACTTATTTGAAGCCACAATAGTTTTATTCTGTATAAATCACTATTCAAACCCCAGCACCTCTTACAAAATAAATCCTCAGGTTTGTCAGAATCCTTTGGGAGTATTTTTCGGTGGCATCCATCGCCTACAGACAAGCAGATGCAGAGGCCGCCTGTGTATTTTTCTTTGAAAAGCTGAGGGGCCAGGGAAGCTTTCCAGGAACTTCAGACACTGGATGCTGGAAAGAAAATCCAGGTGTGAGTAGAGATCTCTATAATAGCTGGAGCAAGAAATTTTGGAATTAGGTGCCCAGTAAATGTGTAGCTGCCTTCAACATATGGCTCAGGTGCCATTACCATCAGGAGAACTCCGAAGGGTTGTGAGTACTTTCACCATCTCTGAAATTACTCTGCACTCATTTTGGCATATTCTGCAATTGCATTGCTGTATACATATCATTTTCCTATAGTAGAGTGTAAGCTGTTTGAGGGAAGAGTGTTTTGATTTTTGTCTTTGTACTCCAGCACAATACATGGCCCATAGTAAGAACTAAAGATATGTGGAAGGAAGGAAGGAAGGAAGGAAGGAAGGA
>NC_058130.1:771837457-771847179 GCF_016433145.1 Gracilinanus agilis | reverse complement strand
AAACCCTTACCTTTTGTCTTAGAATCAATACTGTGTGTTGATTCCAAGGTAGAAGAGAGGCAAGGGTTAGGCAATGGGTGTTAAATTACTTGCTCAGGGTCATATAGCTAGGAAGTTTCTGAGTCCAGATTTGAACCCAAGACTTCCTATCTCTAGACTTGGTTCCCAATCCATTTAGTCACCTAGCTACCCCCAATGTCCTCCTGATCTTGAACAAGTTATTTTTCTTTGGGCCTCAGTTTTTCCATCTGTAAAATGAAAGAGCTGGACTAGATGATCTCTAAGGTCCAGTTCAGCCCTAAACCCAGAGCCCTATGATCCCAAAACTTCAATGGAGGATTAATTTAAGGCAGATCAGGATGCCAGCAGGTAGCCAACCTCCAGGTGCATTTAAGATCCCTGAGCATGTATGAAGGCTAAGCTCAGGACCAGGCTATGTGGGGCCATGAAGATGCAGCTATATAGACAGTAAGAGATGGAGGGATATTAGAGATCACCCAGCCTAATGTTTTCATTTTACAGATGGGACAACTAAGGCTAAGAGAGATGATGTTCAGAGTAAGATACAATAAGAGGATGTTGAGGATTCAAACTCAGTTTCTCTGGCTCGAAAGCTAGAGCTCTTTTTACTGTGCCATAGCAGGTTGATGCTGACATGATACAGTTTGAGGAGTGGTGAAGGATTTCACTCCTTAATATCTCCCCAGCTGATTTTCCATGTGCCTGAAATCCCACCATTAGAATCTCCTATTTGTATCTAGGCTGGGAGGGATAAGATACTGCCCAAGTATTGAACATTAATGACTTGACTTGAATTGGGAAATCAGCTCCATCCTAGCAGGAATCCTGCAGGAATGAGTCGCCAGATGGATGGTCATTTAGGAGCAGGAGTGGGTTAAGCCTCTGCCATGGGCTACCTTGTCCCTAACTTTATTGTATGGATTCAGGAAGAGAGGACCTCAAGCATGAGACTCAGAGCAGGAGGGGGAATCATGCCTGGAGTTAGCACGGGACACGGGAGATGAGAGCATCTCGGGACTCAGCTCTGGGCAGATGCTCTCTGAAGTATTGTGTTTATTTTCAGGCACCGCCATTCAGAAAGGACATTGATAAGCTGGAGAGTGACCCGAGGAGGGTATCCAGGAGAGGACAGGGCCTTGGAATCATGAGGATCAAGTGAAAAATCTGGGAATGTTTAGGCTGGAGAAGACTGGAGGACAGGGAGAGGGTGCATGCCCGCTATTTTCAGAAAGCTATCAAGTTGGAGATTGGGCTTGTTCTGTTGGAAACAAAATAGATGGAGGGGAGTTAGGCAGGTTTAGACTTGTGGTCAGGAAAAGCATCTTTATATCGAAAGCTGTCCCAAAGGGACATGGATGGGCTGCCCTAGGAGGTGGGGTGGCCTGCACTTCACTGGAAGTCCTGCAGCAAAAGTTTGATGGCTACTTGATTTGGAGGGAAGGGATTCCTGTTCAGATAATAGGTTGACTGAAGTGATCCTGAATGTTCCTTCCATCTCAGAAATGCCAATTCTGTGGAAGGGGATGAAGGAAGTCAAGGAGAACTTTTTACCTGTTTCAAAATTGGATGAAGAGTCACATCTTAGTTTGGGTACACAATACCACCGTTAGATGATGGGAAGGAAAGAGTTAATCAGCTCTCAACTATTTATATCTGGCATTGGATATATGCTAACGATGACCAAAATCTTCTCTGGGGGGAAATCAATTGGTCACTCAAAAGATGGCTGGGCAAATCTCTGACCCTTTCTCCTTATCCATCTCATCATCATTCAAGAACTTACCTGTTTCAGGAGACTTTTGAGGAGGATGCCAGTCACCTCTCCACTCACTGACCACCCAACAGTACTTACTACTTCCACTGTGAGAATTGTGGGAATTGAGTGAACCACACTAACTACATCTTGTAACAATTCTGGATTTAGCTTAGTTCTCTTTCTACTCAGTTGTGAGTCTAATCCAATTTATGTCTTGTGAAAAAACTTTATTCAGTTACGGGAAATGGGAGAAAATTTTATTGCATTGTTTGAACCTAGCCCTGCATGGCTAAGAAGCCAAAGCACCTCTTTTTGTTGCTTAGAGACCTTTAACTGAGGAACTAGTTTATGCTGACCAAAATCCAGTCAGATCTGAAGATGGATACTAGGAGTTTTCTCACAATTATACATCTCAAGCATCCCCCACATCTTAACTGAAAACTGGCCCAGCATTGGACAGTTATTATTTCTTTGTTCCTTTGATTGTTTACAGACACGTGGGGGAAATGGAACACTTCCTTTTCTGAATTCAGAGAATTATATCTCTTCTATCTCTTCTTCCCAACTTGGAAAGCCTCTAAACTTTCCTCCAATTAGAAATGAGATGACTCAATCTTGTATCCTGGTTTGTATCTTGTTATTTTCTTTTACTCTGTAAAAATCTGTCTCCCCCTGTATTCAGGGTCCAGTGTCAAGCTGAGGGGCCTCATCCAAATTTGTTAAGCAATTGGCATGTATTGCTTCATAAATTGATATGCTCAGAAGGTTGAACCTTTCTTTCCTCAGCCATTTCAGATTTCATCTATTACAACACCTACACATGGATGCATATGGTTATTAGTTATTGAATCATCTGATCCAATCCCCTCATGTTATGGACAAACAAACTGAGACCAGAGAATTTGCCCAAGGCCACACAGGTTTAAATAGTCAGTAGAATTATAAGATCACAGATTTAGAGCTCATAGGAACCTCAGAAGCCATTCAGTTCAACCCATCTATTTTTTCAGGAGAGTAAACTGAGGCCTAGGGAGGAGTAATGATCGGTCCAAGATCATATAGCTTTTAAGGAGCAGATTGAGGACTTTAATTTAGCTCTTGGGACTCTGGGTTCAGAGTTCGTTCCACAAGTCAGGAAGAGCTAGATTTGAATCCCACTGCTGGATACTTAACCAAGAAAATGGGCAAATTGATTTCCCTGAGGTCTCAGTTTTCTCATCTATAAAATGGGGGCAATAATCCTCACAATGTCTACTTCACTGGCTGGTGAGAAGAGAGGTTGGTAAAATTGAAAGTGATATAGAAATAGAGGTGATTGTTTTTTAGGGTCATCTATATAGATCTGTATGGAAGGGATCTCTCCTAGGCTAACTGGTCCAACCTCCTCATTTTATAGAAGAGAGAAATGAGGACCATGTGGCTTTGGCAACTTGCTCGAGTGCACATAGGAGTAGCAAAGGACAGAACCAAGATTTAAACCTAGGACCACTGAGTCAACCTCCAGTGCTCTTCTCCCTGCATCATCCTGCTTCTCATGATTCTCACTACACTAAAGCAGAGGTGGGAAGTATAGAATGAGTTGTCATTGACACTTGGGAGCCAGATCACGGTTCTAGATCTCACACCTGACTTTATCAGCTTGGGCAAGTCCTTTCTCTTTTCTTGGCCTCTGTTTCTTCCACTATATAAAAAAATAAAGCAGTGAACTTGATGGTCTGTAAGAATCTTTTATCTCTAAGAGAAGATGAAGCATGTGAGTTTAGCTATCAACAATTCTTCTTCAGCTAGCAACAATGAGAGATCAACAGGCTTGTCCAGGAGCACAGAACCAGTAGGTGTCAGAGGTGAGACTTGAACTTAGGTCTTCTGATCTCCGATGTCCACCAAGCCAGATGGCTTCTCAGAAGGGATCTTACAACAGAGAATGGCTGATCTGGGAGGAAGAGCTAGGAGGGGTCTTCGAACATGGGACATCAGAGCTGGGAAGGGCCTTAAAACCTGGGAAGCTAGAACTGAAAGGGCCTTAGAACACAGAATGTTCAGAGCTAGGAGGGCTTTTAGAACAAGAAATGCCAGAGTTTCAAGAGCTTTCAGGGAACTGGCTCCAGAGTTACAAGGACCTGAGAACAAGTCTCATTTATGGCACTACCTGAGTGACCCTTGGTAAATTTTAAACTTTTCCAGGCTTCAGTGCCCTCAACTGTAAAATTAGAAAATGACCTTTAGGGTTTCTTCCAGCTCTAACTCTCTAATTCTCACCAAATTCTCTCCTTACATTTATGAGCAAAATTATGGTCAGAGAGGTAAATTAGGGCAGAGAGGTGCCCAAGGTTCCATAGCTAGTAAGGGGCTGTTGTTCATAGTCTCCTTATGGATGGGAGTGGGGATGGGGGTTACATATTTATGAGCCAATAAACACATCTAACCCAGATCCATTTGCCATGTTGAGATAAGGACACATTGGTTGTCCATTTCCAGACCTAGGCTAGGGAAATAAAATACAGGAATAGTTTTTAAGAGATGTTCACAATTCATTAGGATAATTACCAACACTGAGCTCTCATCAGAGGTTTGACTTTTAAAAACAGAGAGGGGGAGAGAGGAGACAGATGGAAGATGCTGCCCAAATCTCCAAGGAAACCCTGGTCCCTCATAGGCTATCCCTTCCCTCTATGGCCTTTGAAGCCACTCTCTCTTCAGTTCCTGGAAGTGTCATCTTGTAAATGAAGCTTTGATCATTATCTGGTAATTGAGAACAGGAAGAAAGCTTCTGTTGAGACACATTAATTCATTTGGATGTGGCTCATCCCTATTCACTGCAGAGGAAGAATGCAGCTTTGGAGTGAACCAACAGGGCTTTCTGGAGGAATAGGGCTTTTTCATGAAGAAGATCTACTTGCTATTCTATGCAAGGAGCCCCTTTTGCCCATCAAGGGATCCAGGTAAGTGGGGGGGGGAGGTCTTGGAGTGTCTAATCTCATTTGGTCACAGTCCCATTTCCTGGAGTTCAGGAGAAAGACTGAATAGGATTCTAGAATCTAACTGGAAATCTCTCCCTAGGCTAAGTGGGAAGCTCAGGTGGAAATGATAATTTGGACACAAAGAGGTTTAAGAATTATCTTTAAGGATTTCAGGTCCTCAGAGGAAAGGATGCCTCATTCTGCTTCTGACTCAATCATTAGTGCTGTGTGACACTGAACAAGTCACTTTCCTTCTCTGGATCTGTTTCCTCCTAAAATAAGAGGGGGTTGGTCTAGAGACTCTCAAAGAATCCTTTGATAATGAATATTTCATATTATAAGACAACAGCTATCTTGAATGCTCTAAGTGCCATTCTAGATCTCATATTCTCTGTTCTAAGGCTTCTATCAGCTTTGGCATTACCTGCTCTAAGTGCCTCCCCAGCTCCGACATTCCCTGTTCCAAGCCCCCTTCCAGTTCTAACATTCTCTGATTTTATCATTAACCTCAGCCATTGTTTGTTTGGAGATTCACTCCTATCCAGGCACCACACAAGGTGGATTGTGGTCTACAAACCTACTTCACTCTGCT
Source organism: Gracilinanus agilis (assembly GCF_016433145.1). Lineage (NCBI taxonomy): Eukaryota > Metazoa > Chordata > Mammalia > Didelphimorphia > Didelphidae > Gracilinanus > Gracilinanus agilis. The sequence continues at coordinate 771,841,850 of NC_058130.1, read as the reverse complement.
TTGTCCTCTCCTCTACTGTAGGAGGAAGCCTGGCTTGGCTGGCTAGGTGTTAGGGTGGGAGGATGCTAAAAGAGAAAGGGGGCTCTCTTCTTTGACCCTCAAGAGGTTGGGAGGGGGAACAAGAGAGAGTGGGCAAGATCATAACCTATAGAGCCTTTTCTGTCTTTTAAACCCTGACCTTCTGTCTTAGAGTCAGTACTAAGTATTGGTTCCAAGGGAGAAGAGGGATAAGCACTAGGCAATGAGAGGTAAACAACTTGCCCAGGGTCACCAGCTAGGGAGTGTCTGAGGCCACATTTGGTCGACCCCAAGTCGTCCAGTCTCAAGACTCCAGGCCTGGTGTTCTATCCAGTGAGCAACCCAGCTGCCCCCTAGAAAGATTTTCAATATCCATCCCCTTCGGGGCATCAAGTGGTCTTGGTCCTTGACATTCCAGGTTCCTGACTGTGATACCCTAGCAGCAAGGTTCCATTTGCCTCAGTTTGACCGACTATAAAATGGGCTGAAGAAGGAAATGGCAAACTACTCCAGTATCTTTGCCAAGAAAAACCCAAATGGGGTCATGAAGAGTCGGGCACGACTGAACGACAATAAAATGACTGAAAGTTGTTACCTGCCCTCCTCCCTCCATGACAGAGTCTGGGTGACAACATGTATGTAAATGTAAAAAAGTGTACTGTAGACAGAACTGAGTTTCATGGTCAAGGGTGGAGGGGGAACTCGTCATCACCACCCTCATCCATCATCCTGCCCCTTCTCTACTTCCAAGGATCCAGAGCTCTCTTGCTACCTCCATGCCCAACTATCTTCCCTCCTTCCATTCCATGGGCCCATTCTGGAAGCAGTGCCCATTGTTTTGGGATCTTTTTCTCTTCCTCTTCCCCTCCATCAAAATTATTGTCCTATTGTCTTCTAAGGGCCCTGACCGCAGTTAGGTGGCAACGAGTATAAAGGAGGTTAATAAAAAACCCAATCAGTGTAATGTGTTTTTCCTTTCCTGGTACCATCATCGCTCCTTCAGGATGTCCATGCATCCAAAAGACCCTTAAGGAGAAACTAATACTGCGAGCCTCAGGCACTATAGTGGTGGGGTGAAATGGGGAGCAAGGGAAAAGGTGATTCTGGCTACCTCTGATCACAGCAGGAGGATGCCGAGATGTGTAACCCAACCAATTGTAGAAGCCTGTTGTTTTATGGATGAGTAAATCTAGAGAAACCAGGGAAGTAATCTGCCTCTGCTTCCTCATCTGGAAAGTGAGTGGGTTGGATGAGATGACAACCTCTGAGGTCCCTTCCAACTCCAGGTTTGGGATTCTGAAAGTTTAATTCTCAGGACTATGATACTCATGGGACATTCTTGATTCCCAGTGAAGTGGAGTTAATGTTTAGAAAGCACTTCTCAAACTTTAAAGTGCTATATAGATACTAGTGTTATTTTTATCATTGCCTTTTTTTTATCTTCCCTTCCCTCTTAGAATCAATACTGTACATTGGTTGCAAGGCAGAAGAGTGGTAAGGGCTAGTTGGGTGAAGTGACTTTCCCAGGGTCACCCAGCTAGGAAATATCTAAGGCCAGATTTGAACCCAGGACCTCCCATCTCTAGGCTTGGCTTTCCATCCACTGAGCCACCTAGTTGCCCCACTATGAATTTACTTTCAAATGAATTTTACCTAACCAAGAACTTTTGACAAGTTATAGAAAAAAACTAAATTATTTCAGATAGGAAGACTTTAAAAACACACATCTCAAGAGAAAAATGTTGATGGTGTAAATGAAATTCAACCCCACCATTTGGGGTTCTATGAGACCAAGAGACGAGTGTTGCTGCTCTGAACCCCCGTTCCAGAGCTGGGCATCGGTGCCTTTTACCTGGACCATTCCCTACTTCTGGAGATATTTCTTCATGATGCTTTCCACCTCATCTTGCCTCTTTGCATCCATCCATGTTCCATATCGGGATCTCCTATCACTCTCCTCCTCTCGTTTTAGGGATCCTGGCCGGCTCTTGATGCTGTCTGCGCTTCTGTAGGACATGGCGGAGCTGGAAGATGATGAAGAGTCGGACAGGTGCTCCGCGTCCTCCTTGGATTCCAAGTCTTCCTGGAAGGCGCTGCTAGTTCCTGGGAACAGACATTCCGAAGAAGCATCGCTCTTGAAGAAACTCGCCCCAGACTTCAGGCCGTCCCCTCTATCCTTGCTGGCTCTGATGGGAGACTTGGATTTTCGGATGGCTGGAACATAGTCATCAAAAGTCACTTTGCTTTTCTGCTCGTATCTCGGCAGTTTCCAGTCCCTGAAATTAGGTTCCAGAGGCTCGTCTGGCAGGTTGGAAAACCTTCTGTTCTGAAAGACCAGAGATTCTTTCCCCAGGTCCGGGTCCTCTACTTCCTCCAGGGGGGTGTCGATGCATGGCCTCCGAAGGTGCAGCCTGGACTGGGAGAACTTGCCCAGGTTATCTCCCACGGAGGAACTCAGATTCCGGTTAAAATTGCTTTCCAAGTGCTCCGACTGCAAGAGGGATTCGCAAGACCGGTACACAGACTTCGAAGGAGCAGGCAAGGAAAGCAAGGACTCTGAGTTGTCGCAGGAGAGACACTTGAGGCTGGTGGACCTTAACAGGCCGGATCGTGGGTTGTCCAGGTTGGTCTCCAGAGCGGACTTTTCTGGGAGCGTCGCTGTCTCCAAAGACCTGCGCAGAGACGAGGCGCCGATGGTTTGGTAGATGGGCAAAGTGGGCCAGTCTTCTTCTCCTAAGGCGTCCTTCTCTTTATCCGTCTGTTGTTTCCGGAGTCCCTCGAGAAACTCAGAAAGGGCCCAGGAGGTGCTTGGAGGTTTTTCGTCTATTGTCGGGGATGTGGTCGACGAGTGACTCTTGGATTTGTTGGCTGTCTTCATCCATGTCTCGGCACTCTCCACTTTATTCGTTTTATTATAATCTTGACCTGAGAAGGTGAAAGGTGAGATGGATTGTCTGGCGAAGCTCTTGTCCGATAGAGGCTTTTCATAGTCCCCCTTGGCGTCGGTCCTCAGCGTCGGCGGCTTCTTCTCGACCTCTCTGGTTTCTCGGTGCATCCTAAGGCAAAAAGGAAAACAGGTTCAGTGGGAGCCGAGCAACTGATTACAATTCGTGCAATCAGTGTGCAACTCGGGAGAGAGGAGCCCCCACTCTTTCCCTCCAGAACCCTCTTATCCCCACCACCATCTCAAATGAACCACATGATTTAATGCACAAATTCACGCCATGCAAATGATTTCTCCTTGCTTCCTGAAATGCAATTTCTGCCTATAATTAAAGCCAGCTAAGTGTGCTGGAGTCGATTAGAAGAGCAGCTAAGATGGATGACTTAGATTTATGAGGTCCTGCATCTGACGTGACAGGACTGATCATAGGGGGCCACCCTGCAAAATAAGTCATTTGCTCCTTAGTAGATAAAGTTCAGACCTGGGTGGGGATTTCATTCCTTTGGGCCGGAGCCCAACCACGGTAACTCGGGCCAAGTCTGGTTTCCCAGGATTCAAACAAATCCACATTTATCTGAATATTTCTGCTTGATCTATTATGCTTGTGACTCTTTGCTTGGGGGGAGGTGGGGAGGGAGTTAAGGGGAGAGGGAAATGATGATCTATAAAAAGAAATGAAATGTCTGAGATCAGCCTGAGAATGGGGACCACACACAGGGGGACAAACAGCTTCTATTCTGAGGAGACGCCAGGCTTAGCTTTCACATCAGGGATCCTAAGGGCAGCTAGTGCTGAGAGCACTCTAGCTAGGAGAGCCAGAGACTTGCAACAGTGCGAAATGACTGAGACAAAGCAAGCGTTATCATTTTACAAGGGAGAGACGGGAATCCATTAACCTTCTCTTGAACAAACAAAAATCTATTTCCTCTCCCTCCCTAGTAGCATTCTCAGTGCAGTTTGGAAACAAGCCAAGATGGTATCGAATGCCATGACTAAATCCTAGAGACCCCCAATGCCATTGCATGAGCACCTGGGCTCTCCTACTGAGGCCTAGCACTAACTCAAGTGACACCTAATCCGGCCCCCTCCTCTGATTGTGTGGGTTGCCTGAGATACCACTAGAGATACCCACACCTAGGGATAGACAATCCATATACAGTGGGAGGCTGGAACCCTGTCACCATTCTAAAACAAAGTCATGTCCTTGGTGCCTCCCACCTCCCATAACTTCACATCTTCCTCTCCCTCTCCTCCTTCACCCTCTCTCTCTCATTCCCTTTCCCTTCCTCCCTGTCTCTCTCTCTTTCCCTCCTTCCCTCTCCCCTCTCTCTCTCTTTTTCTCTCTCCCTCCCTCTCCCTTTCCCTCTCTCTCCCTCTCTCCCTTCTTTTCTCCATTTCTCTCTCTCTTTCTCTCTCCCTCCTTCTTTTCTC
>NC_058130.1:771822242-771834602 GCF_016433145.1 Gracilinanus agilis | reverse complement strand
GATGGAGGGACCAAAGAAGGAAAGTCGAGAAAGAGATTGATGTCTATCACTATTGGAGTGGTTTGCCATTTCCTTCTCTAGTTCATTTTACAGATGAGGAAACTGAGAATAACTGGGTTAAGTGACTTGCCCAGTGTCTTAGAGCTAGCTAAGTATCTAAGTCCAGATTTAAACTCAATTCTTCCTGACTTCAGACCTGGCACTCTACCTACTGTACCACGTAGCTGCCCCAAGCTTCTTTGGGTAGAGAGCAATGACCATATTTCATGTGGATACAGTGGGCCTCCTAGCCCAGGATTCTAGTTCTGCTTTGAAGGAGCTAGGGGGTCATGAAAATCAAAAAAAGTTAAAAGCATTTTCAGGTTGAACAGGAGAGACTTGGACTCTAGGACTAGGAAGTTGAAAGGTCTACTGTGCTCTGCCCTGATTAGATTGCCCCTAGAGCATGTTGTTCGGTTTTGATGGAAGATTTGACAAGCTAGAAAACATTCTGAAAGGTAACCAGTATATCAACAGGGGCCTCATGATCATGCCATGCAAAGCTCACTTGGAGAAACTGGGGATATCCCACCTACTGAGGAGAGGCACAATGGCTATATTCAATTATTGGAAGGGTTGCTTTTGAGAAAAGGTAACAGATCTGCTTTGCTTGACTCCAGAGGGTACAGCCAAGAGCCACAAACAAAGGCCAAATTTTGGCTCAATGTAAGGGATTTAACTTGACTTTTAAGGATTTAAGCTATCCACAAGTAGCATGGGCTGCCCTGGGAGGCAGTGAGTTCTCCCTCAGTGGAGGTTGGATGATCATTTATCAGGGATGGAGATGGCATCCTATGCTCTTGGGTCAGGGGTGGATTGAACTCAGTGGCTATTGAAGTGCCTGCCAGTTTTTTAAACCCTTTCCTTTCATCTTAGAATCAATACTGTGTATGAGTTTCAAGGCCTAAGAGCAATAGGGGCTAGGCGATGGGGTTCAAGTGACTTGCCCAGGGTCACACAGTTAGAAAGTGTCTGAGGCTAGATTTGAACCCAGGACCTCCCATCTCTAGACCTGGCTGTCAATAAGTCACTCAGCTGCCCCTCTTGTCAGTTGTTAGACTGGCACTTAATAGTAGGCACTTAATAAATGTTTATTTGATTTATTGATCATGTATGAAATATTGGGGTGACTTGGCTGTTTTTAACATCAACCTCCAAAACTAAGGATATTCCCCAAGTCTTATGTCCTTTAAGAACTCATTATGGACAACATCTAAGAATTTACCTAAACATTTCTTGAAGCTAACCTTATTCCCAGCTTGCAGATGCCACATCTTGTAAAATACAAAAAGAGGAAGAAGAATCCTTGCACTCTACTTCACAACAGGTTGTGATTAAAGTACTTATAGAATTGGCTATGGGAGGGGGTTGGGACGAGGGGAGAGAAAGAATATGAATCATGTAACCATAGAAAAATTTTCATAATTAATCAATAAAATAGAAAGAAATTTTAAAAAGTAAAACTTAAAAGAACTATGCAAATGAGTATTTCTATTTCATTCTCCTCTATAATCAGTGGAGTCTATTGGTTATAAGACAAGTTGACAATCCTATTTTTCTTTTACGAATAAAGGTCAGCATTCTATTGATGATTTTCTGTAATTGAATGGAATGAAGATATAATAAGCTTATCTTCTGTTGATTCACTGAAAGCATCTTTGGGATAATACTAGTGACCAGCAGGGATGACACATTTCTTTCTTCTTCTAGGTCTCTACATCTTGGGAGCTTTTCATTCCATGTAGGTCAGAGGTTATGACTACTGGGATGGTGAGATCTTTTGGGAATGTTCTTAAAACCCTCTGGGTCGATGGAGTGAGGGGGCAATTGTGGGCAACTGATTTGTCTCTAATAATATCCCAGTGATCTACTTGCAGATTTCTCGAAGGATGTGCTGGCGTCTGCTTCTTAGCATGGGGATTTATCGTCACTCATTTCCGATTTAGAATTCTAGTCACTTTCTCCCGTCTTTTTAGGTATTTAGCAGATATTCAACTTTTGTAACCTGTAGGGGATGCTGCCCAGTTTCTAACATTTCCTTGCATAATGTGCACCAGTGAATAAATCTGAGCTCCCTAATTTCTCGTGGCAATGACTTGATCTTCTATTACGATCATGAACCTCTCTGTTTCTCTAAGCAAATCAGCCTAAATTCATCCATTTTTCTAACGTGCCTCTGTGAACAGGTTGCTGGTTGAATTCATGTGAATGTCACCCATGAAGGACCTTCTGATTACATTCTTTTATCTCATTCATTTCACAAGCTCCATCCAGACCAATTTCAATTCTATTCCATAAATCCATTGGTGTGCATCCATTATCAACTTTTATTATGAACAATAGCTAACATTTCTACAGCATTCACTATGTGCCGGGCACTGTGCTAAGCATTTGACAATGATTACCTCACGTTATCCTCACAACCACCCTGGGAGATGGGTGCTATTATTGTTCCTATTTTACAGATGAGGAAGCTGAGGCAAATCATTTATTTGGTGAAGATTATCATCATGATGATGTCCCTATTTCTCTTCCCCCACAACAAAATGAGATCTCCTTTCATTTGTTTGTGAAGTTTCTTCTTTTCAGCATCAAGATTTGGGGGCCCAATGTTTGTTTTTGGGAATGAGTGGAAAAGCGTGAATTGTCTCATGAGCACTGCTAAGGCTTGCATCATGGGCTGGCTCTGCCTTCCAGAGCAAAGGCATATTAACTCATAAGGCATCCCCTTTCCCCACTCAAGGTCTTCATGGCCCAGTTTGATCAACACTTCCTTGAATGCCTGGCCATAGATAATCAAGAAACAACTGTAACTGTCTCCTGGAACTTTGACAAAGAAAAGGAAAATGATGTACAGGATTTGGGAGCTGCCGGAAGACAGGTGGTGGACAAATACCAGGCAATGAGGCTATTATTCTCTACGAGGAGATGTAGGAGGTCCAGCAACATATTAGGAATTCCCAAGAGCCAGGACCTTAACATGACAGTGAGAGACACCTTCTTATTGAAGATGGAAGTTGGCTGTCAGTTAGTACAACTTAATTTCTCATGTGCCCAGTGGTATCATGGAGAGAACAATGGGCTGGGGAAAGAGTGCTGGCTCTGGAGTCAGAGGACCTGGGTTCAAATTCATCTCAAAGTCATCTATTACATCCCTGGTAACTTTTGGGGTCTCAGTTCCTCCTCTATTAAAAATGAGAAGGTTGAACTGAATGATTTCCAAGGACCTTTCCATTCTTAAATCTATGATGTGGAGGGCTTGGCTGATCTAACTCTGGCCAGGAGATTTTGTACAAATCAGTATCTACCTCTAAGTCTCAGTTTACTCAACTGTAAAATAAATATGTTTACCTAAGTGCCCTCCTATGGGTCTTATTCTAAAAATATGATCATTTGCCCAGATGTTGACAGAATTACCAAATACCAAGGTTGTAAAAGACCTCAAAAACTAGCCCAAAACCAGACAAGAAAGTCCTCTACAACATACCAAATCATTGCCTAGCCCTGTGTTGGCGAACCTATGGCACACATGCCAAAGGGGGCTGCTCCCTTCCTCCTCTCCACATGTGATTGAGGTCATTTCTCACATGACCCATCCCTCTGCCCAACAGCTCAGTGGGAAGACTTCATTCCTCCCCTGTCTAGGCTAAGGTGGGGGGGGGCATAAAGGCTGCGGTTTGGGCATTCAGTCTCTAAAAGGTTCTCCAACACTAGCTTAAGCTTTTCAGTTAGGGGGAGCCCACCACCTCTTGAGGAAGGCCATTCCACTTTGAGATGGCACTAATTTTTTAGGAAGTTTTTAGCCTTTTTATTTTAGCTTTTTTTTTCTTTTTAGATGGAACCTAAACTTGGCTTCTGCCTTTTAATCATAGTTTTTTCCTCTAAGGCCAATCACTTTGATGCATGACAGTCCTTAAAGATATGGTGTTCCAAAATTCTTAGTGTGAATTTAAGGCATTTAAATTTAAAGATTAAAGCTGCCCTAAGACTTTTGGGATATCTTACATAGCAATCCTGACTGACTTCCTTGGTCTCCCCTCAATCTTCTCATCTCCAACCTCCAGCTGAATTCCTTCAAACTATTTATTATATAGCCTGGCCAAGGGTCCCTTCACTATTCTGGCTGCCCCACCTATCCAGCATGTCAAAATACTTTTGAAAACATGGCACCACATCTGAGTCCAGTTCTCCAGTTGGGGTCGGACCAAGGCTATCCAATCTGTCAGTATGAATAATGGAACGCTGGTCCTATATCCCTTCTCCTAACTCACATCTTCCAGCATTTTAGTTTCCAAATGCCTTTCTCATCCATTATATCATTTAATCCTGACAACACAACCAAGAAAGGCTGAAAAGGACAGGACAGATATTCATGGTTCTCTGGCTCACAATGGAAGGCACAGCTGGGACTAGAACTTGGGCTGTAAATACATTTCAAGACACGTGAATACATTTTGCCATTTTTATTCCTATATTCTGTGTTTCAGATTAGTAGTGACTATGGGCCTTTGGGGCCGGAGCATAGGAAAAAAAAAAACAAAAAAATCCGGTGTGGTGCTAAGGAAAGAAGACGGGGCTTGAAATCAGAAGACCTGGGTTTGAATCTCTGCTCTAATACTCACTGCCTACATGGCCTTGGACAAGTTCCCTCCTTTGCCCTCAGGTCTCAGTTGTATAATCTGTAATAACTCTGGGTCTATGATCCTAAGAATATGATGGAGAGAGGTAGGTCTGGGAAAGATTGAGAGTATATGGGGTTGGCTGAGGGCTGGCCATGGGAGAGACATTGGATAAACAGAGACTCTGTCCTATATTCTAAGATAACCTCTTCCACAATTCCGATATTTTGTGTTCTAAGATTCTGTTCTAGAGTCCCTTCCTGCTCAGACATATTTTAAGGCTCCACTCCAACTCTGAAATTTTGTTCTAAGGCTCTTCCCAACTCTAATATTCTGTGTTCTAAAGCTTCCCTGAGTTCTGAAATGCTATGTTCTTAGGTTCTTCCCAGTTGACATTCCCTGTTCTAAGCCCCCTCCCAGCTCTGACATTCCCTGTTCTAAGGTTCCTCCAAGCTCTGACATTCCCTGTTCTAAGGTCTCTCCCAGCTCTGACATTCCCTGTTCTAAGATCTCTCCTGCCTCTGACTTCCCTATTCTAAGCCCCTTCCCAGCTCTGACATTCCCTGTTCTAAGCCTATCTCTCAGCCTTCAGACCGGACATACCACATTCTAAGGCCTGTCCCAGCTCATTCCCTATTCTGGGGTCTCATGTTCTCAGAGCCTTCCCAGCTCCAGCATCCTCTGAATTCCCAAGTCCCTTCCACCTCGGGGCCTGCACTAGGCAATGAGTTCACAGTCCCATGTGAGGAGCACCATTTGCTCCAGGGGAGGGGAAGGATCATCCTTCTGACCAACACATCCCAGATCCATTGACCTGCCACTTCACCCGGCTTGTGCTAACATTTTTCAAAAGCTGCCCCAAACTAATGGGCAAGAAAACTCGGGCCCCAAATGGCAGCCACCGAGGGCATTCGAGCAGAAACACACACTTCATCGGGCTGGGAAAACACTTCTGCTTTCAAAGGTCGCCTCCATCCTGAGCCCCAACCGACTGTATTTACACGAAACTCGATGCGCGTTGGCTATGGCCATGAATCATTGCTGACACGTTGCTGTCTCCCCCCTCCATTTTCAAGGATCAATTCTCACCCGCACCCTCTAATTACAGAGGAAATTAAGAAGATATCAGTATGCGTTCATGTCATCCATACAACAAGCAGAGGCTGGGATGGGAGGGCCGCCATTTTGTAGAAGAAGTGAAAAAGTCTTGGTATATCCTCACTCATCACCTGACAGATGTGTGTTTGGAGAATGGGAGAACCCAGTATTCTCCAGCTTGGGTTTTGCATTCAAGGAGACATACTTGGGGTCTGAGTGGGCAGCTGGGTGGTCTTGGGCTTAGAGCACCTGATTTGGAGTCAGGAAAACCTGAGGTCAAATCCTGCCCCAGACACTTACTGGTTGTGAGAGCCTGAGAGGGCCATTCAAACTCTTTCAGCCTCAGTTTCTCCTGCTGTAAAATGGGGACAATAATAGGTTGTATTTTCATACAAGGTCCTTGTTGAGGATCAAAGGAGATAATATATGTTAAGGTGCTTTTAAAAAATCCTCAAAACGTTAAATGTTGGGTAAAATTATTATTATTTGGACAGTTAAGTGGCCCTGTAGATAGAGAGCTCTGGGCCTAGAGTCAGAATGATTCATCTTTCTGAATTCAAATCTGGCCTTAGACACTTATCTATGTGATCCTACATAAGTCACTTTTTCCAGCTTGACTCTGTTTCCTCCTCTATCAAATGAATCAAAAAAGGAAATGGTAAACCACTCTACTATCTTTGCCAAGAAAACCCCAAATGGGGTGATAAAGAGTTAGACATGACTGGAATGAATACCAACCAAACTATCATTGTTATTATTATTATTCTCTTCCCTCACCTCCCAGTACACCAAGGTTTTTTTTAACCTGGGGCTTATGGATCCCCAGGGATCTATGAGATCTGTGAATAAATTTCTGGGGGGTTCCAGCACTTGGGTGGGGAAAAAATAACTTTTATTTTTACTAATCTCTAACTGGAAGGCAGCATTTATTTTCTTCAATTATTTAAGGAGTCCAACGGCTTCCCCAGATGGCCAAACAGGGCCAGCACACCAAAAAGGTGAAATATTCCTGCAGGGGAATGTGGGCTCATTTTCTTTGTATCCCTAGCCCACAGTACGGTGCACTGACAGGGGGCTTAATGTAGGTTTGCTCAATTCCTTAAACAATATTCTATCCAGTCACATTTCTTATTGTTCAGTCCTTTCCATCATGACCGACTCTGTGTGTTCCCATTTGAATTTTCTTGGCAGAGATGCTGGAGTGGTTGGCCATTTCCACCTTCCTCATTTTACAGATGAAGAAACTGAGGCAAACAGAGTTGAGTAACTTACCCAAGGTCACACAGCTAAATTTACAGCAAAATAGAGATAGTAAAAAGAGGGGAAAGGATTCCTTCAGTGAAGTGAGCAGAGCACAGAGCCAGAGACCCACACCTGCTACACCTTAACCAAAACAAAACTCGAGCTCCTAAAAAAGAGCCCTGCTGCGTGGGTCTCAAGCCCCTGTATGTAAAATGAGTAAATGTAATAGGAGTATCAGGGACTGGCCAGACTTAGGCTAATCTCTGCTGTAATTACTGGGAGTGGGGAATAACAATGAAAACTAACTTTTAGATGGTTTCCAAAAAAAGAATTTTACATATATTCACTCATTTGACCACAAACCCCCATTCCCACCAGTAACCCTGAGAAGTGGGTATTATTATTATCTCCATTTTATAGACAAGGACACTGAGGATCAGGGAAGGTAAGTGATTTTCTTAGGGTCTCATAGCTATTAAATATCTAAAGCAGAATTTGAACTCAGGTCTTGTTGACCCCAAGTCAAATGTTCTGTATTCTTTGTTATCTATCTGCTCCAGGAAAACATGAGTTTTCTAAGCTGCTAAATAAGGAAGAAAATGATCTAGTCAAATGAAGAGACAACTAAGCTCAGAGTCAGGAACTGGGTTCAAGTCCCATCTCTCACACATATTTACTATGTGACCTCAGGAAGTCAATTCACTCTCCCAGCAACCCAAATACATCTCTAAGACTCTAAATTAGGGTCAGTCTACTTCTGTTGTTGTTTGTTGGGGAGTTAGGTGGTGCAGTGGATAGAGCACAAGGCCTGGAGGCAGAAAGATCTGAGTTTAAATCTGGCCTCAGACAACTATTAACCGTATGACTTTGGACAAGTTACTTAACCCTGTGTGCCTCAGTTTCCTTATCTGTAAAGTAAACTGGAGAAGAAAATGTCAAACCACTCCAGCATCTCTGCCAAGAAAATTCAAATGGAATCATAGAGTTGGTCACAATTGAAAGAACTGAACAATAAGAAATGTGACTGGATAGAATATCATTTAAACAATTGAGCAAACCTACATTAAGCCCCCTGTCAGTGCCTGGCACCATACTGTGGGCTAGGTATACAAAAAAAATAAGCTCATATTCCCCTGCAGGACTATTTCACCTTTTTGGTGTGCTGGCCCTGTTTGGCTATCTGGAGAAGCCTTTGGACTCCTTAAATAATTGAAGAAAATAAATGCTGCCTTTCAGTTAGAGACTAGTGGAAATAATAATAAATAAAAATTAATAAAATAGAAATAATAAAATAAAGAAAGAAAGAACAATCTCTGCCAAGAAAATCACAAATGGAGTCATGAAGAGTCAGATACAACTGAAAATGACTGAACAACAACTGCCTTGAAGCTCCCTACATCCATGAAATTACCTCAAATAAGATTAGGGGAAGGCAAGGATGAGTCTACCCTCAAGACCACAGCAGGAGTGAAGCTATATCAGGGAAGAATGAAGACAATAAAAACCAAATAACCTTTCTCTAGCCACTATTCACCTGTAGGCATTCTTTCCCATTAAAGTGTAAGCTTTTTGAGGGCAGGGATTATCTTTGCTTAGATTCTCTAATGCTTAGCACAGTGTAAATACTTACTAAATGCTCCCCAACATCACCAATTTGTTCATTAATACAGAGGAGGGGGAGAGATTCCATGACAGGGAAGAAATGGAAATGGATAGATAGTGGGAAATTTGGAGACTTTCTCTGTTGGTTCCATTTTCTCTTTTTTCTTTGACAACTATTGACCCAACTTTAGTACCCAATGGAGAAGCCTACTTCAAGATGAGGGGGATAGAGTTGGCAGAAGAGGCAGCACCTCAGGGATGGTGCTCTGGACACTATCTCAATTTCTCCACCTTTGGCAAAGCGCCATTTGTTCTGCTACATCTCCACTTAAAGCCTTCCCTCCCACACACACTCTTCAGCGATGAAGGCATCACCTGGGGTTGGTGGCGGTGATGTCATCAGAGCTGAAGCTCTGAAGGTTGTATGAAGGAGAAATGGCTTCACGTGTTGTATAGATGGACTTTATATCAATCACCCAAGATGCTGCCTCGCCAAATGGTCTTGGTCCCCATGACATGAGCAACTGCCAGGGAACTGGTTGTCAAGACATAAATGGCGCCTCCTCACCAAGGAAACACTGACCTCACATCCTTCTACACCTTTCTGGACTCCAAATGGAAAGTGAAACGAGCATATGGGACTTGGAGTTTCTCCAGAGGGTGAATAATCTCTTTTCATGACAGACGGAGACATAATACTGTCTTTTAAGCCCAACGTAAAGTCGTGGTATGAAACCAGCACCAAAGCAAATGATACATCCAGCGGTAATTAGTGAAGATTACACAGTAATTAAAATCACGATGATTATGTGAGTGAGAATAATTTATACAATAATCTCTATGCTCACATTGCAATATGGTACAGATCCAATGAAAACAGACCACAGTGGCTTTCGGTAATAAATTCAGAGAGTAGCATTGCTAATTATGTAGTGACAGACCAATCATTGAGGCTGGGATATAAATACAGTCTCCAACAGGATACACAATTTAGTGGGAACTTTGTGGGGCAAGTCAGTAGAGGAAAAGATCTGGTTTGAGATCCCTAAGACTGAGATAAGAGAGATAGTGAAGTATGATGGTAAGAGTGCAGGTCTTAGAGTTACGAAGACCAGCTTCTGGCACATATTGGTTGTGTGACCCTGGGTAAGTCACCTAATTTCTCAGCTCCCAAGACAATTCTCTAGGATTATCATTTTCAGACATGATGTTCTATCTGCTTTAGTAAAGTGAGTTTCCATGCTAAGAGTATGAAAATCACAGATCCAGAGGCTCACCTCCCCACAAAAAAAAGAAAATACCCAAAACTCTGCTCCCTAGGCTATCTGTTCATGCAAAACTTGCACATTTTCTCAGTTTGGGATTTAGTAGGTAGTTTTTTTCTTTCTCTTTTAACTTTCCCAAGCCCTCCAACACAATCTTATTTCACATTACCCCCTTTTGTTCATTCCATATTCCATACAAACTGGATGATCAGATGTTCTTCATATTCAGTCTGCCATCTTCAGGTAGCCCAGTGGGTCTAGGGTCCCCCTTGTTTCCCGCTTAGTTCAAATCCAGCCTCAGATATTTGCTATCTATGTATCCTTGGATAAGTCACTTCATCTCTGTCTTTCTCCATTCCCTCATCTGTAAAATGAGAATAAAACAGTACCTCCCTCCCAGGGTTGTTGGAGGAATCAAATGAAGGAATATTTGAAAGTGCTTAACACCACAGTGCCTGGCACCTAGCAAAAATTTTTGTTGTTTTTCAGTCATGTCCAACCTTTCATGACCCCTTTTAGGGTTTTCTTGGCAAAGATACTGTAGTGTTTTGCCATTTCTTTTTCCAGCTCATTTGACAGATTGGGAAACTGAGGCAAAGAGGGTTTGCCCAGGGTCACACAGCTAGTAAGTGGGCTGAGGTCAGACTTGAACTTAGGACTTTCCTGTGTCCAGTACTCTATCCACTGTGTCACCTAGCTACTATGGCAGGAGGCTAGTTTATTCTCTTCCCTGTCCTTCATCTTTATTCTTCGTCAATGCATCACACAACTCTTCCTCTATCTTTGGAACAAACTGCCCTTCTCTCATCTCCAAATCCTTTCCTTCCTTCAAAGCTCATTTCAGAAGTCACCTCTTCTGAGAAGCCTTCTCTAGTTTCCTCTCTTTTCTCAAATTACCTTGAGTTATACTCAGTTGAGCCCACATTATTTCCCTTTCCATAGAATGTAATAGAATGGAAGTATTCCAATAGAATAGAAGCTTCCTGAGGGCAGGGACTGTTTCTATTTTGTCCTTACAGCCCTTGGCACAGAGTAAATTTTTAACAAATGAGTGTTGAGTTGAATTAACTTCTTCCTTCTCTTCTATCAGACAGGCTTTATCTCCCTCTATTTTATTGCCCATTGTGATGGAAGAACAAGTAGCAAGTTAGTACCTCCCACTTTTCTTTCGGACTCTTATTGCAAAGACTAAATCCTATCACATCTACTCCTTTTCCAATCACAAATCTAGAGATAGAATGGAATTCAGAGGCCAATGAGTCCAACCCCCTCATTTTACAGATGAGGAAACTGAGGCAGATAGATGTTCAGTGACTGCAAATGTGAGAGGTGGGAGGCTGAACTCAGGTCTTCTTGATTCCATTTCTGGAACTCTCTTCATTCTATCACCAAGCTTGCATTTGATTTTTTAATTTTTAAAAAATCTTTCTGCAGTGAGGAAGAGGGAGGACACTTTTCCTCCTTTGCATTTTTTCTATCCCCTTCATTTCTAAATATCTCTTTCAATCTTCCCAGCTGAACATTCCTTGCAATAAGAAATTTTTAAAAAAAGGAGAAGCAATGTTTAACAACAATGTTGAAACCATCCAGAGGAAGGTGGGAAGGTGGGAGGTTTTGTTGACCATAATACAAATGGCCCTAGGTTCAAATCTCACCTCTCACCTCTGGAGCCATAGGAAAGTCACTGAATTCTCAGACCCTTAGTTTTGTCCTCTCCAGAATGAGGGGGTTGACTCAGCTCCCTTCCAGCCTTTCATCTATGATCCTAAATGATTTTTATTTTTAGACTATTAGACTAATACAGCATCAATGATAAACCATTCCAACTGGCTCATTTTGTTCTATTTCATTTTTTAAAGTGAAGCCCCCGTATCTTATTTTCTTGTTATGTAATATTCTATTTTTCCCAATTTCATGTAAAAATCATTTTTACCATTCATTTTCTAACATTCTGAGTTCCAAATCCTCTCCCTTCCTTTGTCTTCCCTGAGACCGTAAGCAATTTGATATAGGTTATAGATGTGTGATCCTGCAAAGTATATTTCCATATTAGTCATGTTATGGGAGAAGACACATATTTTTAAAAACCCAGAAAGAAAATAAAAGGGAAAAATAGTGTGCTCTGGTCTGCATTCAGACTCCATCAAGAAGTGGACGGCATTTTTCATCATGCAACTGGAAAGTGACACATAGTGGAAGCAAGTTGAGCCTCAAAGCAAACTAGAATTCATTAACTTCACCTTCCAAATCCACTCCCCCTCTCCCAATTTTCTTACTGTTGCTGAAGAGGCACCCTCAAAGTCACCCAAGCTTCCAACCTTGGCATCATCCTCTACTCCTCACTCAAGCTCACCACACACACCCAGTAAAGTCAAAAAGAATTTCTAAGTAACAGACCCTCATAGCTGCTTGCCTAGACTATTGTAATAGTCTCTGGAATGGTCTCTCCCCATCAAGTCTCTCCTGACTCCAGTTTATCCTCCCCTGACAAAGTG
>NC_058130.1:771766973-771812570 GCF_016433145.1 Gracilinanus agilis | reverse complement strand
GGGGGAGAGGGAAGAGGTAGAGAGAGGAGGAGGGAAGAAGAGGGGGAGAGGGAAGAGGTAGAGAGAGGAGGAGGGAAGAAGAGGGGGAGAGGGAAGAGGTAGAGAGAGGAGGAGGGAAGAAGAGGGGGAGAGGGAAGAGGTAGAGAGAGGAGGAGGGAAGAAGAGGGGGAGAGGGAAGAGGTAGAGAGAGGAGGAGGGAAGAAGAGGGGGAGAGGGAAGAGGTAGAGAGAGGAGGAGGGAAGAAGAGGGGGAGAGGGAAGAGGTAGAGAGAGGAGGAGGGAAGAAGAGGGGGAGAGGGAAGAGGTAGAGAGAGGAGGAGGAGGGAAGGAGAAGGAAGAAGGGAATAAGCAGCAGCAACAGCAGATCATGCCAAGTATAAAACCAAGGGGATGAAGGGAGAATACCTATTATTCTCTTTAGCTGCCATCTCTATTGTACTTCAAGGGGCACAAAGTACTATTCCTCCTGTTTCACACGTGAGCCTTTTATCAAACTGGAAGGCTACTGGACTATTCTCATCTCAGTGTCTCAGAGAGGTTAAGAAACTTGGCTGTGGACACACAACCAGGGTCAGAAATGAGATTCAAACTTGCCAAGATTCAGAAAAGAGTGCTGGAGTCAGAGGTCTCATGTTCAAATTCCTCCCCACTCAGCCATGCTGCTTTAATTTCCTGAGCCTCTTCATGTACAAGATGGCACAGGAGTCTCACCACAACCCCATGAGAGAAGTGCCACTGGCATTCTTCTCATTTAACAGCTGAGAAACTGAGGCACGAAGTGAAGTGACTTGTGTCTGAGGCCATATTTGAACTCTGGCTTTACTGACTCCAGGTCTAGCATGTAATAATGGTATCTGGTGATCCTATGGCACATTAACATACACAAAAAACATTTTACACTCCTTTCATGTGGTCTTCCCCATAATCCTGTGAGTAAAGTGATGAAGACATTATTGTCTTTAATCTACAGAGGAGGAAACTGAGTCTCAGAGGTTGGATGATTGCCTGGTGTCTGAGGAAAGACTAGAACTCAAGCTCAAGAACTTCTCATCCCCAGCATAGTATTTCCATGTATTCCTCCATATAATCGCCCCATCAGTTGGCCCTTTGGTGATTCTTTGAACAGTGACAGTCACCGACACGCTCTTTCCCATCCTTCCTGGATGTGTTGCTGACTGCCACCTCACCCCTTCTCCATCCCTCCAGCCAGATGTTTTCCAGCTGGAGTCAAGAGGGCCACCGGGCAGCAGACAGCACCTCTGGGATGATGGCAGTTCAGAAGTCCATTCGGAAATATTCTCCTAAACATCTTCACCACATTGAGGCTGCTACTAGAAAGATGGCAGCTGTGTAGTGGGAAAGAGGCCTGGGTCTGTCCATCATCAAGGGTTCCAGGCTTGACTCTACCCTCTGCTCTTGAGTGTCTCTGGCCTGATACCAGTCCCTTCCGTTCTCTGGAGGTCAGCTTCCTCCTTTGACCAGTTCCCTTTGGGGATTGGAAGCCTTCTAAGTAAGGTCACTTCCAGCTGGAATGCACTCCATCCTTTAAGCTCAATGGGAATGGCATAGTGATTCAGTTGCAACCTCCTTGTTGGCACAAGCACTTTTGGGGAACATATCAATGAATAGTTGATGGTGGAAAAATTTAGCCAAACAGATTGCTGGGCAATGATAAATTTACAACTGCTAAACTGCCTGGATTGGCTGTCTTCTCCTCTTATTTCTAGTTGAGTCACAAAGAAGACTTCTGTCTCCACACCATCTTTAGAGGAAGGAGTGATGGAATGAAAATCAAGAACCCTGGGACTGGGTTGTGACTGCTATAGACCAGTTACTTACAACCTTCTGAAGATCCTCAGTTTCCTATTTTGTAAAATGGGCACAATGAAACTAAGTGGTGAATGGATTGGAGCCGGAGGACCTCTTTTCAACCTAACTCTGCAACTTACTCCTTTGTGTAACCTTGGGCAAGCCATGAGGCTCTCTTGAGCCTCAGTTGTCCTATCTAGAAAGGAAGGAGACTAGAGCCAGGTGTGGTGGCTCATGGCCATAATGCCAATTACTGGAAAGGCTGGCAGGTCTCTTGTGCTAAGGAGTTCTGAACTGCAGTGGGCTGTGCTGACTGGGTGACCATACCAAATCTAGCTTTAGTCTGGTAGCCCCTGGGAGCAGCAAGCCCTCAGGTTCCCTACTTCTGAGTGGGCCAATAGTGGCTTCAAGCTCATTAATCACTCCTGCGCTTTCAGTCTCAATGAGATAGAAAGACCCCGGCATTTTTTAAAGGAGAATCAATGAGATGATCTCAGTGGCTAGGTGGAGCAGTGACTAGAGTGGCGGGCCTGAAATCAAGAAAACTCCTCTTTTGGATTTCAAATCTGGCTTCAGTCATTTACTAGCTATGTGATCCTGGGCAAATCACTCTTTCTGTTTGGCTCAGTTTCTTCATCTGTAAAATGAGCTGGAGAAGGAAATGGCAAACTATTCCAGTATCTTAGTCAAGAAAACCCTAAATAAAGTCACAAAAATTCAGATATGACTGAATCAACCATAACAATAACAAAACCCATTCCAATACGAATTCTGATGACTTCATTTAAGTTGATTTCTCTCTCTGAGTCTCCATTACCTCATCTGTAAAATGGGTATAATAATACTTGGTCTGTTTATCCCATGGGTTGCTGTAAAAGTAAACGCTCTGTGAACTGTTGTGGGGGGGATTGGCCAGTCATCAGTCAAGAAGCATTGCTTATATTACTTGCCATATCATAGCTCTTACTATATTCCAAGCAGTGTGTTATGTGTTTAGAATATTAAAGAAGGAGAAAACTAAATCGGTCTTGCCTTGGAGGAGCTCATATTCTAATGGGAGGAAGACAAAAGCAAAACCAAGTAGGCAAATACCAAGTGGAATATAAAGAAGATGGAAGGTGATCGGAAGGAAGAAATGGGGAGACTGAGGAAGGTCTCTCACAGAAGGTTAATTTGAGTTAAGACTTGAAGGAAGTCAAGAGGTAGAGGTGAGAAGCAGAGAAATGGAAGTAAGATATGATCATTTTTATTTTAATGATACTACATGTAATGTTTCACAAGATAATTATTATATCATATTTGTTATATTATAATGTTTTATGGTTATATTCTGCCTCCATGCTGCCATTGCCTAGGATTAAGAATAATCCAGTTCTGTGCTTGGGGCAGTGAAGCTGGGATAGAAGAAAGCAGAACCTAGGAGAGCCCCATCAGACCCCTAAGTCAGCTGCCCAAAGCTATCATTGACAGTCTCTTACCTCTGATCCAGAACTCCGCTGCCAGTGGCCGACTGCTGCGACTCACTCCTCACTGTGCTGTTGGACCTGGACTGGTTTGGAGACAAATTCAACCAGGATCTGACGCTTTCCAGTGGCTGAGAGCTGATGGAGGACTCCGGAAGGGACTGGTTATCTCTGGAACAAGAGCACAAAATTATCCATCCCTGCCCAAAGGTGATACATAAAGAATTGGTGTCATTCATATTGGGGCATCCATATTGACTTCACCCTTCCTTAACTCTCTGCTCTGCCTCACTCAGAGTATAACCCTCAGTCCCTGAGTGATTTGGGGCAAGATTTCTTATACGCTGGTTTTGTAGGGAGGTTTTAATTTATTTTTCATCTATAAAATAAGAAGGTTGAAATAAATGATCTCTAAGATTCCTACCAAATCAAATGTCATATGTGCTAAATTTGGTAGAATTGAGAGATCAAAGAAAACCCATAGATACAAAAAACACACATCCACCAAATTTGAGAGCTAGAAGGAAACTCAGTAACCTAGTCCAACATATATGCATTCATTTCTCTCATTTCATAGATGTCTATTCAATTGGACTATGCTGCTACCATCTCTTAGTTTCCTTGGTTTCCTTCAACATTCAGCTCCTGCCCTGTATTCTGCAAAAGCCTTTCCTAGTCTCCTTGGCTGGTAGTGACTTCCCCCTCATATTCTACCCATCTATCATCTATCTATCTATCTTTCCATCTATCCAATCCCTCTATCATTTATCTATATGCATCCATTCATCCATCTCTCCCTCCCTCTCTCTTTCTCCATCTCTCTCTGTTTCTGTCTGTCTTCATCTATCCTCTCCATCTATCTATCTATCTATCCATCTATATTCATCCATCCATCTATCTATCATCTATCTATCTATGTGCATCCATCCATCCATCTCTCCCCTCCCTCTTTCTTTCTCCATCTCTCTGTTTGTCTCTCTCTTCATCTATCCTCTCCATTCATCTATCTATCTATCTATCTATCTATCTATCTATCTATCTATCTATCCATCCATCCATCCATCTATATTCATCCATCCATCTATCATCTATCTATGTGCATCCATCCATCCATCTCTCCCCTCCCTCTTTATTTCTCCATCTCTCTGTTTCTGTCTCTCTCTTCATCTATCCTCTCCATCCATTTATCTATCTATCTATCTATCTATCTGCACATATATATTGTACCATATACACACAGTATATATGTGTATGTGTGTATCTGTATGTGTAATCAGCACCCTGATGTGCTGAATTTAACTTCAGCATTCTTTTCTCTATAACACTTAAGAGGAGGTTTGGTTGGGGAAGGAAGGAAGACATTGGAGCTCATCTCTGTGTCTTTGTGTTGCTCAGTCTCTATGCCCAGGATGTACACTCTCCTCTCTTCTGCCTCTCAAAATTCCTTGTTTCCTTCAAGATTATGGGCAAGCACCACCTTCCTCATGAAGTCATGTCAAGACAACAGGCATTTATACAGTGTCTTCTATGTGCAAGCCATTGGGCTAAATGCTGAAGATGCAAAGAAGGGACAAAGATAGTCCCTGCCCTCAAGGAGCTCCCAGTCTAATGTGGAAGACAACAAGCAAACAAAGGAAGTATAAACTATGTACAGGATAAATTGGAGATAATCAAGGAAGGGAGGCATTAGCATTAAGGGAGATCAGGAAAAGTTTCTTGTCAAAGGAAGAATTTTAGCTGGATCCTAAAGTAAAAATGTTCAGAGTTCAGAGGGTCTTCTGTGAGGAACAGAGAGGAGGTTGGTGTTACTGGATCTCTGAATATTGGGGGTACAAGAAGACTAGGAAAAGCAGGACAAGGCCAGGTTCTGAAGAGCTTTAGAAGCCAAACAGAAGAGATGGAGTTTACTGATTTAGGGTTGGGAGGGAGGGTGCCATGATCAGCCCTGTGCTTTAAGGGTGACCTATCAATTTGACAGCTGAATGGAGGATGAAGGACTAGAGTGGGAAGAGATCTGAGGCAGGCAGACCTCAGCCCCCCAACCCTGTGCCCCACCTCCATGCCCTGTAGGCTATAGTCTAGGTGGAAGGTGTTGGGGAGCTGTGGGGGGTGTGATGTGTGAGCGACCTTGGAAAGGTAGAATTAAGAGGAATTGGTAATAGATTGGACATGAGGGAGTGAGAGGGAGGAAGCTCCTTCTTATCCCTCAAACAGCGAATGCCCTGCCTCTCCAAACTATTTTGTATTCATTTTGTATGTATTCTGTACATATTCATTTGTATGTGTGTGTGTTGGCTCCCCCAAGAGAATCTGTTAACGAGTCACCAAGCATTTATGAAGCTGCTACTATACTACAAAAGCTCCTTAAGGGAATGTTACATTTCTGTCTCTGTATCCCTGGACCTGAGCACAGGGCCTGCTGGCACTTAGTAGGCTCTTAACAAATGGTGTTTATTCCATTCAATTTTCCTCTCAATACAAAAGGTTCTCAGACCTATAACCTCCAGTGGCTTCTACTGCCCTAGAAATCTGTTTCCTTCTTGCCTCAGCTCAGATCCTCCCTTCCATAGGAGGCCTTTCTCTTAAGAGCTAGGGCACCCCTCCCAAGACTTCTTTGCTTCATTTTGTTTGTATTTTCTGTCTATTCTTACTTGGAAGGATTGTCTTCCTCCTTAGAATATAAACTCCCTGAAGGCAGGAACTATTTCCCTTTTGTGACACCTAAGTTGCTTTTGCAGCCCCAACACTTAGTAGTACATAGTGAGTGCTTAATTAATTGCATACAGTAAACACTAAATCATTGCTTTTTGGTTGACTGAATGATTCATTGATGGAGGCAGAGTTATTTCATTACTGAGCTTCACTTTCATCATTCATCATGGGGATATGGATACCTATTTTTAAACCCTGCCTTAGAATCAGTTCTTAAACAGAAGAGTAGCACGGGATAGGCAGACAGGGTTAAGTGACTTGTCCAGAGTCACGCAGCTACTAGAGTCTAAAACCAGAAACAAACATAGATCCTCCAGACGCCAGGTCTGGTGCTCTATCCACTGTGCTACCTATATGCCCCAAGGGACAATGATACCTCAGCCTCTCAATCTGTTGACATGAGGAGAAGGTAAAGGTAATACATGGAAGTGCTTTGCAATCCTTATGATACTATATGAATGCCAGCTGTTAATTAGTATTTACTTTTTGTTCATTACTCTAGATCTGTGATTTCCTCAATGAGGGAGGGTTCCTAATATGGACATTCTTTCCTTGGATGAAGATGGGTAATTCCTATGAAACGTACAGGCTTTAGGAGCTACCTGAGCATTAATTAATTAATGATAATTAAATAAAGGGCTTAATTAATTGACCAGAATCATATAGCCAATAGGTGTCAGTAGTAATACTTGAACTGAAGTCTTCCTGATCCTAAGGCTAACTCTATCCATTATCCCAAGAATTATTACCCCTCTTCTACAGAGGAGGACACTGAGCTCCATAGATGTTCGATAGCCCCTGCTCACTTTCCAGCATAGTATTAGAGCTGGGAGAGACTTCAAGGCCCCCTCTCTGCCCATTTGGCCATAGTGCTTCTCCTGAACTATTACCATTCTCTAAGATGAACCTTGTCTTTCCCTCTGGATGACAATCACCAGCTTTGCACGCCATCTCCCCAACCCCCAACTCCAGAGCAAAGGGCTATGGCTTGCTCATTAAAGGAACTCGTTAACGATTTGTCAATGTCTTGATTGAGATATGCGACCGTATCCATTCCTCCCTTTCAGGATGACATCTGACACTACAGCAGACACACGCCTCAGAAGGCCCCTTTGGGTGGGAACCCAGGTAGCCTTTCTAAGTAGAGATCGACATCTGCTCAAGCAAACATGCCCCTGGAAAATGATGGATCAATCCATCATCTCACAGGAAAGAGGCTGGTTCACCTTGGGGCCATCTTCCTTACATCTCTCTTTGGGTTCTGGTAGGGGAGGATTCCTGCACTGTCTGGATACTATAAGTAAGGAACAAATGGGAATCAGTCAGAATTCACTGTAGCCCCTGGCTCTGATTGACTTTTATTTCAAAATCTTCCCTTTCTGATCACAGATGGGAAGGCCCTTAAGGAATGTCCCCAAAAGAAATTTGAAATGGGATGTGTATCAATCATGATATTTAAAACCTAAAGGGCAGGGAAGATCGAAATACAGCCTTTGGCTGCAGCAAATGAAAAACCAGCAATGAAACAAGGAAGGAACACTGGAGTGAGAGGCAAAAGATGGAGGATCCAATTCGTGCTCTACTTTTGCTTACTAGCTATGGGATTCTGGCTGAGTCTCTTCTCCTCTTGGTTCTCACTCTCCTCAAGTGGAAGTAGATGCTATCTAAGATCCTTTCTGGTTACGAGCCTATAATCCCCTTGGACACTTAAGGCAGGAGGGATGGTTGCTCATCTACCCTCACTGTACCTGCCCCTAAAAAAGCAGGAAATGCAAAGAACTAAAGAATGGCCCCAGAACAGGGAATGTCAGGGCTGGGAGAGGTCTTAGAACAAAGAATGTCAAAGTGAGAGATTTCAGAATATAGAATATTAGAATTGGAAGCGATGCTAGAACAGAGTCTGGTGGCAGAGCCAAGATGCTGGAGAAGGTACATAAACTGATTTGATCACCGCCAAATAAGCCAAAAACTATGATATAATGCCTCAAAACAATTCTGTAGCAGCATAACCCACGAAAAGGAAAGGCAAAGTCATTTTCCAATCTAAAACAACTTAGAAGGCCAGCACAAGAGATCTAGCACATATTGGTGGAAGTGAAGGGCAGTGCAGGAGGGCACATTTCACTGCAGCAACTGGCACTGGGTACAGCTGAAGAAGCAAGCAAAGGCTTCTGGAGCTCTCAGTCACAGATGGTAAAGAGAGCCAGACAACTGCTTAGAAGGAGATTACAGAGATCCCTTGCTAGCTCTGGGTTTGATTTGCATGCCTAGATGCAGAACCAAGTCACAGATGGAGGGCACAATCTCAGGGTGAGGAGGAGCCCTGGCAAATACCACTTAGAACGACAGCAGAGCAAGGGACTCTGGTTACAGTTCTAAGAGGGTAAACAAGTTCTTGGGGTACTCTCAGACAAGAACATGGCCTGACATCATACCACCTTGGAAGAACTAAAAGCAGATAAGATTTTCGGAGCCAGCTCTGAAGGCAGCTGTTCAAAGAACCTGAAGTTTGGAACATTGTTCCTTTCACCACAGTTACAGAGCCCAACTTAAACAATTTTTAATGAAAAGAAAAGAAAAAGCCTGGAAAATGAGCAAACCACAAAAAAAGAAACAAAATAAAACATTATTTTGGTGACAAGGAAGACCAAAATACAAATTTAGAAGAAGCCAACAAAGTCAATATTGCTTCATTCAAAAACTCCAAGAAAAATATTAATTTCTCAAGCCCAAAAATAATTAATAGAGAAGCTCAAAAGGGATTTAAAAGTAAGAGAGGAGAAAAACTGGGAAAAGAAATGAGAGTGATACAGGAAAATAATGAAAAAAAGTTGACAGCTTGGTTAAGGAGGTATTAAAAAAACTGAAGAAATTAGTTTCTTAAAAAACAAAATAGGCCAATTGGTAAAAGAGATGCAAAAATCCAGTGAAGTGAGGAGGTTTAAAAAACAGGATTGGCCAAATGTAAAAAGATATCCAAAAATGTACTGAAGAGAAGAACTTCTTGAAAGGAAGAATTGGTTCTATGGGGGAAAAAAGATACAAAGATTCACTGAGGAAAAGAACTCTTTTCAAAATGGAATTGGCCAAATGGAAAAGATACAAAAATTATGCCTTAAAAATTAGAAACAGGCAAGTGAAAGCAAATTACTCCATGGAATATCAAAAACCATCAAAGTCAAAAGAATGGAAAAAATAAGAAGAAAAATGTGAATTATCTCACTGGAAAAACTGACCTGAAAAATAAATCCAGGAGAGATAATCTAAGAATTATTGGACTAATAAACCATGATCAAAAAAAGAGCTTAGACACTATCAGGAAATTATCCAGAAAAATAGCCCTTATATTCTAGAACTACAGGGAAAAATAGAAATTGAAAGAATCCACTAGTCACTCACTGAAAGAGATTCTCAAAAGGATAACTCCAAGGAATATTATAGTGAAATTCCAAAACTCCCAGGTAAAGGAGAAAATGTTGTAAGCAGTCAAAAAGAAATAATTCAAATATTGTGGAACCACAGTAAGGATAACCTAAAATTTAACAGCTTCTACACTGAAGGTGTGGAGGGCCTGGAATATGATATTCCAGGTTTCAAAGGAGCTAGGACTTTAACCAAAAATCACTTGCCTGGCATAATCCTATGTGGGGGAAATGTGGGTATTCAATGAAATAGAGGACTTTCAAATATTTCTGATGAAAGGCCCAGAACTGAATGGAAAATATCCCTTCTCAAATGCAAGGCTCAAGAGAATTATAAAAAGATAAACAGAAAATAGAAATAAAAAGACACTCTGTAAGGTCAAACTATATGTTCCTCCATGTAGAGATGATTCTTGTAATTCCAAAGAACTTTGTCACTATTAGGATAATTAGAAGGAGTATACATAGACAGAGGGTAAGGATATGAGTTGAATATAATGGGATGATATAAAAATAAAAATTAAATTAAGGAATAAGAAGGAGTGCATTGGGATGAGGGGGAAGGGAAAAATTGAATGGGGATAAATTATCACATAAAAAAAAGGCAAAAAAGAGCATTTACAGGGGAGGAGAAGATGGGAGAGGTGGAGAGAAGAGCACATGAGCCTTACTTTCGGAATTGGCTCAATGAGAGAAGAACATATACAATCAATTGGGTATAGAAAGCTATCACCCTACAGGAAAATATGAGGAAAATATAATAAAATAAAGGGGTTTGGGCTGATCGAAAAGATGGCAAATTGGTGGATGAAGAGGTCAGAAACTAAACAGGGAGAAATAGAAAGGAGAGTAATAAACAGTAATCATAATGGTGCAATTTTTTTAAACAAGTCTCTCTAATAAAGGCCTCATTTCTCAAATACATAAAAAATGAGTTGAATATATAAGAATACAAGTCATTCCCCAATTGGTAAGTGGTCAAAGGATATAAGTAGGCAGTTCCCAGACAGTAATTAAAACTCTCTTTAGTCATGCAAAAATGCTTTAAATCATTATAATTAGAGAAATGCAAACTAAAACTGAGACACCACTACACGCCTATCAGAGATTGGTTATTGTGATAGAAAAGGAAAATGCCAAAACTTGGAGGAGATATGGGAAAGTTGAGTATTCCTTTTCACATTGAGACTTTCCCCACAGTTTTGTTATATTGTGGGTTGGCATAAGAAATTAAATGGAAATTTGGGGGGAGTTTTGGAGAAGCCACAGATGACACACAAAGTCCAACAGATGACACAAAAAAGTTTAGCAATTCGGAAACGCATAATAAAAATATATGTAGTAATGCATAACATCAACATATTTTCACTTTTAATACCATAAATATTAATATGAGTATGAATAAATTAAAAAGTTAAAAAATTTTTAAGTTAAAGCTTACAAAAAGAATGCAAAACCCAGCAGACAACAGCAAAGGCTAGAGATCAACATTAACCTACATATAGCCTATGATCAAATAATGAACCCAGATTTTACAATAAGCACTATAAAATCCCATAAAAGAAAAAGAAAAAATTCAGACTTCTCTACTGTGAAGGGAAGACCAAAAATTTTTATGTGGATTTTCCAGAGCTTGTGGACATTGAAGCCTTAAATGTGGAAGGGATGCCTGCAATGAGGCTGTCCTAGATGTCCTCTACGGTCTCTCCCAACTCTAAAATTCTCTAATTCTATGACTTTAGACATAAAATAGAGAACCACTCTCTGGAGTTGGAGTCTTCCTCCTCGTTGCCCTCGTCTCACTCCCAAGAGTTATGAGCCTCCCTTCTGTCTTTACATGGAATTAAGTTGAGCTCTTGGCAGTTCTTCTGAAAAAGCTCTTGACCCCAGGGTTAAAAGGAAATAAAGTCAGCTGGAAAATGTTCATTAAAAAAATTAAAGATGGTTGATGGAGACGTGAAGACATAAGCACTTGAGCCTGAAATAGCCTCCCACAACCAAAGAAAAAGTATGTGAGTTAACTTTTTCCCCACTTGTCTTCCCAGATAGCACTAGGAAGCAGAATTCTGGCAAAATGACCACTCGGTTCAGATGGCACTGAGATGTTTGTCATGTTATGACTTCTTTCCTTCTGGGAAGAAGAGAAGCCTGGAAAAGCTGATCACAGTATCAAGGGATCAGAAATCTAGAACTGGAAGCCTCCTTGTCCCACCTCTTCGTTGAACAGAAAAGGAAATAGAGTGTCAGTGATGTGTGCCAGGACACGAGGGTAGCAAACTTCATAGGAAGGATTTGAACCCAGGACCCTTGATTTTTCTATATGATTTATTAAGCTCCTTGAGAGCTTACAAACTATCTTATTTATCTTTTTCTCTCTCCCGGTGCCTGGTACGGTTTGTCTTTCAAAGTCCTTCATAACCTGACCCTTTCCTACCTTTCCAGTCTTCTTCCCCTTGACTCCATCCCACCTATTCTGTGATCAAATGATCCAGAGACTATGCCTCATCTCTGGGCATTTTCACTGACTGTGTCCCATTGCCAAGGATGCTCTCCCTGCTCATCACCTTTCTCTCCTGGCTTCTTTCTAGGCTCAGAACAATTGCCACCTCTTACAAGTCCCCTGGGGCAATCACGCCTGACCGAGTTCAAATCTGACCTCAGACTCTTACTAGTTGTGTGACCCTGGGCAAGTGACTTAACCTTGTTTGCCTCAGTTTCCTCATTTGTAAAATAATCTGGTGAAAGAAATGGTGAACCACTCTAATATCTTTGTCAAGAGAACCCCAAATAGGATCATGAAGAGTTGGACACACCTGAAAAATGACTGAAGGATAACGCCAGAGGTAAATCCACCTCTTGGTTTCCTTGGCACCCTTCGAGATTGGGCTCGCCTTACTTTTGGCCAGAAGTCTTTCCTGCTCTATTCTCCACTCCTGGCTTCCCTTTCTCCTTTAATCTACTCTGTACAGATCTGGAACATATCTAGCTGTTTGCATTGTCTTCCCCATCAGACTGTGAGTTCCTTAAGAGCAGGAAATGTTTTTGGTTTGCTTTTTTTAAAGTTTGATTTGCACCCCTAGGAAGTAGCAGGGTGCCCAGCACACATGTTTAATACTTATGAGTTGCCTGAATAATGAAGGCTCCTACAATCACAAGAACTGGCATCTCTATGGCTGTTAAGTTTGCAAATCACTTTGCATGCATTATCTCCAAGGTGGTTGAGATGGGACTAGGAATGATCATCCCCATTCTAGAGATGAGAACACTGAGGCACAGAGGTCAGGGTACAGTCATTCAGCTGATATATATCGGATATGGATTTGAACTCATGACTTCTTGGCAGCATGTGTCAAAAATGAGGAGCAAAATGAAGTCTTTCTGTTCTCTAGCCCCATCCAGCTCTCTA
The DNA here is from genome assembly GCF_016433145.1 of Gracilinanus agilis. Lineage (NCBI taxonomy): Eukaryota > Metazoa > Chordata > Mammalia > Didelphimorphia > Didelphidae > Gracilinanus > Gracilinanus agilis. The sequence continues at coordinate 771,799,759 of NC_058130.1, read as the reverse complement.
TCCACATTTTAGCCCCACTTCTCATTAAACTGTAAACCCCAAGGACTAGGAAATGGAAATTGTGACTATGAGGCTGCGTCTGGCCCAGCTTTCTGAGCACGTAGCCCTGGCAGAGTCAAAGAAAGGCCTATCGCCTTTGAGTCTAATTCCCAACATGGGAAAATGTGACTTTTCATAATCTGACCGATTCTCCCAGAGACCCTCTTCGTGAGCTCAGATCTGTTTGGAATACTGATGTGGGGCTCAAATGGAAAGCCAGGAAGAAGGCAATAAAAGGGAGGGCAGGAATTTGCTGGAGCAGGAAGGAGAGAGAGTGTCCCAATTCTAGGCCCAGGCCCAGACTCTGTCAGACATGCCTCAAAAGCCCCTCTCTCTCACGGAGGTGTCTAGAAAGCCCTCTCCCCATCCCAAAAGAGGACATGCATCTACCTCCTTCCAAAACACATCTCCATAGACATGTAGGATCATTAGAACTCAACTAGCCCAACCCTTTCATTTTACAGAGAAGGAAACTGAGGCCCCTGGGCTTTGTCCAGTCACATAGCCAGTAAAGAAGAGTTAAAACCAGATTCCAGGATTATGGACTCTGTGCTTCTCTATGGGTCTCAGTTTCCTCAAATGTAAAATGAAAGAATTGGGCAAAGATGATCTTTAGCCTGCTCCCCCTTCATTTGCTAGTATCATGCTTTAGAAGGTCCCTGCTGGAGTTGACATTGTGGATTCTGTGGTCTAAGATCCTTTTTGATTCTGACATTCTTTGGTTCTATGATCTTCAGGGCCCTCCCAGTTCTGACGTTCCCTTTTCTAAGGTTCTTCCCAGCTCTGATGTTCTCTATTCTAAGAACTGTCCCAGCTCTGACATTATATGTTCTAGGATCCCTCCAAGCTCTGACATTCTATATTCTAAGGTCCTTCCAAGATAAAATTCTCTGTTTTGAGTTCCCTCCCATCTCTGATATTCTCTATTCTAAGGACTGTCCCAGCTCTGAGATATGTTCTAGGATCCCTCCAAGCTCTGACATTTCTATATTCTAAGGTTCTTCCTTGATAACATTCTTTGTTCTGAGTTCCCTCCCATCTCTGACATTCTCTAGTCTAAGGACTGTCCCAGCTCTGAAATTATATGTTCTAGATGTTCTGTGATTCCTCCAAGCTCTGACATTTCTATATTCTAAGTCCTTCCTAGATAACATTCTCTAATTCTGAGTTTCCTTCCATCTCTGACATCCCCTGTTCTAGCTGCCCCCACCATTCCCAACTCCATTCTACTCCTCCTCCCAGTTCCGACATTCCCTCTTTGAAAGTCCCTCTCAGCTGATATTCTCTTTTCTAAGCCCTACTCCCTACAGTAATTCTGACATTCTGGGCCCCATGATTTCATCTCCTAGCTGTGACATGAATTATTTACCTTGAGGGATGGGGGGGAGAAATGGAAGACATAGAATTGAGGATTAGAATTGGAAAATTGATCAAGACTGGCTCATGTCAATGTGTTCCTTAATTCTGGGTCCCTATACTAATTGGTTGTTCTCATGGAGTCAAATGGGTCTTGTATTAAGAGAATAGCTCTTTTCAATTCACATTTATTAAGTACCTAGTATGTATATATATGCATATCCTAAGCTGCTCCTGGCCCACCATTAGCATAATTCATGCCTTGAAATGACTCCCCAGGAGTGATGATAGAATTGTTGAAATCTGTTCATACACTTGAGTCGAGCCCCTCTTGTGAGCCATAAAAGCATTTGGCCCAGGCTAGTGATCAATGACCAATTGATTCTCATGCCTCCAACATGGGCAGAGATGGATTAGGGGGGGCAGAGAGCCAAGGGTAGGAGAGAGATAAAAGGCAGGAAAAAGGATTGAAAAGGAAAAAAAGATCAAACTTCCTAGACCAAAAGCTGAAATGAAATTCAGAGGTCATTTAATAGGACTCCCTTATTTTACAGATGAGGAAACTGAGGTTCATAGAGACTATGACTTACCTGAAGTCTCACGGGTTGTAAATCTCAGAGGTAGAATTGAAGTCCAGGCCAGGACCCTAATCCCAGAGTTAAGACTTTTTTTACTATACCCTTTTGAGACCCTTATCCCTGGAAGGTCCAACATCCAGAAGCAAATGTTTTCTATAGATCCAAGAGAAGCCAAGTGGTTGGGCATCAGCCCCAAATCAGAAATCAATAGGGTCAGATGGGAAATCAAGTACCTGTGATGGTGAGAGCCTGCCTATTCTAGAAGGCCTCGTATGCCATTTAACACATAATTAGCACTTGATCACTAGATCTTTGCTGGCCAGTTCTAGTTCCAGCCCCACAACTGACTAGCTGGATGACCTTAAGCAGGTCACTTGACCTCCCTAAGCCTCAATGGCATCACGTAGGGCCCTGGAGGAGACAATTTCTTAGGATCTCACTAGTGCTCAGATCTATGAACCGAGATCTCAAAAGAAATTCTTGCCCAGCCAGAAAGTCATTCATGTGCTTCATGCTACAGGAGGTACTTTCAAGGGATGGACCAATAACGGGATGCAGACAGACAAGAGCAGGGCTGGAGAGATATGTTCCATTGGTTTTTTTGTTGCTGTTTAGGCATTTTTCAATTGAACCCATCTCTTCATGACCCCATTTATGGTTTTCTTGCCAAAAATACTAGTTATTTTCTGGTTTCTTCTCTAGTTCCATTATACAGATAAAGAAACTGAGGCAAACAGGGTTAAAAGTGACTTGCTCAGGGCCACCCAGCTAGGTAATGTCTGAGGTTAGATTTGAATTCAGGTCTTCCTGCCTCCAAGCCTGGCATTATTTCCACTGTAGTACCTAGCTATTTCATTGGTAAGAAGTGGCAAAGTCATGATTTGAACCTAGAATCTCTGGGTCCAAATCTACTGTATACCTCCATGGCTATGGCCTCATAGCATGGAGCTCTGGCTTGAAAGCCTGAATGATCCTGAGATGGACTGCACCCATCATCCCTCTCCTCCCCATGCCAATGTCTGCATCATCCAGAGCCCCACATTTCTTGGGCCAAGTTCCACAGCTCCAGGACAAGAGAAATAAGAATCATTTCCTTTCTCACCCCCTAAAGACAACACAGGCCTTCCAGAGAGAAGAAGGATCTGCTGAGCTTCTGGGATAGGAAGCCCAGTGGTTACCTTTCATTATCACTATTACTGGAGTCTACATCTTCCAGGGCCATCTGTAAATCTGCGATTCTCCGGATGGATACCTCGAGGTCAGCCTGTAGTGTCAGCCTCACCGCCATGAGCTCCTCTACACGCTTCTCCTGTGAGACAGAGATGGCACGAGTTGGGAATCTGTTTAAATATTTGCTTTCTACCCTTTGTGTTTACTGTCCCCTTCATTTCCCAATAGGTCCTTTCCTCTTTGCCCTCCCAGGGAGCCATCCCTTCAAATAAATAAAAAGGAAAGAAAAAATCCAACCAAGTATCCAAAATATCAAGTGAGTCTGATATTCTATAGTGTTCCACACCCAAATCCCTCACCTCTACAAATAAGGGGAGGGGATTCCCCTCCCCTTTTTCTGAAGCCAAGTTTGGTCACTATAATTGCTATAAAATAAAAATTCTAAGTGTCAATTTTGCTATTGAAGTCATTCTCTCCATTGACATCATTGCAGCCATCTTGCTTTCCTGATTCTGATTACTTCACTCTTCACCCATTAATCAATTTTTTACAGGCTTCCCAGAATCAGCCCTAGTCATCATTTCTTATAGAACAGTGATGTTCCATTGTGCTCAGGTGACATAATTTCCTTGGCTCTTTTCCAGTTCATTGGCTCATGGGATCATAGATTGAGAAGTGGAAGGTCCTTAAGAATCCATCTGGTCCAACCCCTTCATTTTATAGATGAGGAAATTGTGACAGAGAGAGGTCAGGTAACTTGCCAAAGGTAACACAGCTACTCAGTATCTGAAATAGGATTTGAATCCAGGACTGTTTCATTTTTTAAAAATCAATTAATTAATTAATTAAGAATATTTTTCCATGGTTACATGATTCATGTTCTTTCCCTCCTCTCCTCCCACCCCCTCCTGTAGCCAATGCACAATTCTACTGAGTTTTACATGTATCTCTGATCAAGATCTATTTCCATATTATTGATATTTGCATTAGGGTGATCGTTTAGAGTCTACATCCCCAATCATATCCCCATCGACCCATGTGATCAAGCAGTTGTTTTCCGCTCCCACAGTTCTTTCTCATAAGTCCCTCAGAATTGTTTTGGATCATTGCATTGATGCTAGAATCCAGGATTTTAAATGCACCACACAACTTTGCTTTCCATACTGGCTACTACAACAAGTGCTGCCATGAATAATTTGTACATATAAGGCAGACTTTCTACTCATAGGAAGTCATTCCCTGAAGGCTTGGACCAATATCAAGGCCATATGGTTGGCGAGCTCCTCGACCTAGTTCAAGCTTGTGTTTATTCAAAGTTATTATTAACTCCAACTAGGCAAAGAGAATAAAGGATTCCCTTTTTACAAGTGTGAACTCAAAGAGAACCATAAAGGACTGGGACCAGAGAAGACCACCTGAGTGGGTAATGGTGAGAAAAGGATGTCATCTCTCTTTCTGTAGATATTGCTTGGCTGTCCCCACCTCTCTCTGCCATAACAAGTAGGACAGGCAGTTTGGGACCCCTTCCCTTCTTCCTCTCTGAACTCCCATGCCATGATGCACCTCTCTGATGGCCCTGATCATACCCTCCTCCTCTACACTGAAGCAACTTCTTAATGTAGAAGGCAGGGCATGTCCCTTGTTTTCCTTTGTGTCTCCCCAGTATCCAGTAGCCGCCATATGAAGAGGAAGGGCTTAATAATCGACTGCTGAACTGACATTAACATTAGCATTGACAAAAACTTCCTACCCATGAAAGCTGCCATGCCCCTGGGCAGAGTGGAGGAATCTCATTGGGAGTCTTTGAGTGGGTATTTGTTGGGAAAGCCATACAGAAAATTCTTGTTGAGATATAGATTAGACCAGCTTTTTTGGCCTACCGTCCCCTTTCCAGAAAAAATATTACTTAGCATCTCCTGTCATATACTATCACCGCCCCTTACAGTTATTCATTGCCCCCAAATGCACCTGTGGCCATCACCGCTCACCCTGGATTGCTGCAGCACCCACTAGGGGGTGGTGGCACCCACTGTGGGAATCCCTGGATTAGACCAATACCCCAGGGATGCAGCATGGTACTGCATAGAGAGCTCTGCTCTGGTGTCAAAGACCCTGGGTTCAAATCCTGCCTCTGATCTCTTTTATCTTTCTATTGGGAAAATCTGTCCATTTTCCTATGACTCAATTTCTTCATCTATAAAGGGAGGGGATCTGGCTAGATGTGCTCTGAGGGTCTTCCTACATGAGACCTACATTTTTTTCAATTCTAAAGTTCTACAATCCAAGATGAAGAGGGCAACCCAAAAAGTGATATTATTTTACCCATTCAGAAGTAGCAGAATAAAATAAAAACCTTCCCAAGCATAACCAAAACCCTCATCCTAATTCTACTCCATGCCAAGGCTCAAGAGTATCTCTTAGCCCAGCTTCTTGTCTTTGAAGTCAGAGCTTTCAATTGCAGCAGAACTGTTTGTTCCAACAGCTTGGAGTCTCAGGCTGCTGCTGGAACCTAGTGTCACATTCAGGGAAAGGATTTTTGGGTGACTGCAGTGTTTTCACTAGGCAATTCCCTGGTATTTCCAAAGGGAGGAACAGCCATCATTCCTTGGCTGTAACATCACAGGATTTCAGGATCTCAGCACTGGAATGGTTTTCAGAGACGATCCAAGTCAACCCAACCCTAAATAAGAATTCCCTTAATAGCATGAATCCAATGAGTATTCATACTGCCTCTGTTTGAAGCCCTCTCAAAATGGGAAACTCACCACCTCCCACTGGAGTTGCACTTCATTTGTGGATAGCTCCTATTTTTAGGAACTCCTTTTTACGTCAAGGCTAAATCTGCCTCTTTGTGACACACTTTGTGATCCTCTTGTGTCCTCTGGGGCCAGACTTCCCCTAATTCCTCTCTCACATGACAGCATATCAAGTTGAAGACACCTGTTATGTCCCGTCTGTGTCTGCTTTTGTCCAGAATCAACATCCCTAATTCCTTTAACCAACCTCCATATGGTATAAACTCAAGGACCTTCTCTACTGTTTTCCCTCCTCTAAATGTTGTCCACTTCAATCAATCAAGACTCTTGGAATCTCTAGATTCACCCTAAGATGGCTTTAGCTTTGTTGGCTGCCCCATCACATTGTTGATGCCAGCCCTTAGCACAGTGCCTAAATGTTCATTGTTCTTTTGAACAAAGGAGCTTCACTCTTCTAGCTCTGACACTCCATGTTAGATCCAAACCAACAGGCATTTGTAGTATGTATACATGTGTGTGTGTGTGTGTGTGTGTGTGTGTGTGTGTGTGTGTGTGGTGCTTATGTTTCTCACAAACACAAATGTATGTACAGCTAATGTCAAAGTGGGAATCTCTCCAGGCTTGCCCTTGAATCTAGTTTAACCATTCCATTAGTGATAAGCAAGCAGCAAGAAGAGATTAGATATTCTCTTCAGCTCAGGATGAGCTTCCAGGGAGCCCTCAAGATTAGAGGTCTTAGATATTTAGAGAGAGAGAGAGAGAGAGAGAGAGAGAGAGACAGAGAGAGAGACAGAGAGAGACAGAGAGAGACAGAGAGAGAGAGAGAGAGAGAGAGAGAGAGAAAGAGAGAGACAGAGAGAGACAGAGAGAAAGAAAGAACAAGCAGAGCAGCAAGGTGGCACAGTGGATAGAATGCCCAGCTTAAAGTCAGGAAAATTCATCTTCCTGAATTCAAATCTGGCCTCAGACACTTAATAGTTATGTGACCCTGGACAAATTACTTAACCCTGTTGACCTTAGTTTCCTCATTTGAAAATGAGCTAGGGAAGGAAATAGCAAGCCACTCCAGTATTTCTGCAAAGAAAAACCTCCACATGGGGCCACAAAGAGTTGGACATGACTGAAAACAACTGAACAAGGAAAGAAAAATGGGAAGTGCCTCCAGACATTCTAGCATCTTGCCCTTAGGATTCAGTAAATGGTCAGTGTCTTTCCTACCTGAACCAATGGAATTTGGAATTTGAATGTAAACATCCAAACCATGTTCTCAAAACTTCAGTGTTTCTTTGGTCTTGCCTTTAGGCAATGGGGAAGCTAGAATCTGAATACTTGCTCTGGGTTCCCGGGTTTGGGCTTGCCAACAGAAAACAAAAGGGTGTGGGACTGCTTATTTTAGGAAGAGCCATGGGACCCTACTCCGTTGATCTGATACTTGTTTGATTCCCTTTTGTCATTCTTGAGTTCTAAGTTCCCTTCCAGCTCTGACATTCTGTGTTCTAGATTCCCTTCAAAGTCTGACATTCCCTGTTCAGTGTTCAAAGTTCCCTTCCATTTCTGACATTTGGTATTCTATTATTCTTCCCAGGAAAGGGTTCAGGCTGACCCAGTGACTGCACAGGTCTCAGGACAGAGCCACAGGTGAAAATTGTGACAACAGCTGACAATTTACACTGCGGTATGCCAAGGCTGCTCCTTTTGAAGGTCTGGTCTGTGACTGAAGAATCCCATCCCTCTCCAGGACCTAATGACCATCAGTGTTGCCTTCTAACATAGAAAGTGGGGAATATTCATATGGTTAACTCTCAATGACCTGCACAAATATAACTTGTCTTAAGGAATGGGAAATGGGATGAGCAATCCTAAAGTTAAGACGATCCCCTTAAATATGTTTTAAGACTTTAGAATGCAATCTATTTTTTTTCTTTTTTCAGGATATGGGGCACTTTTTACTTTCCTAACTGGCTGACTCAGATTAATATATCAAAGGAGCATGCTCCAGTGTTCCATCACCCAGCTGATGTTAAGGAAAGGCACCTCTGAATTGTGGTGACAGGGGTGGGAGGAATCCAGCCTGTGATTTCAGATTTGTGTGGGTAAGCCACATTTAGATAATTGAGAGTTGGTGAAATATATCATTTCAGAGCCACAGAAAATTAAGAGTTGGAAGGGATCTGAGATGTTACTTAGCCTAACTTCCTACTCAATGAAATCTCACCTCATGAGGTGGTCATCAACCTCTGTTTGAACATTTGCAGTGACAGGGAGCTCACCACCCCAAAGGGTGGTCAAGTTATTTGCTGGACAGCTCCTATTCTTTATATTGAGCTAAAACCTAAACTTCTTCATAACTTCTATCCTTTGGTATTGGTTTACTGTACATGGCCTGGCAGGCCATGAGACCAAGATTCTAATCTCAGTAAGAATTCCTTGGTGAAAGCATGGAATAGTGGATGGAGAGCCAGTGAGAAAGTCGAGAAGACCTATGGGTTCAAGTCTTACCTCTGAAACATACTAGCTTGTATGATCTTAAAAAAACCAAACCCTTACCTATAATACTGTGTATTGGTCCCAAGGCAGAAGAGCAGTAAGGGCTAGGCAATGGTTGGGGGGGGGTGTCAAGTGACTTTCCCAGGGTCACCCAGATAGGAAGCATTTTTTGAGAACATATTTGAACCCAAGACCTCCCATTCTCAAGTTCTGGCTCTCAATCTACTGAACCACCTAGCTGCCCCCCCTCGCATGTATGACCTTGAGTAGATGATTTAACCTCCCAGTGTTCAGGGTAACTAAGACCCTGATTTGCATTTGTTGGGAGAGAGGGGAGTCTTTACTGACAAATCTTTCCACTAATGAAATCACAGGTCCAGTTCAAAAAAAATTATTTCATGTAAATACAAACTTTCATTAACCTCTTTCCCCAATTCCCATCTTAACCCCCTGTAGCTTGCCTTGTTTCTTAGAAGGCATTCCCAGCGGGTATTGAGAGTTTCCTTCCCTAACAAAGCAACAGAAACCCCACCACAATGAAATCATGAGTCCGATTTTTTAAAAAAGAATCCCAGGCACTGTGCTAGGCTTTGGGGAATGCAAAGACAATCCCTCTCCTCCCTTCTTCAGATACTCTCAACATTCCCTCTTTGAGGGGCTATATATCCCCCAATCCCTTCAGACTGAGGGCAAGCTATGAGCTATCTTGGGGGTGGGGAGGAAACAGAGGGATAGGAGAAAAGATTGAGGTATTTGAAGAGGAAGCCAGAGGGCAGAAAGTAGGGAAAGGGTCCTCATCCATGACTGACTCTTCTCTATCCAATAGGAAACAGCAGGTAGTGGCTGAAGCTAATCCATCAGTCACACAGTTTGCCTTAGGAACTGTCAGCCATCTCATAGGGGACCAGAAGCCTTTGCTCCCTTCCAGCATTCCAACTCCCCAGCTTTAATTTGATCTTGCTTCTTTCTCAGAACTCCAGAGCTGGGGTGGGGAGGCCGGGGAGACAGACAGAGACAGGGACAGAGACAGAGACAGAGACAGAGACTGAGACAGAGAGAAGTAGTAGCAGCAACAGTGAGCATCTGAACCACCACAAAGGCCAAGCCAAGCCAAGCCTGGCAGGAGGGGAGAGGTGAGCAGGCCTTCTGCAAATTTTGGCTGATTGAAGTTGCCAGCTGTAAAATTCCCATCTCGGTGGTGACAAGGTGAGAGATGATTTGCAGCTCAGGCAGCGACAAGCCTTCACATAGGAGCCAGCCTGGCTGTCAGAGCCCATAATGAAAGCTACAGAATCACAGGGCAAGCCAGCCTTAGGGGAATAACGCTGAAGTTCATAAAAAGCATGCAAAGGAGTATTCCACCTCGGACTGCCCAGAATCCTGATGGGTTGGGGAGTCCAACCTGGTGACTGTTAGACCCCTTGACTTCTTGGACAGACAGACCTTCCTGGCTCTTTGAAGTTTTAACAATGGGATATTTTAGAAACTCTCACTTAGTTTTTCACAATGGAGAGGAACTTGGGTCTCTGTGAGGGAAGGCTGCAAATTGAGTAAAGAAAACTCAACATAAAAAATGTCAGTAGCAGCCCATAAGTTACCAGGTCTATTCCGTAGGAAGACCTAGTGTGGGGTTAGTTCAGTCATCTTTCCATTATCTACTCAGGTTATTATTCAGTTATTTGTCCATCTTTGTGACCCCCTTTGTGATTTTCTTGATAAAGATACTGGAGTGGTTTGCCATTTCCTTATCCAGATCATTTTACACATGAGGAAACTGAGGCAAACAGGGTTAAGCGACTTTCCTAGGGTCTCACAGCTAGAAAGTATCTGAGGCTAGATTTGAACTCAGGAAGCTGAGTCCTTCTGACTCCAGATCCAGAGTTTATCCACCATAGCTGCTCAATTATCTAATGATAGAGAATCATAGGAGATCTAAGGAGAGGTTGAAAAGGTCCTATGTGTGGCTGTTTCATTCCTATCTTTATATCCACAATACATAGCATAGCTCCTAATTTATTGGCTGACCAATGTTTAATCTCAATCAAGCTTTTTCTGTAAAGACCAGAGATGTGTGTCCACTGTTCCTTCTGGATGTCAGCCACTGGCTTATATTAATTATATTATATTAACCATTTATATTATTATATTATATTAACCATTTGGTTCTCATCTACCTTTCCCACCATGTTATACATTACACTCTTTCCTACACCTTCTGGTCCAACCAAATTGGCCTTCTTGCTACTTCCTTCTCAAGTCCATTTCCCACCTGCAAGTTTTTGTATTGAGTGAATTTCACTTCGACAATACACTCCATCCTCACCCTCAACTATTACGTTTCTTCAAAGTGCATTTTCTTTACCTTCTGCACCCTGCCCTCAAAATATATTTATTTTATATATTTTCCATAATAATAATTTAATAATCACTAGCATTTATATAGCTTCTTAATGTTTGCAAAGTGCTTTGCAAATATCTCTTTTGAGCCTCACAGCAACCCTGGGAAGTAAGTGTTGGTATTACTCCCACTTAACAAATGAAGAAACCGAGTCAGGAATTAGTTATGTGATTTGCACAGGATCGCATAATTGTATCAACAAGAATTTGAACACAGAATTTCCCATATTCTGTGCTTGTTGGCACCCTTGATAAAATGTAAGTTACTTGAAGGCAAGAATCATTTCATTTTAGTTTGGGTATCTCAAGCACCTCACAGAGTGCCTGATATGTAGCAAACATTTAATGTATGCTTGATAATTGATTGAATAATAATTCACATATAAGGCTTTAAGAGTTACAAGATCCTTTACATATATATACATATATGTATATATGTATGTATACATACATACACACATATAAATAAATAAACAAACAAATATATATATATATATATATATATATATATATATATATATATTCCCACAACAACCTTGTGTGACAGGTCCTACAAGATTATTTCCATTTTACTGATAAAGAACCTAGGAAACTGACAGGCAGGCAAGTTAAGTGACTTAAGCAAGATTGGATGGCTAAAATTTGAATGCACTCCCTGACTCTGAGTCCAGAGCTCTATTCACTTAGCCAGGCTTCCCTTTACTTTCTTATTTTCTTGTGCTAAGCAGAACACCAGTGAAGAAGCCAGATCAGGAAACCACATTTTAGAGTAGCTGATATTTGTGAAGCATCTTATAGAAGTTAATTGACTTGATAAAAGGTTAGTAATAATTTACATCAGTAGCAACTGGAGATTCACAAAACACTTTCTTTACATTCATTCAACAAGCAATCCATTTAAATATCTCATTTTACAGAGAAGGAAACTGAATCTCAGTCAAAATGACTTGGCTAAGATCACATAGCTAATGTTCCTTTAGAACCAGGATTTGAACCCACACCTCTCCCAATTATAAGTCCTTCTTCCCACTAGTACATTATGACTTCCAGTTTTCACAGGGAATGATCTTTATTCTCTACACAATCAGGGTGAATTTCCTTTCCTAGGGCTGGCCATCTATCACCTCTCATAGAAGGTGAGCAATGGAAGAGGCAGGAAATCTGACCAACATCTTAAACTTAACTTTTGGAGTTGCCTCCTTGATTTAGGTCAAGAATCTGGAGGGAGAGGTTGAAACTGTTGATTAAGGAAAGGGTTTTGAATTATCCATGGATTTCATTTAACCAGGTCTTTGCTTTTCTTCATTATCAGGGAGTGAAATCATCTTCTCCTAAGTTCCAAGAGAAGAAAAATATGGGACCAGTGCTTCCTCTGTTCCCAACCCCCTTCTCATATCCTTCAGATATCTTAACCCATTTATCTTCTCCTTGACTCCCATCTTTCATAAACACGTGTCACTTCTCCTCTACAAGGGAAACTTCTTAGTTGTGCCTTGATCCCATCTTATCCCATCTTCTCCAGAAGATTGTCCTGGTTCTCATCATCATTCCCTAATGACCCCTGTAAAGTGTGAACCCAGTGTGGATGCAGCCAGGTCCTGTGTTATCCTAACTGTTGCTCCATGATATCTAGATAGTTTCTTTTTAGCAGCTTGTAGTATATTTTCCTTAGTCTGAAAGTTCTTGAATTTGATGATAACATTTCTGGGCATGGTCAATTGGGGATTTAATGCAGGAAGTGATTTGTGGATTCTTTCAATCTCTACTTTACCCTCTTGTTTAAGAATATAAGAATTGGGCATCGGCTACGGGGAGGGTGGGGGAGTTTGGGGGAGGGAAAGAACATGACTCATGTAACCATGGGGAAAAAATTCTAAAAAAACAAACAAACAAACAAACATGTATATATATATATATGCATATATATATATGCATATATATATATAAAGAATATCAGGGCAGTTTTCTTAGATAATTTCATGTAGAATGATGTCCAGACTTTTCCACTGGTCATGATTTTACTGTAGTCCAATAATTCTTAAATTGTCTCTCCTGGATCTATTTTCCAGGTCTGTTGTTTTTTATCATTGAGGTGTTTCATATTTTCCTCAATTTTTCCATTCATTTAATTTTGTTTTATAGATTCTTGCTGCCTTGTGAAGTCATTCGTTCTAAATGTTCAATTCTAATTTTTAAAGACTGAATTTCATCCCTGACTTTTTGATCCTCCTTTTCCTTTTGATCTATTTTTCTTTGTAGGTAATTGTTTTTATCTTTTATTTTCTTTGCCTTGTTTTTCAAGCTGGTCAATTCTGGCTTTTAAGAGGCTATTTTTTTTCTTTGTTTTAGTTTATGTGCCTCTGTTTCCAGATGACCTATTTTGCTTTTTTTTAAATTCTTTTCCCAATTTTCTTCAACCTTTCTTAATTGTTTTTTGAATTGTATTTCTTCCAAAGCCTGGGTCCAGTTCAATGGAGTTTCTGAGTTTTTTCTTGGTGTTCCTTGGTCCTCCTCTATTCTATTTGTTCTTTGTTCATTACCTGAATAGAAGCTGTTTATTGTAATTTCTTTTTTCTTTTTCTGTTGTTTACTCATATTTTTTCCTTTCCCCCCCCCACCTCCTTATTGGCTGTATTCTTGTTCCTCTATGTGCTGCATCTGTGAGTTTGGAATTTTCTGCCCTGAAGTGGCTTCTTCTCTGCTCTGATGATTAACAGGATTAGGCTGATAGAGCTGACCTGTTGTATTAATGTGCCCTGAGGTCAGATCTTCCCTAGCTGCCAGCAGAGGCTGCAAGTGAAGGTGAAGGTGTAGAGGTAGCTATCCTCGGTCCTCCTCTCTACTCTTTTCTGCCAGCCACCTCCCTGCCAGCTGCCTGGTCAGAGCACTGAACTTTCTGTGTTGGTACCAAGGTATTCCATCAAGGTTGCAGCCTTTGCCCTGGGGTCCTAGTTGGATTCCTACTGTAGGTCTCAGAGCATTAGGTTGGGGAGGGGTATTGGATTTTTCCCTTATACCAGAGAATTCAACTTTATCTGCTTCTTCTCTGCACTACTGATAAACTAGATTAAGCCAGTTGGCTGATCTGCAGAGTGGAATGTGCCCTGAGGTCAAAACTTCCAGAGGCAGAGGCCTAAGATGGAGGAGTGTGGCTGAAGGCTGCGACCAGCCTGCTCTCTCCTCTGCTTCTCTCCTCCAGCTGCCTCCTTATCAGCTGTGGTCAGAGCCCTGAGCATTCTGTAGCTGTGGTAGCAGGGTTCTCTGTCCAGGTTGGAGCCCTCACCCTGAGATCCCACCAACCACCAGAGTCTCAGGATGGTAGGTGGGGGAGGGGCACTGGGACTTTCCTTCTTTCTTTTCCTTAAATTTGAGAATTCAACCCTCTCTGTGTATCTTTTACATTAAATCAAGCAGGAGGGTCCTGCAGCTATGTCTTGTTGAATTTTGTTTTCTGTCTCCCCCTTGAAGTGCTTTGCTTTTTATTGGTGTGGAAGGGTTCTCCCAGAGGAATCGATTTTTGCTGCTTCTGAGCCACCATCTTGACTCTGTCCTACCTTACTGTTCTTAAAACATGACACTCCATCTCCTGGCCTTTGTACTGGCAGTCCCACATGCCTAGAATGCCCTCTCCTCATCACTTGTACCTAATCCACTTTTCTGGATTTCTTCACTAGGTCAGTCAATAAACATTTATTAAGCTAAGGCACTCAAGCCAAATCTCCCCTTAATGCAAGAGAACTTTTGCATCCATACCTAGCTCCCATTGCTCCTAGCTTACCTTCTATTTATCTTTGCATATATCTGGTCTGTACATAGTTGTTTATATATCATCTTCCCTATTAGAATGGGGAGCTCCTTCTGAGCATGTTTTTGTTTTCCATTGTTCCCCCAGCACTTAGGACAGCAGTTCCAAGCACATAGTAAATATTCTCTAAATAATTGATGATGAACTGGTCTTAGTTCAAGAGTGAATTGTTGTTCAGTCACTTTAGCCAAGTCTGACTCTTCCTGACCCCATCTGGGATTTCCTTGGCAAAGATCCTAGAGCAGTTTGCCATTTCCTTCATAGTTCATTTTATAGTGAGGAAACTGAGGCAAACAGAGTTAAGTGGCTTGCCCAGGGTCACCAAGTTAGTAAGTGTCTGAGGTCAGATTTGGATACAGGAAGATGAGTCTTCCTGATTCCGGGTACAGCATTCTGTACTACCTAGCTGCAAGATGTCCTATATGCCAAGATTTCAGGGGTGCTGTCTGCCAATAGCTTTTCTAGCTTGGCATTCTATGACCACGATATCATTTCTTTGGGTTACAGTGATATGTCATCATGATGACATCATAGAAAGATCTCTGGCTTACGAGTCAAGAGACTAAATTCTTAGTGAGATAAAAAAAAGGGCCTGCCTCTTCTCTGGGCCTCAGTTTTCCTATCTGAATAATTAGGCTAATGGACTAGATGATGTCTTTGGTTCAGGTCCCTCCCAGTTTTAACACTTATGTTTTTAAGGCCCTTGCTAAAAATGAAAATAATAGCAGGGCAGCTGGGTGGCACAGTGGATAGAACACTAGGCCTGGATTTAGAAGGACAAGGATTAAAATCTGGCCTCAGATACTTCCTAGCTGAGTGACCCTGATCAAGTCACTTAACCCTATTTGCCTAGCCCTTGTCCTTCTGTCTTAGAGTTGTTATTAAGACATAACATAAGGATTTAACAAAATAATGTAAATAGCCCCCTCCAAATGGTAATATGTTAAACCATTATTATCTACTAAAAACAAAACAAGGTGGGTTTTGTCAAGAAAAATGGCAAGGGAAGAGATGTGTTTGTCCCATAGTGAGAAATGATATTCAAGGGATGTCAAGTCAATCTGAGGAAGACCCCAGCAGGTTGTAATCCCCTGTGGTGGACTTATGGGAGAATAGGAACAGGAACAAAATCACGAAGGATGGAAAGGCATGGGTAATCTTAGAATCTGCACCCTGGAGGGAATGCCCACAATAGTGAGAGAATAGATCAATGGAATAATTTGGAATTTGTTGGCATACTGAGAGACGGCACAGTGCCTGGTATATAGTAGGTATTTAATAAATGTTTATTGGATTGAATTGGATAGGATAAGGGAATGGATTTTGATGTCCTGTGTTTCTTTTGTTCTTTTCCGATGTTCTGTGTTTTGATGAGAGGGAAGAAATCAAGTTATATCCCGCTTATATGACCTTGAATTTGAGACTTGGAGATAAGGTTCAAGATCTCCACAGATCATGCCTGACCAAATGGTTCCTGACACAAAAGGAAGACAGATAAGACAGACATCCCAGCCGTCACAATTCCACGCAGGGCCTGGGCCAGATGGGAGCAAGAGCTTTTTTCATATCCTGAATCTCTATTTTGAACAGCATTCCATAATCCTCCTCCAGAATCTTCCTTTGATCCTGGTCCCCACCCTCTCCACTTCCCAGTCCCACGGGAACTCTCACTAGGGGTGGAATGGAACTCAATGGAAGAATCCCGAGCAAAAAAGAGTAAGCAATCAGCAGCCAATCAACCAAACAGACTCCTTCAGAACTTCCACTCAGCAAACAGATGAAAACAGCTGATTACAGATGTAAGCCATTAAGCAAAATAGAGTCAACATATACCATACACAAAACAAGTGCCCTCAGCATGCTGATAAGGAAAGGAAGCCGACCCTAGGAAGTGTTCAGCACCATGGAGAGCGAGCCAGCAATTACTTGAAGGATTGCTTCAGAGGTCTAGAGCTGCAAAGGACTTCAAAGGCCATTTAGTTCAGCGCCTTCATTTTACAGGTGGTTCAGGGAAGTCAAAGGAGTTACCCAAAGTCACACAGGAAGCGAGAATCTAAAATGAGATTTGAACTAAGGTTGTCTAATTCCAGAGTTCTTTCCACTGAACCAGGCTGCCTCTTAAATAATATTCTATGATAGGCTCTGGGATGATAGGGGTAGAGGACAAAGGGGAAGAGCACTTCTGAATAGTATAAGAACATAGGATTTAAAGTCAGAAGGAATCTTGGGAGATGACCTAGTTCAACTTCTTCAATTTACAGATGAGGGACCTAAAGTCCCAAATGTCTCAAAGTGATATTGACAGCAAACAGCAGAGCCAGGATTTGAACCTAGTTCTTCCAACCTGAAATCCAGTGCTCTTTCAACTAACAAAGGTTTTCAAAATTCTTGACTCCATTCCTTCACCGACAGAATAAAGTAGTCTGGTCAATTTGTAAATATGAATATTAAATGCATAGAATGATAGCCATGCAATAACATCCACAATGATGAATCTTGCTATTAATATTAGGAGTGGGGAAGCTGCCTAGACCCTTCCCCTTTCTCTTTAGCAATCTGGAACATCATGAAACCAACCTAATTAAGGGGAAAATAACTTGAAAGGCATGATTTCCATAAATTAGCATAAGGCTCTGAAGTTAAAGAGGCAGCAGGGGAAATGGAGAAAATGCAAGATAGAGTTGGGAAAACCTGGATTCAAATATGGCCTCTGATATTTACCAGTTGATTATTTACCAGTTGAGTAACTATGATCAAATCATTTAGTCTCTCTTAGCCTCAATTGCCTCATCTGCAAATAGACATTATAACAATAACAATGACAACAACAACAATCTTCTTGTTGTTTGGTCATTTTTCAGTTGTGCCCAATTCTTCATGGCTCCATTTTGGGGGTTTTCTTGGCAAAGATACTGGATTGGTTTGCCTTTTTTTCCCAATTCACTTTACAGATGAGGAAACTGAGGCAAAGGGTGACATAACTTGCTCAGGGTCACATAGCTAGAGTGTGTAATAAGTAATAAGAATAGTTAGCTTTTACAAAGTGTTTACAAATATCATTTCATTAGATCTTCACAGTAGCTCAGAGAGGTAGATGCTGTTATTATCTCCATTTTACTGTGTCCCCATTTTGCTATAAAACTCACCTCATGGAGTTGATGTGAGGGTCAATAAAGATTATGTTTGTTATGTCCTTGATAAAGAGTTAGCTTTGAAACCAGGAAGTGCCGAGTTCAAATTCTGCCTTGGACAAATACTGGCTGATGACCCTGAACAAGTCGCTTACCTCTGAGTGCCACAGGCAACTCTCTAAGACAATACATTTCATAGAAGGATAAAAGGAGTTTTCTTACCTAAGAGTTCCTTATGGCAATAAAGTTATAGCCCCTTCCCTAGAGAAATGTGAAGAAAGAAGGACAATGGGAAGGGGGAGGATGATGAAAAGAAGGAGAAAAAGGAGGATGATGGTGAGGCAAAAGGGAAGGTGGGGGAGAAGAAGAAGAGGAAGAGAAGGAGGAAGAAGAGTTTTCCAGTTCATTGTCTGACCTGGAACAAGGATCCAGCATATCCTTGACAGATGGGTGGACCCTTCCAGGGATAAGAGAACCCCTGCCCATCCTTGCCATTGTGTAACTGACTACCTCCAGATGTCATGCTAACAGATTTGAATTAATTAGTCCTTCTAATTGAAGCTGAATATAATTAATGATACAGTTAATTAATTATCAATTATATCATTAGCAACATAATCCCCTTCACATACTCTATATTTCAAGCAATCCAGAGCAGAATGGTTCTCCAGTCTTGTTCTAAACTCTCTTGACTCTGTAGTTATGGAATCTCAACCCCACCCAACCCCAGAGTGGTAAGTAGCCCTTTCTAGTGCTTTCTGAGTTCAATAATTCTGCAAATAATATAGCATAGTTGGAAATTCTCCTAGACCAGAGATTCAGGAGGACTTCGTTTGGGTCCTGCCTCTAGTTCTTTTTTTTAAGCCTTACCTTCCATCTTGGAATCAATACTGTGTATTGGTTCCAAGGAAGAAGAATGGTAGGGGCTAGGCAATGGGGGTCAAGTGACTTGCCCAGGGTCAAACAGCTGGGAAGTGTCTGGGGCCAGATTTGAACCCAGGACCTCCCATCTCTAGGCCTGGCTCTCAATCCACTGAGCCACCCATTGCCCCACTCCAGTTCTAATTCACAGTGTGACCTGGAGCAGTCATTTTCTCTCTCTGGACCTCTGTTTACCCATCGTATATGATAGAGTTAAACTAGATGGTCCCTCAGGTCTCTTCTCTGCCTGATAAGCAATTCTCTAAGGCTCATTCTAGATCTAATATTCTGTATTCCAACTCTTATCCCAATCAATTTAACATTGAGACTTACTATGTGCCAGCACTGTAGTAGCATGGGAGCTATAAGGAGAAGGACAAAACAATCTTCCTGCTTGAAGAGCTTATATTTGATCCCATTCAACACTTACATTTGCTCTTTATATTCTATGCCCTCTCTTTGGCATTTAGTGTCATAAGTTCTTTCCTAGCCCTGACTTTCCATGTTCTATAACATTTCCCCACATGCATACCTCTACCATTAAGGGTTCAAGGGTCTAAGACCTACTCTGGAGGTAGCTGGGTGACACAATGAATAGAGCACTGAGCCTGGAGTGAGAAAGCCTTGAGTTCAGACGCTGCATGAGACACTAGCTATGTATGTGACCCTGCTTGCCTCAGGCTTCTTGTCTATAAAATGAGAATAGTATTAGCTCCTACTTTCCAGAGTTCTTGTGAGGGTCAAATGAAAAAATAATTGTAGAGGGCAGCTGAATGGCTCAGTGGATTGAGAGCCAGGTCTAATGATGGAAGTCCTAGGTTCAAATCTGACCTCAGACATTTTTTAGCTGTGTGACCCTGGGCAAGTCACTTGACCCCCATTGCCTAGTCCTGACCACTCTTCTGCCTTGGAACCAATACACAGTAATGATTCTAAAAGAGAAGGTGAGGATTAAAAAAAATAAAAAATAATTGTAAAGTGCAAACCACAGTCCTTGGCATATAGTAAGCACTATATAAATGTTAGTTATTCTTATTATCTATTCTAAGACCACTCCCAGCTCTGACATTCTCTGTTCAAAGGCTTAACTTAGTCCTGTGCATTTTGGTTCAGAGAGGGTCAAACCAAAGAAAGAATTAGCATTGGCAGTGAGTTCCTCCCAGCTCTGACATTCTCTGTTCTAATCAAAATCCAATTTAAGTCTTATTTTTGCACCTGCCACAGCCTTGGAAACAGAGGTTCGATACAGAAAAAGAGTGAACCTGATTGAGATGACATTTTATAGACCCCCTCTCTCCACTGACCTACATTCTCTCATATCAACAGTTAAAACATCCTTGACCTTAACAAGGACCCTGAAGCACTTGCAAGAGCCTAGAAGTGCTTCACTCATCATTTAAAAACCCACCAGCTTCCACTCCGCTTAGCCTCATCTGGATGCTTTTCATGGCACCGGGATTCTTTGAGAAATGATCATCAATTTAGAGCCCAGGTAGTATTGACCAGAAAGCCCATGCCTCTTCCCGGGTGGACATCCGCAGTGGTGCCCTCTGGCCACGGAAGTATGATGGAATGAGCATTGGGTTGTCAGCCAGGGCACTTGGGTTCGATCCCTAGCTCTGCTCTTATCAGCCTGCCAAGGATGGTGCCAACTATTTCATGGGCCCAAAGCTCTCTGGGTAGTTCATCTTTATGCTGCCTCAAAATCTGCCTCGGTGTCTCCTTGAATGAGTCAAGGAGTGCTCCCACCTCTTTAGGTCTCAGTTCTCTCCTACCTAAATTAGAAAGGAATCGATGGAGTAAGGTAGCTCAGTATGATGGAAAGAGGATGAGGCTTTGGAGGAGACAGAGACTCCAGATCAAGTCTCACCTCTGACACTCATTAGCTGGGTGACTTTGGGCAAGCTGCTGCTGCTGCTGCTGCTGCTGCTACTACTACTACTACTACTACTACTACTACTATTGCTGCTTCTGCTACTACTACTACCACTACCATTACTACTATGATGACTATTACTGCTACTAATAATATATCAAGCCTTCATATGTGGCTTTGAATTTTGCAAAGTGTTTTATATATAATGTCTCATTTGATAATACATTGTCTTCCTTGAAACTTGAAGACTACTGGGAAAACTAAGAGGTGGGAACAGTATTGCCAACTGGAAAGAATAGTGACTCTGGAGTCTAGAATGAGGTATGGGAAGTGAATAAGCTTTTATATAGTGCCTACTATGTACCAAGAACAGTCCTTTTTGACACATTTGATCTTTACAAAAGCACTGTAAGGTAGGTGCTATTATTATTACCATTTTAGAGGTAGGAAAACTGAGGTAAACAAAAGTTAAGTGACTAGGTCATCCAGATAATAAGTGCCTGAGGTCAGATTTGAACTCAAGTCCTGACTCCAAGTCCAGCATGACCTAATTGGCTTAGGATCCACCTAGGATCTATGGGTAGGAGGCAGATTTGGGGCTGAGAGAATTATAGAAATTGAGTGAACCACACTGATTCCATCTTGTGTTTCAGTGCTGGAGTTATCTAATCATTTACCTTTCTATTCAATTATGTGTCTAGTCCAATTTCCACGAGAAAACTTTATTTAATTGTGGGGATTGGGAGAAGACTTTATTATATTGTTTAACCTACCTCTTTGTGGCTGAGAAGCTGAATCACCTGTTGCTCAGAGACCCTTAAATAAGGTCCCCTTAGTTTATGCTGACCAAAAACCCAGTCAGATCTACAGATTGGTACAAGTAGTTTTCTCACCATTATATATCGAAAACAACTCCATGTTTTATCTGAAAACTGGCTCCATACTGATCAATCGGTTATTGTTTCTTTGTTCCTTTGATTGAATAAACACATTTGGGGGTGGGGAAGTGGGGCAATCCTTTTTCTGATTTCAGGGTATTATACCTATTTCCTCTTCCCCTCCTGCTCATTAATCCTCTAATCTTTCCTCCAATTGGAAACCAGATCACTAGGCAGCAGGCTAGGTAGCTCAGTGGATATAAAGCCAGATCTGGAGATGGGAGGTCTTGGGTTCAACTCTGTCCACAGACACTTCCTAGCTGTATGATCCTAAACAAGTCACTTAACTCCCATTGTCTAAACCTTATCACACTTCTACCATGGAATCAATACATAGTACTGATTCTAAGATGAATGGTTAAAAAAAAATAAATCAGAATATCTAATCTTATATCCTGATTAAATCCGATCAATTATTTTCTTTTAATGCATAAAAATCTGTCTTCACTTGTATTCAGGGTCCAGTGCCAAGCTGAGGGGCCTGGTCCCAATTTGTCAAATTGGCATATTGATAGATCAATATCCTCAGATGCTCAAGGCTTTGTTTCCTCGGCTATTTTTAATTTCACCCACCACGAGGTCAATATAATGAAACCAATTGAGCTGTACGAAAAAAGAGCATGTGCCTCCTTTTCAGCCAGTGAGTTCCTCGCCCCAAGAGGTGGTTCAAGTTGAGGTTTGGCGTTCCACCATTCATTGGAAAAGCTCCTTCCATGACCATTCTGGAGAGCTATGCAGTACAACCAATCAGGCAGTCAACAAGTGCCCTATGCTATGTGCTTGAGGATTTTCATGGTGCCTCAATGAGTATTGGAACTCATAGCCCCAACCTATAAATATTTCCTTCTATGGCTTTCCCGAGAGATTTCACCGAGCCTCTACAGGGCTTTTAAACTTAGGATCTCCCAAATTCACAAACATATATAAACACACACACACACACACATATGTACAGATAGGCAACTATATTTCAAGATTGTTTCCTTTATAATTCCTATGAGTTTTGTTTTATGCATTTAAAAGCCTACTGGGAAAGGGTTAGTGGGCTTCATCAGTCTGTGCCAAAGGGGTACAGAAAAGGTAAGGAACTCCTGGTCTACTAGGATACATCTATTGTACTCATATTCACAATTTCCACTCATTCCACCACAAAGGAATGTTTGATTAGTTTCTAATTCAATTGGACAAGCCCAGGTCATATGCCTACCTCGTACATGCATGCAAGGTAGTGAGTTGGACACAGAGGATACAAAAATAAAAACCACAAGTCCTTGCCCTCAGGGAGCTTGCATTCTGCTGGAACGCTGATGTTTTCACATGCATGTCCTGGATGTACAGAAAAAAAAAAAGTTGCTTCCCTTTCACTCTTCTGTCCTTGACATGGAAGAAATCACAGTCTAATGATGTTTGCTCTGATAACCACCAGAACTCTTTCCCCTGGTAGTGCTTGACCTGGCCCTTTCCTTCCCCTTATAGGCAAGGATCCAATAGGATGTCCCATTCTACTGGCTAGGAGCCAGAAGTTAATCTCACAGCCCCTGATGAGAAGCATTTTAGAAAAAAAATTTTTTTGCTCTTATTTGTATCCTCAAGGAGGCTCTGGGCTAATCACCCAGGAGGACTCTGGGCAGCTCTATGTCCTTGACATTCTGAGAGCTCTCTTGTTCCCTGCTGCTCTCAGTATTTCTTCTCATAATAGCAAATGGAAAAGGGTGGTGGAAAGTAGCAGTAAAGGGGAGGAGAGCCTAGTGAAGAAGAAAATGAACAGGATCACAGGAAACAATAAATCCTAGGATCATGGACTTAGAACTAGAAGAGACCTAAGAGGTCATTTAGTCCAATATTCTCATTTTACAGATGAGGAAACTGAAACCCAGAGACCTCAAGCAAACTGCCCAAGATTACAGGGAGAGCAACAGGAAGAGCCAGAATTTGAACCATATCTTTTTTTATTCCAAATTTAGAATCTTCCCTATACAACTTGCCAGACAAAATGGAAATCTGGCATTTGGAAAGTCATCAATCAACAAAAGGGCAGGCGTGGAAATAGGCTGTAGAGTAATACACAGAAGTTAGTGATCTAAATGGATGAGGATGGGGGAAAGGTAAGCCGGAGACAATAAGTGGTTCAAAATCAAGGTACACAAGGCTCTAGAGATCTGGGTCAAACATCAAGAAGGTAGGAACAATGACATGGATGCAAGGTAAGGAAAATGTTTGGGAATTAGTCAGAAGGCAGACACAAGGTAGGAGAGCCCTAGGACCCTGTGAGGCTGGACAAGATGGTGAAGGTAGTAGAAGTGTGGGGCCAGGCATCCAAGCAGGGTAGACAGACCATAAATGCAGGAAGCAATAGTAAGAAAGGCTTGATTCTGAAGCAATCTGCTCTGTCCCTGATGGGGAGATGCTGGGGCATCTGTAGAAGAAGGCAGATGTACTTGGCTGGAAGGACATCTAACCATGTGGGAACAAAACCCACCCTGCCCCTTCAAGGCAGCAGCAGGCTCAGATCATCTCATACTAGCTCCACTCTTTGCTTGATGACCCAAGGTCAAGTCCTCACTTTCCCTAACCTCTATTTCCCCCAGAGCCAAGGACTCCCTTATCCAAGTTACCAAGTATGGTTGCAAAAGCACTCTAAAACCTGATACAACCTGAACACATTTCTGGCTTCAGAGACTTCCCTCTATAAAAGAACCTGGCAGATTTTATGTATGCAAGTTCCTTTACCTCATTCCCAATAGATGATTTTGTAGACTACTATTCAGAAATACAGAAGCTCCAAGTTGGAACAAGGATCCTTTCTAAAACACTCTGAACAAGTCACCCTCCAGCCTCTGCTTGGAGGCCTCCAATGAGGGGTAAGGTACCATCCTAACTTTCCCCTGTTTTGTTCCTCTAGATCAGTGATGGGAAAACTATGGCCCTCAGGCCAGATGTGGGTAGGTCCCCCTGAAATGTTCTATCCTGCTGTGCGACATCATTCCTAATCTGAGGAATACAATAAGCAGTATACAATACAATGAAACTTCGAAAGAATTGCCTTAGAAACACTGACAGAGGAGCATTTCCTTTCCTTTGGCCCCCTCTTTAAAAAGTTTGCCCATCACTGCTCTAGACAGTTCATTCAACTTTGGGACAGCTCTCATTATCAGGATTTCTGCCAAGACTAAATCAGTCTTTGTACTTTCTGTCCATTATTCCTTGCTCTCTGCATTCTGGGCCTTAGAAGAATAAATTTCATTTCTCTTCCATTTGACAACCCTTCAAATACTCAATGACAGTTACTATGCACCCCCTCCTATGTTTTCTCTTTTCTTGTCTTAACACAGGCCCCATCCCACCACCAAGTCACATTGGCCAATCTCCATGTAGCATGATATCAAGGACCTTTACCATTGTGGTTTATCATCTCTGTACTCTCTATCTGATCAATATTCCTCCTAAGATGTGATTCCCCTCCTTTCCCCCAACCTCTAGTCCCATAATAATGGACAAAAATATTCCCAATGTATGGTTGGACCAGGGCAAGAAAAGCATCAAGACTGCCACCCTTCTGATCTTGGGCACAATGAGTCTTTTCATGGCACCAAGACTGTGATAACTTTTGGGGTGTCACGTCTCACTGCTTACTGGCTCCTGCTGAGCCTCGGGTCCAATAAAAATCTCCAGCTAATTCAGAACCGCTCTCAAACCATGCATGCCTCTCGTCTCTTGTATTTGTGGAATCAATTGCTTGAATCTCAGTGCAAGATTTTATTTATGCTTATCTCTAATAAATGTCATCCTATTAGGCTCAGTCCAGTATTCTAGAATGTGAAGCCATTCCAGGACCCTTACTCTGTTGCCCACCTTGCTAGCCATCCCTCCCCAGATCTGCATCATCTGCAAATCTTTGAGTGTCCCCTCCATGCCATGGTCCAAGCTAATAACAAAGGGATCACACGGATTCCTGGGGCACTTTCCTAGTGACTTCCTTATAAAGGTGACATAGGACTATTAATAGCTAAATTTTTGGAATGCCCGTTCAACTAATTTCAAATTAATCTAAACATACTATTATTATTAGCATTTGACCTAGTGTCTAGAACACAGTAGGTGTTTAATAAATATTTATTGACTATCATCTAGTCTACATTTTTCCAACTTTTCTATAAGAAGAGCAAGCACAAGGGACCTGGTCAAGTCCTATGTTACAATAAAGGTAAACCTCACAGCTAGGTCTCCATGAGTGTGAAAAATGAATTTCATGAAGTAGTTGAATATGGTAGAATTCATACTAATCCAAGGTACAATTATGTAAAATATGGCCACTGGTTCCAGACCAATAGAAGCATGCACAGTGAATTTGAATAAGGTGATGACTTATCTGGGGTTATTGGTATTCTCTGGCTGTTAGATGGGAAGCATTCCCTTTATCTGTTATTGTTGCCCAGTTGTTACAGTCATAGCCATCTCTTTGTGACCTCATTTTGGGGATTTCTTGACAAAGATATTTGAATGGTTTACCATTTCCTTCTCTTATTCATTTTACAGATGAGGAAACAAAGACCAATAGGGTTAAGTGACTTGGTCAAGGTAACACAGTAAGTGTCTGAGGCTGGATTCAAACTCATGAAGATGAGTCTTCCTGTTTCCAAGCCCAGTGCTCTATCTAACACCCTAGCTGCCCTCTCTTTATCTACCTACATTGTAACCAAGGGTGATGTCAAAGAAGGATATGAAATTATTTAGAGAAAGTCACTTACTTTTCTTTTAAAAAAAACCCTTATCTTACTGAATAGCTTCTGTCTTTATATCACCCTCATTTTTCAATATATTTTTTCCTCTGTTATACAGCCAGCCAACCCAGATAACAAAAGAGGGGAAATGAAGGAGAACAATTCAGCAAAACCAGCCAACACATGAACTGTGGCTGAATGAAATATTCTACATCTTTTGGTCTCGCCCTCTGCAAAAACAGGAATGAGGGATATTTTCTTAACTCCTCTTCAGAGATAAACTCATCATGATCTCTTCCAGCAAAGTCTTGCTAGCTTTCTGGGATTATCGCTTTTCTAGTTATTCACTAACCATTCCTTTAGCAATGGGTTCTAGATTTTTCCAAATAGAAGACAAAGGTTACTAGCCTGAGATTTTCAGATCCTACCCTCTTTTCTTTCATGGAAAAATGAGATATCTAACCATCTCCAGTACTACAGCATTTTTATTTCCCTGCAAAGATCCCTGAATGATTGGCCCATAGGAAATGACAGGATAATCTTGAGCTTTAGACTATCTGGCGATGATTATGGGATCTTAGAGGCCAAGGGTCACAAAAGCTCGAAGTTGGAAAGGATAACAATTCCATCGAGCAGAAGCATATGAACATTGTCGGATAGAGGCAGAGGGAAAGCTTACCTTTCCTATTAATGGCTCATATTTATTGTCCAAATTCCTTACATTCCCAATGAGTCATATAGTCTGGGTTTCTCACTGCTACCATCGATATTTTCAAATTTCCTGAACCTCTGCTCCTGGATCCTCTATTCCATGATACCACAAACCAAGGGGTAAAAAACATCAGGAGGCTTCCAGTCCTGGCTTTGCTACTAATTCACTGGGTGACTTGAACAAGCCCTTTTCCTTCTCTAGGTTCCAGGTTTGTTCTTTATAAAAGGGGGACATTTGATTAAATAACCTCTAAAATCTTTCCCAACTTCAATGTTCTAATGATTCTTGGTCCCCACCTTCTCTGCTCTGCTCAAAGCTTCCAAGGTTTCAAAACCATTCCTTAGCTGCTCCCTCACTCTGGAGTTTCCCTCAGCACCTGGGACCTCCTTACCCTGGAATGTCCCTCTGCCAGGCCAGATGAGTTCCTCTCTTTCACTGGTAAGTTCCTCTTGAGGTCTTGACTTTGTGAAAGGGCCCAGGGTATCCAGTTTTCATTCCCTTTTAAACTCAAATCTCAAGACTTTGCTGAAAAACTATGCCGGCACCTTCATCATCCCCTACACACTTTTCATCTCCTATGTACATGTTGCCTTCCTCTATTACCATGTGAGCCTCCTTGAAATAAAGAACTATCTTTCTTTTTCTTTGTACTTGTATCCACAGTGCCTAGCACAGAGTAGGTGCTTATTAAATACTAGGTATTTTTTCCCTCTCTCCCTCCTTTCCTTCCTTCCTCTGTCCTTCCTTCCTTTCTTCCTTTTTCTATCTTTCCCTTTCTTCCTTTCTCCCTTCCTTTCTCCCATTTTACTTTCCTCTCTCCTTCCTTCTTCATTTTTGTTTCTTTCTTCCTCCCTTCCCTAGTTCCTTTCTTCCTCTCTCTCTTTTTCTACATCTCCTTCTTCCTCCCTCCCTCCTTTCTTTCCATCCTCCCTCCATTCCCTTTCTTCCTTTCCTCCTCCTTCCCTTCCTTCTTTTCCTCCCTCCCTTCCCTTCCTTTTCCTTCCTTGCTCCCTTGCTTCCTTCCTTCCTTCCTTCCTTTCTTCCTCCTTCCTTCTTTCTGATTTCTGAATCAGTGGGTCATATGGTCTATGAATTTGGCTATAAAACTAGTAGTGGCCACATGAGAGGGTTCTACTTTACAGCTTCAAAATTCCATTTGAATAAACCTCTTTGCTGATCTTTTCAAATAGCCCTTGGGACTGGATTCAAAGAGTGCAGTGAGAGTAGCTCAAACCCTGCCTGGCTCAGCTTACCCTCCTGAGAGGGGCCTCAAATGCCAGAGCTCCTGAGTTCTTGATCCTATCTAGTCAATTTTTTCTTTAAAGAATGGTGCATATTTCATCCTTCTCCTCAAATTCAAACATGACATATCTGTGCCACCCAATTTTCCTGACAGGGGAATAATTATATCAACATAATTAAATTTCAAATGCAAAAATTATCTGTACCAAATAAACTGACAATAAACTTCCTCACATCAGAACACTATTATTCTGGCTGGCAATTATCAAGACACCCCTGACATGCGTTATTTCAATTTAAATGGAAATGCAACTTCAATTTTTTTCAATCCACTAATATGGGTAAATGTGAAAGTGGGGTGACTGGACTCTCAAATGCAACAAATGAAAGAGTCCTTCCTCCAAAAGAAATACAGTTCTGAAACTAACTTCATGTGGGACCTTAATCTGATAGGAATCATGAATTTTAGTAAGTCAGCTCCCCTCTCTGGGCCTTGGTTATATCATATATAAAATGAGGGTCTCCAAGGCCCCTAACCATGTCTAACAGTCTATGGGGAGCATTTTGGTGGCACAGGGGAGAGGGTTCCAGGCCTGGAGTCAAGAGGACCAGAGTTCAGATCTAGCCTCAGATACTTCCTAGCTATGTAAACCTGGAACAAGTCACTTAATCCCACTTGCCTAGCCCTTGCCCTTAAGTATTAGTGCTGTTACTAAGATAGAAAGTAAGGGTTTAAAAAAATCCGTGTGCTATTCTCTAACATCTCTTCTAATTCTGATATCCTATATTCTAAAGTCATTCCAGAGTTAGTCTGTGTTTGAGTTTGGGAGATTCTTTGAGCTCTGTTAATCTGATTAGTCTAACAACCACTCAGATTAAGACAGAAGTGGAATACTTTAGGAACCTAATTGGGAATTGGGAATCAATTCCCCCTATTTATACTTTGGTGTCTCTCTCCACCCTCCAAACCATGCCTCCCCCTTGACCCAGAAATCCTCTCTTCCCCTAACATATTATCTCAAAATCTGATATATTATCTCAAAATGGCACAAACAGGGCTCCAAACTCCACCACTTTCTAACCATAATCATCCACCTCCCCCAAATAACTTGCCCAGCCAATATCCTATTCCCTCCAGGCTCTGCTCTCTACCAAGTTGCAATAAGTATGGATTCATTAATTTATTGGCCAAATTAATTTCTCAATATGAGTTGAACATTCATTCAATGAGCATTTATTAGATACCTTTTTGTCCCAGGCATTGCGCTAGGTATGGGGAATATAAACACACAAAAAAATCCAATCCCCATCTTCAGGGAGCTATTAGGGGAGAAACAAAATGAACACAGACAAGTAGATTCAAAATACATACTTTTATAAGCAGAACTGTGATTTTATCTATGTAGGGCAGCACCTTCTCAGCAATTTACATCTTGGGGACTTCCCTAGGACACTGAGAGTATATGTAATAAGCCTGGGCTCACAGAGCCAGCATGTTTCAGACACAGGGTCATACCAAAGTCTTACTGACTTTGAGGTCAGCTCCCTATTCACTATTCATACTGCTTAGAAAAGGAAAATAATAAATGTTGCAAAGGGTGTGGGGAAAATTGGGACAATAGTGCACTGTTGGTAGAGTCGTAAATTGTTCCAACCATTCTGGAGAACAATTTGGAGCCATGGCCAAAGGGCTCCAAAGGGCTATCAAACTATCCATATCCTTTGACCCAGCAGTACCACTACTAGGTCTGTATCCCCCCCAAAGAGATTTTTAAAAAAGGATCTGTTTGTACAAAAAAAATATTTATAGCAGCTCTTTTTTTGGTAACAAAGAATTGGAAATTGAGATGTCCATTAATTGGGGAATAGCTGAAAAAGTTGTAGTATATAATTGTAATGGAATACTATTGTGCTATGGGAAATTATGAGAAGGATGATTTCAGAAAAGCCTGGAAAGACCTACATGAACTGATGCAAAGTGAGTTGAGCAGAACCAGGAGAACATTGTACACAGTAATAGTAATATTATATGATGAACATTTAAAAATGATTTAACTATTCTTAGTAGTATATTGATCCAAGGCAATCCCCAAGGTCTCATAATGCAAAATATCATCTGCCTCTAGAGAAAGAACTTATGGACTCTAGATACTGACTGCAACATTTTACTTTTTCCCTCATTTTTTGAGTTCTCTTCCACAAAATGACTAATATGAAAAAATGTTTTACATTTATTTTCTTATGTAAAACTCTATCAGATTACTTGCTGTATCAGGGAGGAAGGGAGGGAGAAAAAAGGAGAATTTGGCTCAATGAAAAAAACATAGGTATTATTTTTATATGCAATTGAGTAAAAAATAAAATATTTTAAAGAAGAATAATACTTATCTACACAAAATAAATAGGAAGCAACTTGGGGGAGTGGTGCGCCCTAGCATCTAGGGAGACCAGGATTTCATAATTCAGTTAATGATACCATGGGTACATAGATTTTATAATGGCATAGCCTAGGATCCTAGAGGCACCTGGCACCAACCTTGTCCCATATGCCACCTAGTATATGACTTCTCTATAACCTATGTCTTAGTTCCTCCTTTTGCCTTAAGTCTCTCCACAAAAGTCCTGGTTCCACCTGAAGATGAGTTCCTGCACAGGTCAAGAGGTGTATTCAATGGAAACCCCACTGGTTCTGGAACCAGAGAACCTGGGTTCAAAGCCTGCTACTAATGCTTACTATCAATGTGGTCTTAGGCAATTCATTTGCCTTCTCTTGGCCTCAGTTTCCTCATATTTAAAATGAGGAAGTTGAATTAAATGGCTTCTGAGGTCCCTTCCAACATTAGATCTAAGGGCCTAGGATGCTATTGTTCTAAGCTGGACCCTGCTCCATTTTCTGCCCAGAAAAATTACAATCAGAAACAATTCAGGACCATGGACAGAAATCATGACACCACTGGATGTAGCTGACTGGCTCAGTCCTAAAGTTGGGTGGGGAGCCAAAATCAAGAATTTTACTACCACTGTATCCAACAAGGGTAAAATTAAGGGTTAGGTAATGTTGTGGAGAGGTCACTGACTCATGCCAATAGAATCAATTAAGCTGGCCAACCAACTTTTGTGTCTTGGGAGTCTCGATTACCTAGAGAGTTAGTGAGACCAATGGAAATTTGGGGAGATGGCGTAATGGATGAATGTTGGATTTAGAATCAAGAAGACCCAAGTTCAAATTCTGGCCTCAGACATTTATTAGTTGTGTGACTGGACAAATCACTTAACCCCTAGTTACCTCAGTTTCCTCATCTGTGAAATGGGAATAATAATAGCACCTACTCCCAAAGGCTATTGTGAGGATGAAATGAGATATTATTTATAAAGCATTTTGCAAACCTTAAGGTATTATATAAATTCAAGCTAGTATTATTATTGCAATTATGTCTCTGATAGGGGAAATGAGTGAGGTCTTTGCATCTCATTTATGGTGCTCTATCCAAGAAGGAATTAGGAGCAAGCATATATGTCATGTCTTTGTGTCTTTGTGCCCCTCTCCTCCATGACATGGAAGTCAATTATTAAATGGCCGTCTGGAGACCTTTTGCTACAAGTCATATGTAAGGTTGATTCTACAATTCTTTCCAGCCCACCTTGCCCCCACTGAACTAAAGGTGGTCTTTGAAGGTCAAGAAGTAATAGACTAAGCTGGAAATCCTCAGTAGCAGACTGAGTCCCTTTCTCCCTTAACCACATTCCATTTTTGTCTATCTGACCTATAGCTGACCATTATTTTAATATTCATCATCAGCCCTACTTTCACCTGCCCAATGGTTGCCAATCAGAGTGATGCTCCCAGAACATGGAAACAATCCCAGGAATAGGCCGAGGCTCCAACCTGCTAGTTAAAACCTTTTATGTTCCGAGAGGACTCCTTTATTTTTCCTAGAAAACAATTCCATTATTCTGCTGTCTTTCAAGGCTCTCTGCATAACAGAGTTACAACCACCTCCTTATTTATGTCAAAGCCCAGCTTTCAGAGGGTTCAGGTAAGTAGAGAAGACGCAGACACTTCTATCTCTGCCCTCCTAGAACAAATCAACACCTTTCAATACTTTTGTGCTGCTGGAGAAGTTCAGCAGGGAATTGATTGGGAAAGGTGCAGAATGGGCTGTTGGTGGTGGTGGCGATCAATGACAGAATTTGGCCTTCCTCAGGCTTGGACTAAAATCAAAATTGTCTCCCTGACAAATGGGATGGAGGAGGTAATTGGTGCTAGGGAAAGCAGAGGGAGAGATGGCCAATAAATACCATGTAGCTAGGCAGAATAACAACCAGGGATTAAGACAATGATTTCTGGATTTGGAAGAGATGCCATTATAGGTGTGATTAAAAGGCTAAAATCTTTACATCTTCCCAAAATAATCCCTGACACTTGTGTTTTGCTCTCATCCATCTCTTCCTACCCACATGAAAGCCCCTTTATAATGAGTTCTTGGCAATGATTCCATTCCCGTCAATGTACCCCACTTCTCTAAGTGAAAAGTACAATCTGTTTCCAGAGGAAGGAAGGAAGGAAGGAAGGAAGGAAGGAAGGAAGGAAGGAAGGAAGGAAGGAAGGAAGGAAGGAAGGAAGGAAGGAAGGAAAGATCAGCTCTTTTTTATGGTG
>NC_058130.1:771653044-771762419 GCF_016433145.1 Gracilinanus agilis | reverse complement strand
CTTCCTTCCTTCCTTCCTTCCTTCCTTCCTTCCTTCCTTCCTTCCTTCCTTCCCCTTCCCCTATCACTTTTTTGGGTCAAGTCCAAACTTGGAATGGAGAATTGTGATCATGTAAACTCCATGATGATTATCAACTTATAAGTAACTTACAGTCCACAAGAGTTGTTCAAAAGCACTCAGAAGTCGAGGTCATGCAATCATCATAGTCATAACTTGAACCCAAATCCTCCAGATTCTACAGCTATCCCACATTGTTTGTGTAGTTATAATACATTGCTTCTCTTGCCATCATAAACAACCCAAATGTTAAACTCTCATGGCAGCTGGAGGATAAGCCATCTGTATCTAAGCTTCATTGATTGAGAGAAATGTACCAGCCTCCCTCATCTCCACACCAGGAACAACATGATGGGATGGGTGCCCGGGAGTTGAGGTGTATAAGGTAATTGGGGCTGTAGCAAAGGCCAGAGGGTACACATGCACCGAGGCACAAAGAATGATCCTCATAATCACAGAACTGTAGAGCTGGGAGGGAGGACACTTAGTGGCATCAGAGCCCAGAGTTAAGAGCCTGAATGTGAAGTCAGATGTCATGAGTTCAAATCCTGGCTTTGCCACTCACTAGCTATGTGACCTTCAACTCCCTGAAACTCCACACTTTGGTTTCCTCGTCTATCAAATGAAGACAGGGATCAATGAGTGGATAAGCCAATGCCTAAACTCCTTCTCAAATACAAATCATGAGATACCATCCAGACCATCAGTAAAGAGGCTAAGGCTAGGAGGACGTACCCCAGGGGCACGTGGCCTCTAGTGGCAGAATTTATACTAGAGACCACTTCTCCTGACTCAAAGTCCAGGGTATTTTCCAGCATATCTCACTGCCAGGGATGGAACGTGCAAATGCTAACAAAAATCAAAGCTGGAAATTGAGGCAGATTTCTTTCTGGGTTCTTCTAACATAAGTACTATATTCTTTATGATAATTTTCATTAAATATGTATTATATACCAATGCCCTTTCTTCTGCTATGAAAGAAGTCCCAGAAACAGAAAACAGAGTGATCACTGCTCTCACAGAGTATGTGTTCTAATTGAGAAGACAACACTTAGATCTATCTATTTGTCAAACAATGGATTGGTTATTCATTTATATTTGTTTATAAGTTCATTGAATTCTAAAGCTATAAGACACTTTTGAATCATACAAAATAGGGGCAGCTAGGTAGTACCGTGGATAAAGCACCAATTCTGGAGTCGGGAGGATCTGGGTTCAAATATGGTCTCAGGGACTTCCTAACTCTGTGACCCTCCACAAGCCATTTAAAACTCACTTGCGTAGTCCTTGTCCTTCTGTTTTAGAGTTATTACTAAGAGAGAATGTAAGGGCTTTTTAAAAAAATTATCAGAGTACTAGATCAGGGAAAAGATATTAGAAGATAGAAGGGTTCTTAGAACAAAGAACATAGAATGGAAGAGATGGAGGAGGCTTTAGAACATAGAAGATGGTATTCCTGGACTGGAAGGAATTTTAGAAAAATCACTTTCAAAAGAGATTTAGAATCCCTTTCTAAATTGAGATTTATGCTGGGAAGGACCTTGTGACATAGAACATAGGACACTGGAGCTAATAGGCACATTAGAACAGAGAACAGCAGAGCTCAGAAGGGCTTGGAACAGTAGATATCAGCCAGGAGGGTCCTCAGACCTGAGAATGTTGGTGTTGGAAGGGGCCGTAGACATTAGTCCAACTCCCTCAATTCATTGAAAATGAGAATTTTCTTGCCCTCTTGACTCCATGATGAAGCACAAACTTTCTTGGCTCAGCACTTAAAGCCCTTAATAACCTCCCACCAGCCATCCTTTCTAGTTTGCTTCTTATTATTCTCCTTCGTGAACCAAATCAGCCAACTTTGCTATTCCCCAAACTAGACCCTTCATCTCCCACCTCCATGCATATACCCAGGCTGTTCCTCCATCCTTAGAATGCTCTCCCTCCTTATTTCTGCCTGTTGGAATTCCTGGCTTGCTCCCAAACTCAGCTCAGGGGCCGTGAGTCTCCAGCTGTTAGCATTCTCTCATTTCTGAAAGGATTCATTTTTACTTCTCCTTTACACACTCAGTAGGACAGAAACTCCTCTCAAAGGCTTCTATGGTTTCATTTTTGGGATCTTATCTCTTGCGCATAGTAGGCAGTTCAGATGTGCTTATTTAAATGCACTGACTAGGATGGTATTTTTTTTAAATCCAGGGCTACTAGATACTTAAACTAGTCCCACTGGAAAAGTCCCTTCCTTCCCCTTGGTTGAGGGCAATGGAAACTAATTCTGCTAAGCTCAGCACTTCAAAAATGGCTTAGCATTAAAGTGATTCAATAATTCCTCCAAGAGGGGACCATGACCTGCTTGGCAGCTAAGAATGAAATAAAAAGTTAAGAGAACTCAGTATCTTCAGAACACAGCCCAGAACGGAGAAAGCTTTGATGTGCTGGGACACTGGAATCATTGACTGCCTGGGAGATGGGGAAAGTCTTTTTATGGAGGCCATTCATTCCACAATTTACATGGAGCTGTAACTAGGGCAAGACAACGGAGCCTTTGTCCAAAGGCATCAGAATTTAGAGGTGCCTTTACAGCACTTTCAGTCCTTCGACAGTAATAATAAAAGCAACGGCAATAATGACTAACATTTATAAAGTGCTTCCTATGTGCCAGGCACCGTAACGAGAGCTTTATAATTATTGTTTCATCTGGCCCTCACAGTAACTCTGGGAGGAAGGGGCTATTTGATTCCCATTTTACGGTAGATAAACGTCTAAGCTTAGCATCTTGTTGGCAAGAATAATTCACTAAAATAGAAGACCGTAAGATAGTGGCTTCCTAGGCAGGGTAACCACAGCCTTGATCTCTCGGCCTGGTCTTGCCCTGCTCCCTGCTCCCTGGCAATAGACGTTCTGTATCCTCTCTGGGTCTCTACCTCCCGCTCCCCCCCAATCCCCCTCCTCTAACTCAGTCATGCAACCTCAAATGAATTAAAGAACCCTTTTATGCTGTTTAGCCTGGATACAAAAATGACCTGTTATGATTCTAACGTTGAGAGCGTGTCTCCACATAGGAAGCCCCAACCTGAATAAAGCCAGGTAACTCAGCATGGATCTGACTGAGGGATTAAAGGGACATCCATGCTGGCTGGCCACTACATATTCCTGCCTTCGAGGAGTCCCATGTTTTGAGGGAGTCATCATTCATTGGATCAAAGGGTTCAGAGCTGGAGGAGACATTAGAAAACAATCTTGTCCAGCCCTTTCATTTTACAGAGAGAGAAACTGAGGCAATGTATAGTTAGAAACATCTTGAACCCCTAAAACTACATTACCCAAAATTCCTTTCTGTATTACCCAGAATGCTTTCCCCTTTCTATATGTTTGCATCTTCATGTAATAGTTTATAAGTTCTGAAACTCCACCTTTTTATCTCTTTTTCTCTCAAAGCCTGGCCGGGTCAGGTAGCTTTCTTACTTTAGTTGTTATTAATAAACTTTATAATATAATACTTTGTTGTTGTTCTTTTGTGATTGAGGATTTTTGACTTTATTTTCTATTTTATTTTATTTTTTAAACCCTTAACTTCTGTGTATTGGTTCCTTGGTGGAAGAGTGGTAAGGGTGGGCAATGGGGGTCAAGTGACTTGCCCAGGGTCACACAGCTGGGAAGTGTCTGAGTCTGGATTTGAACCCAGGACCTGCCATCTCTAGGCCCGACTCTCAATGCACTGAGCTACCCAGCTGCCCCCTACTTAGAATACTGTATATTAATTTTAATCACTACAGCCAGAGGGGCTAAACAATTTGCTGATACTCATACAGCTA
Source organism: Gracilinanus agilis (assembly GCF_016433145.1). Taxonomy (NCBI): domain Eukaryota; kingdom Metazoa; phylum Chordata; class Mammalia; order Didelphimorphia; family Didelphidae; genus Gracilinanus; species Gracilinanus agilis. Next base: position 771,758,553 of record NC_058130.1, on the reverse strand, counting down.
GTCATTGGCATGACCCAAGGTCTCTGAAGGCAGCATGATAGAGTGAAAAGAGAGCATTGGCTTCTGAGTCAGAGGATTTGGGGTTGAGTATTTGCTTTACCACTTACTCCCTGTTTGATCTGAAGCAACTAGTCATCCATGGTCAAACCCTCTGGCCTTCGGTCTCTTTTTCTGGCTAAACAATGAGCTGGGGCTCGCTAAGACAACAGACTAGCACTAGCCCACTGGTCTGGCACACAGAAGGTGTCTAATAAATGCTTATTCACTGACTGCCTGACTCTAGTCTTGGTCTCTTCCAATCTCATCCAGCAAGCTTTACTAAAAGTACCTACAAAGTGCCAAGTTCTGGAAATAAAAGCTAAAATTATAATATTGCCTTTGCCTTCGTGCCACTTATGATGATACAACATGTAAAAAGTGAATAAAAGAACATTGGTGGGGCAACTAGGTGGCTCAGTAGATAAAGCACCAGACCTGGAGTCCAGAGGTCCTGAGTTCTAATTTGGCCTCAGATACTTCCTAACCAGGTGACCCTGAGCAAGTCATTTAACTCCCATTGCCTAGTCCTTCCCACTCTTCTGCCTTGGAACCAATACATAGTACTGATTCTAAGATGGGAGATGAGGGCTAAAAAAAGAAGAAGAAGATTTGTTAAACATCTACTATATACCAGGCACTGGACTGGGCACTGGGGGCATAGAGACAAAAATGAAACAGACATGGGCTCAGGGCAGTTACTCACACTGTGTGGAGGAGGGGAGGAACATACAGGCACACATATGCAAATTTGAAGAGAGAGTGGAAATTAATCAAGATAAAGTCAGACTTCCTGAAAAGGGTGTCACATGATCTGAGCCTTGCAGAAATCTAGGCATTCTAGGAGACAGAGGAGAGGAAGGAGTGCATACCAGACATAAGGGGACCAGCCTATGCAAACGCACGGAAGTGGGAAATGGGATGTTCTTTGTTTTACAAGATTGCCTCTCAACAATTTGAACATCTACTGCGCTCCCAGTCCTATGTTAGGCAAATACGGAAGAAATATGAAGAAATCAGCATTGATCAGGCACTTATTCTATGCCAGCCACTTTATAAATATTATCTCATTTGATCCTTACAACAATCCTGTGAGGTGGGTACTATTATTATTCCCATTTTACAGAGGCAGAAACTGTGGTTATGTGAGGCCTGATATGAAGTCAGGTCTTTCTGACTCCAAGTCCTTTACCGTCTTTATCCACTTTGCCAGCTAGATCCCTCTATATAAACCCTAGTACTTGCTCTCAAGCTGGTTACTATCTAGGGAGAAAGAGAGGGGAAAAGAAAGAGAGAGAGACAGAGACTGAGGCAAAGAGAGACAGACAGAGGCAGAGACAGAGAGACAGACACAGAGTTCTAGAAAGGAAGCTTACCCACAAAAAGCTAATTAAAAATACAAGGAATACAAGGCAATAATATGAAAGATGCTTCAAAGCAGCCTGTGCTAAGGTCTTTCTTCATGATTGGTCCAGAAAGTTAAGGCTATAGCAGCTTGCTGAAGAGCTAAGAGGATTTGGGTGGGCACCCACAGGGCGCTGGCTCAAGCTTCAGGAATGAGTACGGTTCATTTAGATGCACGCCTCATTTTGCTTAGTTTCAAAACTGAACAAGGGGAAGTTATGGATAGAGCTAAGTACAGCTGTGTGAGATTGTAAAATACAAGCTGGCTCTGCATTCCTTATGCTTCCAAACTCACAAAGTCATAGAATTTTAGAGACTTCAGTGGCTGCTTGGGCCCAAGCCACGAGCATAAAAGAATCACCCCACCATCACCAAAAACACACACACGATATACATACACATACATACATACACACATATATACCTACGAAACAAGCAAACATTCAGCTTTCACTAGAAGACCTCCCAGTGGTGAGAACCCACTACTACTTCCTGAGGCGATCCATTTCAGCACATTAAATAGTTCTAATAGTTAGGAAATGCTCTCTTACCACTAGCCATACTAGATCTCAAACTATCCTCTAAAGGGGTGATCATCAAAACAATTTGGTACCGGCTAAGAAATAAGAGTAGGGGAACAACGGAATAGGTTAGGAAATCAATAGGCCATAGTTAATGGCCCTGGCAACCTAGTGTTAGGTAAACCAAATGATCCAAGCTACTGGGGAAAAGAACTCACTATCTGACTGCTGGGAAAATTGGAAAAAGATATAGCAGAAACTAGGCACAGGCCAACATCTCACATCATACACCAAGATAAAGTCAAAATGGATATTGATAGAGAAATAAAGGGGCATCCCATAAACAATCTAGAAGAACATGGAGAAGGTTTTCTGTCAGAATTATGGATAAGGGAAGAATTTATGGCCAAAGAAGACATAGAGAACATATGAAACATAATGAAAAGCAAAATGGATAATTTCGATTATGTTAAATTAAAAATGGGTTTTGTACAAACAAAACCAAGGCATCCACGATTATAAGGGAAACAACAAATTGGAGAAAAGATTTATTTTATAGCAAATATCTCGGAGAAGGGCCTCATTTCTCAAATACAGGCAGTTCTCAGATGAAGAAATTTAAACTATCTATAGATATATGAGGAAATGCTCCAAATCACTATTGATTAGAGGAATTCCAATTAAATCAACTCTGAGATAGCACCTCACACCTCTCAGATTGGCTAATATGACCATAAAGGGAAATAATAAATACTAGAGGGACTATGTGAGAAAATCAGGACACTGATACACAATTGGTGGAATACAATCATTCTGGAGAGCAATATGGAATCATGCCAAAAGGGCCATAAGATGATGCATCCCCTTTGACCCAGTAATACCACTGCTGGGTCTATATTCCAAAGAGATCAGAGATAGGGGGAAAGGACCTACTTTTGCTCAAAATATTTTGAGCAGCTTTTTTTGGAGTGCAAAGAACTGGAAACCGGAAACCAAGGCAATGTCCATCCATTGGAGAATGGCTGAACAAATTGTGGCATATGGTTGCAATGGTATAACTATGGTGGCATAAGAAATGAAGAATAGGATGAGTTCAGAAAAACCTGGATGGACTTATATGAAGTGATGTAAAGTGAATAAGCAGAACCAGGAGAACAGTATATACAAATAATAGAAATATTGTACAATGATCAACTGCGAGGGACTAAACACCATTATCAGCAATGAAAGGCTCCAAGATAACCCCACGGGATTCATGATAAAAATTGCTATTCACATCTAAAGAAAGAAGGAAATGTTAGAGTCTGACTACAAATCAAAGTATGCCATCTTTCCATTTATTTCCTCCATGAGTTTTTTAATGGCATGTGTGATATGTGTCTTCTGTCACAGCATAAGGAATATGGAAATATATATTGCATGAAAGCACTGGCATAACCTATATCAGACTATTTACCACCTCGGGAAGGGAGAGGAAGAAGGAAAGACAGAGATAATCTGAATCACAAAATGTCAAAAAGCAATTGTCAAACATTGTTCCTACGTGTAATTGAAGAAAAATAAAGTTAAAAAAGTCCTGCCTTAAGTGAAAAATCCCAATTCGATTCTTTGCAGTCCTGCCCCTACCCACGCAGCTACTCTAATTGGTCCTAGTTTTGTCTTCTGGGATCAGATAGAATAAAGTTTATCCTGGGATATGTTAGATCTGTGTTGAACCAGAGTCACTTGTTAAATTTTCCTTGTGAACATTTACTTCTCAGAAATCAGCAAATGTTAAAACTCAGAACTTGACTTATCATTTGTTAATTTATAGGCTTAAGAAAATGATGAAGAAAATCTCAATAATGCAGATTATGCTTAAAAGTATATTCTGGCACATTATTTTTATGGAGTAGGTTGTTAAACATTTCATCACAATACCTCTGGCTTAATCCCACTTTCAAATGAAATCTCTTCACATAGAAAATTATGAAATCCCCCCTGGGTCTTTTATCCTCTAGGAAAATATCCCTCGCTCCCTCAACTTCGTACAGTATAAATTCAAGGCCCCTTCATGAGCCTAGTCATTGTTTGGACACTTTCCAGCCCATCAAAATTCTCCCTAAATCATAGTTCCTAGAGCCAAAGCCAATATTCTAGGCATGATATGAAATTACTTTTTAAAAAACATTTGAAAGAGTTCAGTTTCTTATAACAATCTCTCTCTGAAAAGATCTCTCATCAATTGGCAAGACTAACCTTTTCAAACCCCCCCCAAACATGATTAAATGGAGTATAATCTAATTAACTCAATTTGGACTGGGTTTATTTGAATAATTTAAAGTACACCTGCACCATTCCATCAATATTTTTTTTAAATTAAGTAATTAACTCTGCAGTGGCAAGTTACTCTAATTCCCAGCAAGTACCAAGCGACAAAAGTTCAATAGATGAAGTCTCGGGAGAGACGAGATTAGTATCTGTCCCCTTGGCTTCTAGTCTTTCCAGCCAGAACATTATTTATAATTGGTATTAGCATCTGTAGGCACTGATTCATTGCTCCAGGATCTGTTTGCCCCTGAGAAACAAGTGTATGAGTCAGGGAGGCAAGAGAGCCAATTGCCCTTAGGTGCATTATTGATAATAGATAGTCAAGAAATCTCATCCTAAAGGAGCTCATTTGATGAGATGATGTCTCAGCTGAAATTTGGACAAGCCAATTAGCCATTAAAGAAAAGAATTATTCAAGTAGTCTCACTCATTTCTAAAGACAAACCTGAGAAACGGTCATTATCCCCTTTTCACAATTGGAGAAACTGAGACCCAAGATACATAGGTTTATACAGACTAGGTACAGTCCTGTTGATAGTGCTAGATCTTTAGTTTGGGTCCCCCACCCAGAGTTTCCTTTAGGAAATCTCAGGATATAGCTTCAATCTCAACACCTACAAATATGGGTTCAAAAGGTCCCCAGTTCCTACAGAAACACTCAAGATAACAATGCATGTCATATATAGGGCAGCTTTTATTTTGCCCCACAAAAAATTCAGAAAAAAAAAACAAACCAAAGGGCACACAATAACACTTAAACAGCTGATACAAACCCTTGTACCTTCAGTTACTCCCATTTTCTCTTTTTTTAAAACCCTTAATTTCTGTGTATTGGCTCCTCAGTGGAAGAGTGGTAAGGGTGGGCAATGTGGGTCAAGTGACTTGCCCAGGGTCACACAGCTGGGAAGTGTCTGAGGCCTGATTTGAACCTAGGACCTCCTGTCTCTAGGCCTGACTCTCAATCCACTGAGCTACCCCATTTTCTCTTAAGGACCACATATAATTGTCTAGATCAGTGATGGGCAAACTATGGATGGCCCATGGGCCAGATGTGGCCCCCTGAAATGTTTTATTGGCCACTCCACATTATTCCTAATCTGATGAACACAATGAGTAGGATACAAAATAATGAAACTTCAAAAGAGTTGCCTTAGAAACAGACTGACAGAGGAGCATTTCCTTTCCTTTGGCCCCCTTTAAAAAGTTTGCCCATCACTATTCTAGATTAACAGCATTGTCCTGTGATTTAGGCTCCCTTTGGGTTAGAAAACAAACCTGGGTTCCTAAAGAGACAACGCCCTAAAATTCCAATGAGTCCCATACTTGACCCCTAGGAGAAATAACTCTTCTGGTCTCCCACTACTAGCGTCAAACCTAGGTCTCCTAGCTGGGTCCAAAGGCACAGTGCTTTCTTCCATGCCTTCCTGCCTCCGCCATCTAAAACCCCTTCAAGGGGCCATGTTTCTTTTATGGAGGAGCTTTTCTGAAAATGCAAGCAGGACGCCATCCAGCTGTTAAGAAACAAAGTACATAAATTCCTTACATTTCAACTGTCAGCTCAGTCAGAATGCAGAGACCATTAAGACCAGCAAGTGAAAACAGTTTGTAAACATGAAGTCTCTAATGTGTTGAGCCATTTCCGATCACACTGTGATAACACGGCTGTAATTAGGAGAACTATCTTCTGTCGGGAGGACCATAAAAGGTGTTATTTACACCCTGCCTCTGGCCGAAAATACCCTCCATATGGAATGTCTTCTTAAATACCTCAATTCCCAATGACAATAATTCACTTTTATACTTGAAAGTTCACATTCATTCATGCAAAGAAATATTTTGAGATCTGAATATAAACTCTTAATTGCAGGTTCAAAGTGTAAGACTGGGAGTGGGGAATAGGTTCTGAACATGGAAATGGGAAGGTATGGAGGGGACCCTGACCTTGAGAATGCCATCATGGCATCTGAAAATCAAATCTGACTCAAAGGGGAATGGATAGCCCAGTGATGTAATAAATAGAACAATTGGTCTAGGAGTCAGGCTTGAATTCAAATCTTGCCTCCTGTGACCCTGGGGCAAGACGCTCAATCTCTCTGAGCTTGAGTTTCCTCAACTATAAAAATAGGGAGTTAGATGAACTGGTCTCTTAGGTCTCTTCTAGATAAACCCGAGATCCTGTCAGCTTCCCCACTTTGTTAGACTTGACCCTATATGTCCAGTATGTTCTAGAGGAGATTCTTGGTCAGGTGTAAGGTGGAGTTAAATGGTTGCTGAGATCCCTTCTAACTCTGACACCCTGTAAGACTGTGAAGTTGGGAGTCTATGGACAACCGTGGGAACTGGGCAACCCAGTCTAGCCATACTACAGAGGGAGACATTATGTGTCCCTGATACACAGAATCATTCCACAGCCACGGTCACCCACTGTTGATGTTGGCCACCTAAATCTCATCTAATGAAAATAGAGCCTATGTGCCCAACACAAGAAAATCAAAAAGACCCTGAATTCCTCTGAGCATCAAAATCAACCCTCTTGCCCACTGGACTAGGTGGTTTCTCCTTTTCGTTTCTTCTTTTCCCCCAAGGGTGAAAAATAGGCCCAAAGTAACGCCAAGTGAATAATTCATGGGCCATTTATAATTTACATTGGATTTAACAGAAGTAGGGCCATAAGTGGTTGTCTATTAACTATTTATGATCTCACCCAGCCGGCTGACAAGCCAGTCCGGGTGTGAAGATCACAGCCGTGCTACCATGTTTTATTTAAACATTATTAAAACTACACAGTCTTCAGGGATGGCTTCCATTCCACTTGGTATTAGACTCCTCTGTGAAGTGGCCTCTGGGTCGCTATGAGCCTATGACTGGGTGATCCTTGGGAAGAACTGTTCTTTTTGTACTCTGCTGCTATGGAGACTGATCTTCTCCTTCTTCAGCCCTAAGCTTTCTCCTTTGCTAACCCCTCTTTTAAGGGTCATGAAACCATAGGATTTTGGAGCTTAAAAAGATACCTAAGCCAAGGTAAAACAGGTGAAATAATTTGGCCAAGATCATGTGATAGCAAGAGACATGAGACTAAATCTGTTCTCCTAAAGTACTCATTAAGAGTATCAAAGTAGGGACAGCAGGGTAGCACAATGGATAAAGCACCAGACCTGGAGTTGGGAAGACCTGGGTTCAGATTTGACCTTGGGCACTTCCTAACTATATGATCCTAGGCAAGTCATTTATCTTCACTTGCCTAGCCCTTGCCATTCTTTTGTCCTACAATTGATCCTGACCAGAAGATAAGGTATAAAAAAGGCATTAAAGTAAAAAGAGTAGGGGAAAAAATAATGATCAAAGTACTAGAAAAAAATGGAACTAGAGTCAGGGCATCTCAAGTTCTATCAATCAATGAGCTCACATTAATTAAGCAGCTATTGTATTCCAGACTCTCCACTAGAGATCCAAAGACAGTCCTGAAAACAATTCTTACTCTACAGGAGCTTATACTCTAATTCTACCACTTAAAAGCCATATGATCTTGGGCAGGTCCAATGGAATGTCTTTTTTTTTAATCTTTAATTTAATTTTAATATACAGATATACCAAGCACTTTGCATAGAGCCTGGAATATTTAATGACAGTAACAAAAATTATAATAACTAGTATTTTTATAGATCTGAGGTTTGCAAAGCTTTTTACATATACATATTTGAACTTTACAATTCTGTGAGATGAATCCTCTTATTACCCCCATTTTGCAGATGAGAAAACTGAGGCTAAGGTTGTGATTTGCCCAGGGTCACATAGCTATTAAGTAACTGAGGCAGGATTCAAAGTCAGGTCTTAGAAAATACTTGAACTGGTTTAAAATGAATTTTTTTCTCTCTGAGTCTCAATAGACATTTAATCAAAACGCTTGTGCTATCGAACTCAGTTTCTTCATCACTAGAATGAGGGGGATAATATTCAAGCTGCCTAGCTCTTGGGGTTTTCGTGAAGAACGTGTGACGTATTGTGTGCAAAGCTGTTTGAAACTACTGAGCACTAATGACCTGGCAGGTAGATTTATTTTTATATCTGGATCCAGCCAATGTTGTCTGAGCATCAGCTGTGCATGTCCGGCTCTATGATGCAGGGCTCAGGGGTCGGTGTAGGAAAGAGAAAAAAGTAGAGTCTGGACAATGCAGAGAAAACAGCAAGGATCAGAAGACAGAGACTCAGATTGAGCTAATGGGCTCTCCCATTAGCCCAGCCATGCGACATTGGGTCACTGACTGCCTGCACCCCTCCTGAGTCAGTATCCTTTGTTGTAAAGTGGAGATAATTCTAATTGTGTCACACATACACCTCACAGGGTTGTTGTGAGAAGCAAATGAGGATGTGTGCGCCTTCCCAGAACCAAGTGCTGTATGTAATATCTATGGATCTCAGTGCTAAGAAGAAGCCACTGAATGTCAGGGCTTGGATGGACCTTAGGACATGGAATGCCAGAGCCAGGAAGGACTTTAAAATATGAAATGCCATGTGGTGGCAAAGAATTGGAAATTGAGGGGATGCCCATCAATTGGGGAACGGCTCGAACTGGTTGTATATGGTGGTTGTGAGATTAAAAATTAATATCCAAATACTCCAAGTATTATATTAAATAAATTTTTTAAACCCTTGTACTTCGGTGTATTGGCTCCTTGGTGGAAGAGTGGTAAGGGTGGGCAATGGAAGTCAAGTGACCTGCCCAGGGTCACACAGCTGGGAAGTGGCTGAGGCCGGGTTTGAACCTAGGACCTCCTGTCTCTAGGCCTGACTCTCCATCCACTGAGCTACCCAGCTGCCCCTAAATAAATTTATTAATAATAACTTGAAGCAAGAGGAAAGTAAAAAGGAAGCCAACTCAGCCATGCATGCCGGGGGAAAAAAGAGAGAGAGAGAGGTGGAATTACACACAACTATATACATAACATGAACACGCAATGTGGAGGAGAAAGGAAAGGAATAAAGGAATAAAGGAATTCTGGGGAATGTAGTCCTGGGGTTTGACATTTTCTAATTATATATTGTGATGGAATACTATTGGGCTATAAGGAATGAGGAACAGGATGATTTCAGGAAGAGCTGGAGAGACCTCCATGAACTGATGCACAGTGAAGGGAGCAGAACCAGGAGAACGTTGTACACGGTAACTGCAATATTGTCCAATGGTCAACTGCGAAAGACTTAGCTACTCTCAGCAATACAATGATCCAGGACAATTCTGAAAGACTTATAACAAAGACTACCCACCACCAGAGAAAACTGTCGTTGGAATGCAGATCAAAGATCAAAGTTCACTTTAGTTTATTTATGGTTTTATTTGGGAGTTCTTGATTTTTTATAAGTATTCTCTTACAACAATGGCCAATATGGAAGCATGTTTTGCATGATAACACATGTATAACCAGGATCAAATTGCTTATCATCTCCACGAGGGAAGAAGGAAGGGAAGAAGAGAGACAATTTGGATTTTATAATTTCAAGGAATATATTTTGAAATGGTTTTTACTTGTAATTGGGAAATTAAAATGTATCTGAATAAAATAAAATGTCATATACCAAAGGTTTTTTTTTTTAAAGACATAAAATATCAGTTGGGAAAGGTACCTTAGGATAGGGAATACAGAGCTGGTAGTAGCCTTAGAATATGGAATGTCAATTGGAAAGGCCTTAGAATAAGGAATTTCAGAACTACGACCTCAGAACATGGAATGTAAGTTGGGAAGATTTTTAGAATATGAAATGTCAATTGGAAAAGGCCTTAGAACATAGAGTGTCAGAGCTGGAAGGGGATTTAGAACAGAGAATTTCAGAGTTCAGAGTAGGGGCTTAGAACATGGAACGTCAGAGCTAGAAGGAGCCACAGACCATTAAATACTAAATATTCCAGAGCACAGAATGTTAAAACTGAAAAAAAGCCTTAAGATGCAGAATATCAGAATTCAATGTTACTTTAGGAGCTGGAATGTCAGTAGTGGTAGAGATATTAGGAGGACCCATAGAGTAAACCCCACTGAATGTTGGAGGTTGAAGGAAACTTAGAACATAGGACATAGAATGTCAAAGGTAGAAAGAACCATAAGGAACATTTAGTACAATTTCTTCATTTCATAAGTGGGAAAACTAAGGATCAAATAAACACTAGGCCTCATTCTAGATTACACAGGGTACAAGTAATACATTCTAAATTTCAGGAGACAAATGGTTAGGGTTAAGGTTAAGGCTATCATATTTCTCAGGCTGAGAAGAGAGGGGTACTGATGCAGTTATTCTTCTGTAACAAATGTGTTTCACTACAGAGTAATGTGAGGTTAATGAAGATTCTAGAGAAAGAGGATAGAGGTTAACAAATCCCAAGTTATGAGCATTCTCAGTTGGCCTGAAGACACTAACCACTTGGCATCCCTATTCAACCCTCTCAGAAGGGTCTCCAGGAATGAATGGAGAGTTGGTTCCATAGACCGAAGCGCATCCCTCATGAGGCTAGGATGAAGGGTTTTTGTTTCCTGTTAGGGGTCACAGAATCTTAGGCTAATTCCTTCATTATACAAAAGAAGGGGAGTGCAGAGAAGTGACAGAATTTATCCAACCACCAGAGGCCTGTACCATTTAGTACTGCTCCATTCCAGGCTCCATGTGACCATGCCTCCAACACTGGCCAGCCATTTTTCACTTGGCACGACATTGCTCATGAAAGGAATCATGTGTGATCCCAGAGCACAGATTTAGAGTGAGAAAAGACCTTAGAGACCATCTAATCCAGCCCTCCCATTTCACAGAAGAAGAAACTGAAGACTGAATCCGAGTACATCCTTATCTCCTCCGTCTAAATAAACGCCAGTGCTTCCCTATTACCCGTAGGATCAAATGTAAAGCTTTCCATTTGGCCTTTCCATCCAAATCCCTTTACAACAGTGCCCCTTCCTATTTTCCCACTCTTCTACTTTGCTCCCTGCTACGTATTCTGTGACCTGGCAGCTCTGGCCTTCTACCTTTTCGTCATATAAGATGCTCCATCCATCTCCCAGCTCCATGTCTTTTCAGAGGCTTCCTGCAAGATTCAGCTCCTGGTCTTCCCTCCATCCCTGCCTGCTAGTGCCTTCCCTCTGAGATTTCCTTCCTTCTGGGCTGAAGGTGTCTTGTACAGGTGTGGTTATTTACATGCTGTCTGCTCCTCAAAGGCAGAAACAGTATTTCCCTTATTTTATCTCTCTAATACTTAACAAAGTGCCGGGTGCATAATGCTGTCTAGCCTTCATTTTCAAATAGGACCAATGCCATCACTGGTGATGTCTTTTCATTCTTGCATAAATTGGATTTCGGTGAGGCATTGCTGCACAAAGTCATCAGCCTCACACTCTCCCAGAGTCACTGAAGTCCAGTGGCAGGACAAAAGTCAGGATGCCTTGAGCTGGCCCAGGCATCTTCCATGTCTGACCAAGATCTAAGGGCCCCACAAGGGTCTACTTCCGTCACCTTCATGGCTTTGGGAATGAATTGTTCTCATCTACTCATTCTGCCAGGGAAGTCTTCACAAGCTTCTCACACTTAGCACATTGCCTAGCACATAACAGGTGCTTACTAATTTCCTGTTGACTGACCGCAGGAACTGAAAACCAGAAAGGGTTTTAAAAAAAACCCATACATTCCATCTTGGAATCAATACTTAGTATTGGTTCTAAAGTAGAAAAGGGATAAGGGATAGGCAATTAGGGATAAGTGACTTGCCCAGAGCCACACAGCTAAGTGTCTGAAGCCAGATTTGATCCCAAGACCTCCCATCTCTAGGCCTGACACTCTATCCACAAGGCCACTTTGCTACCCCCCAGAAAAGTTTTAAGTGTTTATCCAACATAGAGGCATAATGGATCCCAGGTTCTCTGACTCCAAATCAAAGACTCACATCACAGGTAAGACAGGGTGAGTAGATCCTACCCTTCTAACCACACTGTTTGGCCAACAGTCCCCTGCTCTGTAGCCTTCTAATGATGGATTAGTAGCACCATCATTACACACATGTGTGTTTGCATGGGTAACTAGTGACAGTCAACATAAAATCTCCACTCTGGCCTTTTGGTATAAAACAAAGACTCCAGATGCTCGAGGAAAAACAGTTTGTAAAAGAGGACCAAAAGCCCCAGAGAAGGGGACAGTGATGGAAGAGAAGGTTCTCCAAAGTGTAGATGATGCCTGAAATATGACCCATCCTCAAATAAATATTAGCCAGAGCCTTGCAGAAGACAAATCACTATCACAGGTAGTTTTGAAGGTTCTAAAGGTAGTCTGAAGGCCGAGCAATCACACTCATCTTTTAAAGATTCTTAGTAATCTCTACCTGGGGAAAACCTAACCCATGAAGCCATAAACCAAGTGCCACCCCAATCCCGCTCCAAGCAGGCCACATTTACTCAAGGTGCAGGCATCACAACCAAAAGGAAATGGAAACCCAAACTTAACTCAGGGAGCACCATTTTCACAAGATGGCTTCCATGATGACACAACTGATCCTATGACTTCAGTTCCTGCATGGGAAGTCCATGGGATAGAAATTCTCCCCGTATACACATAGGTGACTTATCTATAACTGATCTGTCCTAGAGTGTTAGACCTGGAATCAGGAAGACCTGATCTGGCTTCAGACTTACTAGCTGTGGGGCCTACTTCTGATGAGGACCAGGAAAAGCTTAAACCTTCACAGCCAGTCAGACATCCCAAAGTCTGAGCCTCCTGACTTGCCTTTTGGATCCAGATCTCACAAACTTTCTGTGAAGTATAGTTTATGTATTCTCTTTCCACTTGTTCTGCGTATACTTACGCATGACCTTGCTGTACTTCCCAGTTAAATGTGAGCTCCTTGTGGATGGGCATCGTCTTATTCGTTGTTTGCATGTGCCTAGTGCAGTGCCTGGCACAGAGCAGGCATTTAATACATGCTTATCGATGGACTGAGTGACTGATAAAATTTGTTCTTGTTCAGTTGTTTTTTTCAGTTGCATCTGATTCTTTGTGGACCCATTTGGAGTTTTCTTGGCAAACATCCTGGAGTGCTTTGCCATTTTGTTCTCTAGCTCGCTTTATAGATAGAGAAACTGAAGCCAACAAGGTGAAGTGGCTTGTCCAGGGGTCTCACAGGTAGGATGTAGCTGAGGCCAGTTTTGAACTCACAAAGATGAGTTTTCTTGACATCAAGGTGCTCCATGCACTACACCACCTAGCTGCCCAGTGTCAATGAGCAATGCTTTCCTAGTCTCCTCTTGAATATCTCCAGGAACGAGCAATTCTCATGAGTCCGTCTATTCCATTCGGGGAAAGCTCTAAGCACATTACTTCTTGCCTAACATCTGAGCAGAGACTAGGTAGTAACCCATTCTGCCAGGAGACCACCATGTAGATCGTCACCCTCATTATCATTGCCATCAGTGCTAACATGCCAATGTCAGGTCAGAAAACTATTCTTCCATAGACTGTCATTGGAACCTTATAGCATCGCTGTGGGGGCCATATATCTTGATTCCCATTTGACAGACTTGAAAACTGAAGCTCAGAGATGATAAATGACTTTCCTGTAGCCACACAGTTAGAGAGGATTCAAACCCACGCCTCCTTGAGTCCACATCATCACTACTCTTATTGTTTCCCCAGATCCTTTTAAGCTTTGGGTTGAATCACAACATGGTAGACGAACGGGATTGAGGATGGAATCTGAGGACCCGGATTCAGATCTCAGCTCTTCTGATCCCTGCCTGTGTGACCTTGAACTAAACCTTGGGGTAATGATGCGTGGAGGAGGGGATAAAGGCAGGCAGACAGAATGGATTTCCAGGGCTCTCAAAAGAGCATCAAATAACTCCAAGGACAAAATGTCCCAGCACCAGGATGATGAAGGGGCTGGATGATTTAAGACCAGAATATTTCTCTCTCCATAATGGCAAGTCGAGTCACTGGCAATAGTACATTTAGTAAAATTAATGGGGAAATGGCGTCTTTCTTATTTCTTTTTCCAGGAAGGAAAGTTTCATTGATGGGGTAATGGATTGTGATGGGGATGTGGTGGCACCATGGCGCAATCTGTAAATCAGTCGCATGAAACAACACGCTGCCTTTGAAGCTCAAACCAACAGTGACAAATGGACTTGGCCAGGGAAGGAGTGGGCAGAAACGGAGGAGTGAAAATCCATCAACATTTGCCTCCTTTGTTCTTTGCTAAGCTGTATCCCAGGGCCCTGTGATATTTCTTAGCCTTTCAAAGGAGGGTGATTTCTCAGGGCAACCTGCCTGTGGGTGATGCCTGTGTGATAGGGGAAAGAGACTCAGTGAAGGCGACCCAAGAGCTTTAGAAGAAGACCCAAGAGCTTTAACACAAAACACAAGGCTAGCAGTCAACGGGAGACCTGTTCAACACAGAATTGTAGCATAATTCACAGTCAGAGGACCTTGGTTCAAATCCTAACTCGACCATCTCCCTAGAAAGTGATTTAGACTATGAGGTCCTTTTGCCTTCCTTTATAGTCCAACCCCCTGACTGTTTTAGAGGGAAAAAGCTGAGACCCAGAGAGAGGAAGGGACATCTCCCAAGGCTTAGCAACATGCCTGGCATATAGTAGGTGCTTAATAAATGCTTTATGACAATTTTAGAGCTTTGGTTTCCTCATCTATAAAATGGGGAGATTGATGACCTTTAAGATCCATCTTGGTTCTAAATGAATGATCCTATGATTGTATGTGTAAAATGTAGGACTTGGGCCATGACATTCTATGAATCCAGTGGCCTGCTGGGCATCATGTCGTGGAAAGAACCCTAGATTTGGAGCCAGAACAGATGGGTCTGTCTGGTTTATCATTGCTTTGCGTAGAAAAAAGCATTGGACCTAGAGGTAAGAGCCCCAAGTTGGATTTCAGCAAACAATAGAAGAACCTGGACAAATCACTTCCCCTCAGATTCCTATTCTAAAAAATGGAGGTACCTGTGTAAGTGGAAATTTTGCATCCTTTAGACTTCATCTCCCAGAATTCTTCCCTCTCCCCCAAATTCCCTTTTCCTTTCTGTTCACGTGCGTCTTTCACACGATTGTATATAAGTTTTGGGGGACGCCTCTCTCGCGCTCTCTTCCACGTCAGTTGTTTGAGTGAGAGCTCTCCCTGTTTCTTTAGCCTTTTTAGTTTCCTTTTGCTTCAAGTTAAACATTAATAAATCTTATTAAACATCAGACTTGGAGTATTGGATATTAATTTTAAAATCCACATGCCAATATCTGTGGAATCTACCTTAAATAGTGTGTTGTGAGGGAAGGTTTTTTGAAATAAAGGGCTACAGAAATATGAGTCGTCAGCATTATCATTAAAAAAGCTGATTACTTAAGTGGATTGATGGGCCAGCCTTGGAATGGAGAAGACTTAGGTTCAAATTCTGCCTCTGATAGGTACTAGCTGGATAAGTGATCGAATCTTTTAGTGCCCCCAGACACATAAATAACAACAGTAATAAGAGCAAGGAACAATAATGACGCGGTTGTGGCTCTTTGAGGTTTGGAAAGCATTTTGAAAATATCTCATTTATTCTTCCAATATCCCTGGGAGATGGAGGTGAAATGACTTACTCAGAGTCACAAAACTAGTAAGTATCTGAGGGCCAGATCTTCCTGACTCCAGGCTGCCTATTGGTAATTACAAGTTGCCTATCTGCATGTCGGGGGGGCAATTTCCACTTCAGGGAATCCCCCACACAAATGAAGTCAAAGGTTCAGACAAAAATCATAATGATCATGATCTCTTTTTACTGTTGTCTTACAATGATAGAATCATAGATTTTTAGAAGAACCTTAAAGATTCCTTTCTAGCCTTGGTGTTTTATTTATTTTTATTTTTATTTTATTTTTTACATTTTTTAACCCTTGACTTCTGTGTATTGGCTTATAGGTGGAAGAGTGGTAAGGGTGGGCCATGGGGGTCAAGTGACTTGCCCAGGGTCACCCAGCTGGAAAGCCTTTCTAGCCCTGGTGTTTTAGAGGGGGAAACCTGAGCCCCAGAGAGAGGAAGGCACTTTCCCCCAAAGCTGAAGAGCAAACAAGGGGTAAAGTGGGGCCAGTTACCTAAGTGTCTTGTCCCTTGACCCAGGGCTCTTCCCACCACATTATTTATTGTCTTCTCTTATTTAAGCCCATGTTCATCTTTCTAGTCAAATGTGTCTTTTATCACATATGTGCCTATCTGGTTATTATGGGTTTATGCTGGGCAGCTAGGTGGTGCAGTGGATAAGATCACCAGGCCTTGAGTCAGGAAGACTTGAGTTCAAATTCAGCCTCAAATACTTAATATAGCCCTAGGCAAGTTACTTGCCTCACTTCCTCCTCTGTAAAATGAGCTGGAGAAGGAAACGACAAACCACTCCAGTATCTTTGTCAGGAAGACTCCAAATAGGCCATGAAGAGTCAGACATGACTGAAATGAATGAACCATAAATAAAATATATACGTCAACTTATTATAAGCCCTCAAAGGCAAAGCAATATAGATAATAATATCCATAATGACACATATTATAATAGATAATAGATAATAAAAAAAAAGTTGGACTTTTTCATGCCAAGGTCAAGGGTAGGTTGGTTTTCTTGTAAAAGAATTAATTGTATTTTTCAATGAATGAAAATTTATTTTCTCTCCTTTCTACCTCCCCACATCCATGAGGGAAAAAAAGAAAAACAAAATTCTCATAAACATATGCTTAATCAAGCAAACTAATTACTGAATTAACCAAGTCCAAAAATGTGTCCCTCTCTGTACTCTGAGACTATCACTTCTCTAATTAAGAGATGGGTAGCATAATCCAACATGACTCCTCTGGAATCACGGTTAGTCACTACATTGATCAGAGTTCTAAAGGCTTTCAGAATCATCTTTCTTTACAATGGTATTATTAGCAATCCCAGATTTTTTAATTTTTTTAAACCCTTAACTTCTGTGTATTGTCTCATAGGTGGAAGAGTGGTGAGGGTGGGCAATGGGGGTCAAGTGACTTGCCCAGGGTCACACAGCTGGGAAGTGTCTGAGGCCGGATTTGAACCTAGGACCTCCCGTCTCTAGGCTTGGCTCTCAATCCACTGAGCCACCCAGCTGCCCCCTACAATGGTATTATTAGTATAGAAATCATTCTCCTAGTTTTCTCTTTACCCTGCATCACTTCATATCAGTCTTTTCAGGTTTCTCTGACACCATCTCCTTTTTCATTTCTGATGGCACCACAGTGTCCCTTTACACTTACAATTGTAAGTTGATCAACTCTCCACCGGTTGATGAGCAATACCTAAATTTCAAGTCTTTTGACATTACAAGAAAAGTTGCTCTGTATTTGTACGTATGTGTTGTCTCTCTTCATAACAGAATTCTTTCTATCCTTCGTGGTGTTGAGTACACAGCTAATATCTCTCTAGAATCACACAATCTCAACGGAAATACACCTCATCAGCCACTCAATTCAACATATAACTTGAGCAAGAATCCTTTCCACAGTATATCCAACAAGGGCATAGCACGTCCTCTAGTGCCAAGGAAACCATTGCCTCCCAAAGAAGCTTTCCACTTTCGTACAGCTCTGATCATCAGCAAGTTTTTTTAAATTATATAACAACTAAATTTGCATCTTTAAGTCATTTGTCTGCCCTTTGGGAACAAGCAAATCAAGTCTAACCTCTTTTCAACATGACAGCCCCTCTAATACTTGAAGACAGGTATTATATACTCACTAATTCCTTCCTTTCCAAAGTTAAATATCCCCAGGTTCTTCATTTGATCCAAATACAATCTGATCTTGTAACTCTTGCTCTCCCCTGAATCATTTCCATATTACCAGTGTATTTCCTGGACATTATGTTTCATACCAATGGATGGATGGATGGATGGATGGATGGATGGATGGATGGATAGATGGATGGATGGATGGATGGATGGATGGATGGATGGATGGATGGCAGAGATACTGAGGCTTCCTTGACTCAGTTGTATACTAGAGTGAACAAAGTACTCTAGATATGGTTTAATCAGGGTGGGGAGATGATGGCATCATTGCCACTTATCAATTTCTTTATGCTTTAGTTGATGGAAGATGGATAGATGAATGGACGACAGAACTACTAAGGCATCCGTAGCTTCGATTGTGTCCCAGAGCTACAATAGTCCAGGTATGTGTGACCAGGTCCAAGAATTGTACGACTATCATAGATACTGTTTCATGACGGATGGATGGGTAGATGGATGGACAGAAGAATGGCAGGGATGCTAAGGCCTTTATTGCACAACTACCTCAAAAGCTCATTAGACAGCATGACCAGAGACACCCCAAGAACCAGATGCTGGCAATTTCATTCAATTCAGTCAGTGCTAAAAGGACCAGAATTTAAGGATACCTTCAAGGCGCAACATGTGTCGTTTGACACAGATGATTCTTACAGGTAGAACATTTTTATTTCTTTGGTTATTATAAAAGTCTTTAGAATGCTAAGGAATATTGATAACAAAGACATAGAGAAAATCATGGAGGATGAAATCGAAATACACCAGCCTTATCAAGTTTTCGTTTTCTAAAAAAAAATGCATCAGATGATCCTTCTAGAGTATAACACGAATTGTAAGGAATAAAGATTGCTCTAGAGAGTCTGAACTCTTTCCCCTTAAACGATGCCATCATGGAGTGCCCATGAGGGGAGAGGAGCCAAGTATATGCTTTCTATTCCTTGTACATGACAATGCATCCCCCAGGCTATGTCTTTTGTAAGATTTAAAATTAATATACAATATCTCCAAATATTATATTTAATAAGATTTATTAACCAAAAAAAGGCTAAAGAGGGAGCTAACTTAGCTGGGTTTCGAGAAAAAGGGAGAGAGAGGGAGGAGTTACAGAACTCATAAATAATAATGTAAAGGCGCACGTAAACAAAAAGGGGAAAGGAATCTGGGGACAAGGAAAGAATTCTGGGAGATGAAGTCCAAGGTACAAAATTCTCTAACTATACACTTTGCATGGAGCATCCCTTCGAAGCTTAATTTTATTGATACCCAACCCCCTCCCACTCCCAAGAAAAAGGCATTTTCTGGTCCTACCTCCCATCCAGCTATCAGCACTTTCGTGCTTGGTTTATTTTGTATGTATATGGTATATATTTTTTGCAACTGTTTATCTATGCTTATGAGTTCACCTGAAGGAGTATAAGTGTCCTGAGAAGAATGACGGTTTTCTCAGAGTGGGGAGGTTTGCCTTTGTAGCCCCCCCAGGACTGGGAAGCATGCAACAGAGGCTCATGAGTGCTTGTTGGCCAATCGAGTGCCTGACAGATGTTGTTCTTGTTCAGTCATGCCCAACTCTTTATGATCCCATTTGGGTTTCTTGGCACAGATACTGGAGTGGTTTGCAATTTCCTTCTCCAGCTCATTTGACAGCTGAGGAAACTGAGGCAAATAGGGTAAAGTGACCTACCCAGGATCACAAAGCTAGTAAATATCTAAGGCCAAATTTGCCTTTAGGAAGATAGTATTCCTGACTCCAGGCCTGGCACTCTATCCACTGTGCCACCCAGCTACCTACCCAACACATAGCAAGTGCTTAATAAATGATCTTTTGATTCACTGATTGAATTCACACTTACCTCTCCCCAAGAGGACTTCCAATGGGGCAGGCTTGATCTATGAGATGCCAAGTCTTCCTTCCTCATGTTCCTGGACAAAGAGCTTGCCTACCTTTCTCAGACAACCATGGGGGTCCAGGAGCTGCCAGTTTGGGGGCACCCGGACTCTTCGCAAGAGATCAGTTCTCTACTGTGACCAGGGGCTCACACAAAAAGTAGTCCAACTCCTTCTGTGCTCCCTCCCTCTCCCCACCACCATTCCTCTCCCTCCAGAAGCTTGTCAAAAGTAAAACCACGCTGGATGACTTAAGAGAAATCTCAGTAGTGGCCTGTGAAATATTGCAGCCAATTGGTGAGAGACTTGCCGTGAAACCCAGAGCTCGGACAGAGTAAAGAAGGGGAAATAACCAGTTATTCTGAGGCCTGGGGCCAATCTCCAGCACATTGGCTGATTTTCTCTGAGAAAATGATCCTACATGCTGGTAGACAAGGGATCTGAGTCTAGCACTAGAGCTTTGGGGATTAGTGGGCCTGAGAGCCGATAGGCTTGGGAGGGGAAATTAGACAGTCTGAGATGTGACACCAAGGGGATTAGTCTGTCAAACTGTCAGTGATCCCTGCGGGGGACTCGACTGAGCAACTACATATTCAGTTTGGGTAAGAACCAGGAAAAGAAAGGAAGAGAAGGGAAACCAGGCAGAAATGGGAAGGTGGAAGAAAATGAACTCGGTAACTGACAACTATGAACCGGGGGACTTTTGTGGGTCATTTCTGGGATTCAGTTTCCATCAATGTAAAATTAAGATCGGAGGGGCAGCTAGGTGGCTCAGGAGATGGAGAGCCAAGCCTGGAGTCAGAAGTCCTGGGTTCAAATCTGGCCTCAGATACTTCTTGCCTTTGTGACCCTGGGCAAGTCACTTCATCCCAATTGTTTAGCCCTTACGGCTCTTCACTTAGTATCAATAGTAAGACAGAAGGTAAGGGAGATTTTTGTTTGTTTTGTTTTGTTTTGTTTTGTTTTTTGAGCCAATAAATTTTTATTAAAAAGGACCCGGCAGTTCCCTCAAGTGAAAAGGATCTCAGACCTTCTTCGTGGTCTGACAGAAGGTAAGGTTTTAAGAAAGTGAAGGTCAGAAATACAGGTTTATGAGGATCATCAGAGACCAACTGGCATAAACACCTCGTTTTTAGATTAAAAAAAAATAGAAGACTAAGAAGTTTAAGGGACTTGCCCGAGGTCACTCAGGTAGTAAGGAAGAGTCAAGATTCATACTGAGCTCAAAGGACTCAGGGGTTCAGAGGACCCCTTCCATTGTACCACACTGCTTCTTACTGGACCAGATGATTCTAAGAATAAGCCCAGGGCTTATCTTCTCTTCCATCCTTTCCAAGCAGATTGGATTCTCTCTTGTTCCCCCAATGAAGGTTACCTTCCTTCCTTCTTGCTATATGGGAGAAAACCTCATGGAAATCTCTCTGGTGGAGCAGAAAGAGCCTGGTTGTCCAGATTCCATGGGCTGTACTTCTTCTAACTCTGTGGTTCCATCCAACTCTCAAAGTCTGCTCCTTAAGATCCTAAAGTCATAGGACTTCATTTAAAACCTTAGTTTGTGATAACTGGCTGTGTGACCTTAGGCAAGTCATATATAGCCTCCTCAGGCCCCTCTTTTGTCTCCTGTGGATGAGAAGATTGGACTAAACCGCCCTGAGGTCCTTCCTGTTTTATATCTCTGATCCCATGAGTTCTCCTTCCCAATTAAGTGATGTCCGAATTTTTTCTTTCATTATTTTCATGTCCCAAGTTGATGTAAGGACCCTTTTGCCTGCTCTTTGTACCCTGGCTATTATGGGAGAAAATGCTATTTAGAACTCCAACTTTCTGGCTTACAAGTCATAATTTTTAACATGAGGAAACAAAAGACCCAGAGAAGGCATTTGACAGGCAGAGGCTGCACAGCTTAGAAATGGTAAAATAATGCCCAGAATTGAGGTCTCCATCCACAGAGGGTACTCTATACACATCAGAACCATTGGCACCATCAGTGGTATCACCATTCCTTTCTGGATCCCCCCAGTTATTGGGGTCCTCCCTTTCCAGACCCACTGGGGATGTTCTCGGTATTCACTGGGGATATGTTGTCTCCCCACACCTCCCAAATACCAACGAGACCATAAGCTCCGGGAAGGCAGAAACTTTCATTCTTGTCTTTGTATCTCTAGGGCTCAGCACAGGACTGGTGTAGAGTAGGCGCTTAATAAATGTTCAGCCATGTTGAGTCGGGATATATGTGGCTAACTAAGGCCACCTATTAGCAGGACCGGAGACACAGTAGTCTCCCACTTACCAGATCGAGGCACCGGTGGCTGGTGTCGGCCTCCTTCTCCCTCAACTCTGCCATTTCGCCTTTCATCTCCTCCATCCTCCTCTGGTAATACTGGCAAGACTCCTTCTGCTCCATCTCAGAGCACACGGCCTTCTCCAGCTCCTCTCCCAACTTGAGTGCACTGTCCCGAAGGCGAAGCACCAGCACCTGGGGAGACAGAGGACCTGAACACCAGAGCCTAGAGGCCAGGACAGGAGAGAGAGGGGGGAGGACCTTGATAGGGAGAGGGATCATTTATTTTTCTTTATCAAACCTTTTAAAAATCCTAAAGTAAGCAGGATTGAAAAAATAATCTGCACAATAATGGGCAGGAGAAAGAGGAAAGGAGAGACAGGGAAAGGGGAGAAGGAAGGACGATGGCTGTGGAACATTGCATATACTGTCAGACTCAGGATGGTTAGTTTTATTCAATTATTTTTCTTCATCTTTTATAAAAAAAACAAAATGGCTTTCTAAGTAGAAAAGGGGGAGAGAGATCTTCAAAAATGGAAAAGATGCAAAGACATATAATATCCAAAAATGATTACCTTTTTACTGTCTTATTGTGAGGGAGAAACCTTCCTCCGGATTAGTACTGACATCTTAGACAGACAGACAGGCAGACAGATGGATAGATAGACAGACAGATAGATAGATAGATAGATGAAGAGAGATGGATAGATGGATAAAAGGAGATAGATAGATAGATAGATAGATAGATAGATAGATAGATAGATAAATGGATAAATGGAGGAATGAAGAGAGCTAGATAGATGGACAGATGAATAAAGAGAAAGAGATAGATGGATAGATGGATAAAAAGAGATAGACAGACAGGCAGACAGACAGATAGATAGATGGATAGATAGATAAATGGATGGAGAGAGAGAGAGAGAGAGAGAGAGAGAGAGAGAGAGAGAGAGATGATAGATAGAAACACTGAATCTATCATACCATGGGAGCCTAGAGTAAAGAATAGACCTTCAAAGTATCTAGTGTATAACCCTGATGTTCCAATTTGTTCAAGTATACAGATCTCCCAACTATGAGAGTGTAAGCTCCCTGAGAACAGGGTCTGGGTTATGGCTCTATGTTCATCTCTACCACAGTACAATGACTGGAACATTTTTTCCTCCAAAGGGGCTTGTGTTGTGAAGAGAACCAGACCTATAATTTTCATTGTGTGAGGTATTTCCAATACTGAAACCCCGCTCCACCAATACAAGTTGCTAAGTGGCCTTTAATTCTTTAAATAACTGCCTACAGGCACCACATAGCTCGGAGACTTGGATGGAGTCAGACATTTAGGATGTGACAGAGACAGGACTTGAAGCCATAATTTTCCTGACTCCAGAGCTGACTATGGTTAAGTCATTTCCCTCTCCCCCTGGATTTCCATTTGGAAGAGGAAACAGTTGGACAAGACGGTCTAAATGGTCCCTCCAGGCACTAAGATTCTATGTTCTACCCTTTGATAGGGTCTTTGAGGAAACAATCAGGCCCCACCTCAAATCTCTTAATTTGGACTTTGTGGAACTCCAGCTTGTTCTCCAGGTCACAGATCACAGCTTCCTGGCGGCCAACAATACTGCGATCCACCATAGTCTTCTCCAAGTGCTCGACGCGGGACTGAGCAATATTCAGCTGGGGCCAGGCAAGATCAGAGAAAACCAGAGATGGTCAGTTAGCTGGGAACTTTGGGCCCTGCCAACTATGACATATATATTCCAACCCATCTGATCCCTACCACTCACAATCAGTGCTCCAGTTGAGGTCTGACTAGGGGAAAGAAGAGTCCAGTGATCACTCCACTGCATGCAATAATGCTTCTCTCCATAATGCATTAGCATTTGGGGCTGCTATATAGCCAACTGGGCAGTAGATCTAGGGATCCATTAAAGCTCTTAGATCATGTTCAGGCAAAATGTTGTTGAATCGTGTCTCCCCTAACTGGTAAAGTTGATTTTTTTTTAATCCCAAGCTCAGTATTTAACATTTTCCCCTATCCATGTTCATCTTAGATTCAGCTCTAACCTATCAATGTGTGTGTGTGTGTGTGTGTGTGTGTGTGTGTGTGTGTGTGTGTGTGTGTTTTGGGGGGAGGTGAATACTGTCTGTCATGTCCAGCTTTCTGTCATCTACAGATTCATTTGGCGAGCCATGGTGTATATGTGGACACGTGGTTATGGTGTGCATTGGATAAAACCACAAAAACTGGTATACATTCCAAACCAGGGTCTGGACAGTCTGAATGACAGTTCTGGTGATGAAATACAATCCTGTCCAGTTGCTTACGGCAATAATTTGGCCAGAGGAGAATTTCTGTTCTACTTCACTCTAGATACTCTAGCCTGTCTGTGCTTTCTCAAAGAGGCTAGTGGAGACTCAGATCTTCCTCACCTCCTTCCTCTTCTCCTCAGGGCAGACCCAGGGCCAGGGGAGCTTACCTTTTCCTGGAGGTTTTGCTTCTCCTTCTTTGCTTCTTCCAGGCTCTCCTGTAGTTCCTGAATCTGCATAATGTCTTGGGAAGACTGGGAAGACCCAAAACTCCATCAGGGCTGGGAGTCTGGCTGCTCCACAGACTTTTCTCCCCATTCCCTCCCCCTATGCCATCCCATGAGAGTCACAAGTAGAACTAGAACTTTGTGAGGTAAGTGATATTATTATTCCCATTGCACAGATTTGGACAACTGAGGCACAGAGAAATTATGTAACTTGTTCAGAACCACAAAGCTAGTAAGTACCAGAGACCAGGTCCAGAGTTCTATCCACTGTGCCACCTAGCTGTCTATGGTTGGAGATTGAGGTGGTACATGAGGAGGATATAGTTTTAGTTCCACATAATTAGTTTGTTTTATAATTCTATATATGCTAGGCATTTGAAAACATAATTCTATGGAGTCCATAAGCTTCACCAGACTAACTGCCAAAGGGCCCATGAGAGAAAAAAAAGTGGAGATGGGCTCCCAGACTGTTTCAGCTCCTTCACCTAAAAGGGAGTCAAGATTCATAGAGATAGAATGGCTGGTTCAGGACATCCTAGTCCATTACCAGTTGTCAGTTGTACCTCACTTTGTCTTATTTCCACATGATGCTATTCTCAATATAGTAGAAGCAGAGAGTATTTTTCCAGTGGATTGTAAGCTCCATGAGGACAGGGAAAGTTTCATATTTGTCTTTGTAGCCATAGAACCTAAGGGAAAGGCCTTGCACATAGCACAAGGTTAATAAGTGAAATGTAGATGAAAAGGAGAGAGAGAGCAAGAGTGAGGAGGGGGAGAAAGAAAAGGAAAGAGGAAAAGAGGGAGGGAGAGAGGGAAAGAGGAGAGGGGGAGAGAGAGAGAGACAAGGAGAGAGGAGAGGAAGGAGGGAGAGAGAAGGAGGGAGGGAGAAAACAAAAAACAGAGAGAGAAATAAAACTAGACTTTGTGTAATAAAAAAAAAATTAGAGGATACATAGCTAGGTGATGCAGTGGATTGAGCACTGGGTCCACAGAAAGGAAGACCAGCATTCGGACCTAGCCTTAAATACCTGAGCAAGTCACTTCCTATCTGCCTACCTCAGTTTCCTCAACTGGAAAATGGGAATAATAATAACACCTACCCCACACTGCAAGAATAATTGTAATGGGTTTAGCACAATACCTGGCACACAGAAAGTGCTTAAACAGTGTTTATTTCTTCCCTGCATATGTGGTACATATTGGCATACTTTGGGTTCCTGGGCACTATGAATGTCTATTATGGTGCTTCCTCGAGATTGCCCAAATATCCATCCACCTGCCCCTGGGATCCCCAACTCCTGGCTGAGCACCCTTACCTGGGCAATGAGGTCTTTGTGCTTCTTCATTAGCTCATTCAGATCCTCCTGGTCTTCATCAATACGTTTCAGAAGGTCAGTTTTCTCCAGCTGTAGCCGAAACAGCTGCTCATCAACCTGGTGTGAGGAAGGTGGGGTGTCTTTGAGATTCCAGGGAAAGTGAGGCCAAGGAAGGAAAGGGCAGGGAGCTAGTAACAGTGGGGTTGTCTTTCATCAGAGTGCATTTTCTTCCCCTTTAAATAAAAAGGCTGGAAGCAAAATTGAATGTTGTGAAATGATAATGGCCAAACTGTGCCAAAGCTATATGAGAATCCACTTCCTTTCCTTCTTTGCTAAGGCGTGTATTAGGTATCCCCCCTCTTTTTAGGCTTCATCATAAGGGATTAACACCTGGGGTAGAGGTCAGTTCGGGTCATTCCCTGCATTATCTGTCCCCAGCACTGTGTGTTTTCCCATGTTTCTTCCTTGGCTTTGGCCAGTGCATCACCCCCAAGTAGATTGCCCCCAGCGATAAGCATCTCTGCACTCAGTAGACATGGATGGTGCTGAGACCTTCTAGAACATGAGCTCTATTAACGTAATTCTAGAGATCCTGCCAGATTCCCTCCACACCAGGAGGTACCACAGAGAAGAGAAAAGGCTTGGAATAGGGCCTGAGCCTGTAATTTCCTCAGAACAAGGAACTCCCAGAGGAGGAAGCCCCCTCCACCACTTTGGGTCCACATCTTCTGGTCTTCTTCCAGTTTTGTTGCCCATAATGATTAAGTGCTTGCCCAGAGACAAGACTCAAACTCAGGTCTTTCCTGGCTCCAAGGCCATATCTTTCTACTCATTATTTACTCCATAGAGAAGGATTGACTCAAAGTCTCTGCAACTACCTTTTCAGGATGCTCTTCTACTTTCTCATTGTACTGCTTTTCTCATTGATAAGCTCCCAAACTTAGAGCTGGAAGGGAGCAGGCCAGTGGGCCAGTGCCTATTTCCAAGGTTGACTCACTCAAGAGTCTCTCCCTTCCAGGGACAGCTGGATGGCTCAGTGGATAGAAATCCAGAGTGGGAGAGGGGAGGTCCTGGATTCAAATGTGGTCTCAAATAATTCCTAACTGTCTGACCCTGGGCAAGTCACTTCACTCCCTCTGACTAACCTTCATCATTCTTCTGCCTTGGAATGGTTACTTAGGATTAATCCTAAAATAGAAGGTAAGAGTTTTAAAGAATATCTTCTACAGTGCATGACCACGTGCATGAGTCAGGGGCTGGGGTTAGGGGGTGGAGGGTAAATACCAGATTCTTGTTCTTGGTAACATTCTCCAGCTCACTGTGCATGTTCTCTAGGTCCTGGGCCAGCAACTTCTGAGTGTTCTGGGCATCTGCACACTTGGCTTCACTTTCTTCTAGCTGTACCAAGAAAGCAGGAGGGGGAGAGAGAGAAAGAGAGAGACAGAGAGAGAGACAGAGACAGAGAAAGACAGAGAGCGAGATAGAGAGAAAGAGAGAGAGAGAGAGGGAGAGAGAGAGAGAGACAGAAAGAGAGAGAGAAAGAAAGAGAGAGAGAAAGAGAGAGAAAGAGAGAGAGAGAGAGGGAGAGAGAGAGAGAGAGAGAGAGAGAGAGAGAGAGAGAGAGAGAGAAGACAACATGGGGGTGTGGGGTGGGGAAGAGAAGAGTGAAATCCAGCCTCCTTCAATTTCTAAAGCTGCCTCCTTGAATTAACTCCCACCCTTCCCCAGCAACATTATTTACGGTGAACTCTTGAGTGTTTTCACCTATTAAATTACATTGTAGTGCAATTGAAAAAAAAATTATTTTGCCCTCGCGGCAGTTAGCTTCTATTTTACAGTCAAAACGGCTCTCGATTTAATGGTTACCGCACCATGAAATAAAGCTGCAAATGAGGTTGGGCATGGCTCTGGAAGGAAGGCCTTGCTCCAGTGGCTGTCGCTGCACACTTTGAAATGGAAGCCCTTAAAACAAATCATCAGTTTCCTGAGTGCGAGGCCGGTATTATCTCTCCCCAAGGGCCAGGCCCGCACTCCTGCTGTCTGTCCAGAAAGTCAGCCGGGGAGAAAAGAATCCTCAAGAATGCAGAGGAGAAAAGGAAATACAATCCAAGGAAGAACACTGGGCTGGGGGTTGAGTCTAGTTTGTTGGTTGACTTTCTTTATCACCATGGGCAAGTTACTTCCATTGATTTATATAAATACACATTTATTAAATACCTCAAGTATTTAATATATAATTAATTTATATATAGAATTTATTTAATTTATATTTATATACTATATGTAATATTTTATATTATTTATATATTTATATATATATATATATATATATATAACGATAAATACTCTAGAAACTAATACAGTGAGGGAAACAATCCCTGTGTTCAAGGAACTTATAATAATAGGAAGACTGTTGGCGCAGCGGATAGAGCACTGGACCTAAGATCAGGAAGACTCTTCCACCTGAAAATATGAGGGACTTGGAGTGAGAAACATCCAGCCTTGAATCTCATCTCCAACACTTACTAGTTGTGTGACCAGGGATCTATCTGGGCCTCGGTTTATTCATCTGTGAAAAATAGGAATAATATCCCAATAATACCTGATATTTCCATATGATTTAAGGTAGGCAAAACATTGTATGTGTGTGTATTCAGAGACATACATACATATATGAATATTACCTCATTTGGACTTTACAAACAACTCTATGAGGTAGAGGCTAGTATCAACCCCATTTCTTCTACAAAGGAGGAAACTGAAGCTAAGAATCACAGAACTACAGAATTTCTGGCAAAGATACCAGAGTGGTTTGTTGTTTCCCTCTCCAGCTCATTTTATAGATGACAAAAATGAGGCAAACAGAGTGAAGTGACTTGCCCAGGGTCACACAGCTAATAAGTGTCTAAGGCCAGATTAGAACTAATAAAGATGAGTCTTCCTGATTCTGAACCCAGGGCTCTATCCACTGTGCCACCAATATAGCAGCTGCTTAATAAATCCTTTTTGATGGATTTGTATATGAAAAGATTCTACAGGATGTCAGTCAACAAGCATTTATTGCGCTAGGCACTCTGCTAATCACTGGGGGTGTACAAAAGAAGGACAAACACTGTCCCTCCCCTCAAGGAGCTCACATTCTAATAGGATAGACAGCATGGGAACAACTAGTTACAAACAGTGTAAATGGAAGATGTTATCAGAGGGAAGACACTAGCAGTGGAGAGTTTTTTTTTCCCAACCCCTATGACCTCTCCAACCTTTCCAAAATAGAAATTATGCTCCAAAGAGAAAGCAACTACAGCTTTCTTCATGGTCTAGGACACCCAGAATCCTAACAAAGGTAAAAACAAAACAAAAACCCATGAACTGATGAACTGGTCAATGGCCCTGAGCTCACTCAGCATCTCTACTCTACTTCCCACATTACTGAAAGCAAAGGTACACTTGGGAGAACCAAGGCCAAAACATAAGCTGATAACAAAACCTACCCCCCCCTCATCTAGGTTCCTCCTCCTTCTTTCCAATGCCCAAGACTTTAGAAATTAAAGAAGCCACAGTCCTTCAGCAGCAAAAACCAGGCCACATCCCCACAACACTACCACTGCACAGTCCCAAACTGCCAGGGCAGGAGACAACAACCCCTTAATACCAACAAAGCAGGGACTAGGACAGGCAAACCTACAGCAATAGCCTTGCCAAGCTCTGAATTGCTGTCGCTAGGCCAAAGAATTAAAGAATAGAGGGAGTGGGACAAGACACCAGGACAAGACATTGTGCCTATGGGGAGCTGTCCAGCAGGAAAGCACCCAGCACCCAGCTTGGGCCAGTGTTGACCACTCAAAAGTCAGTTGGGGACAGGAGACCTAGGCTGATGAACTATAAATTCTTCAGAGTGGAAGAAGGCTGAGATACTTTGAGATCCAGCCCCCAAGGAAACCACCACCAGAGGAGACGGAGTCAGAAATGAATAGAGAAAACAAGGGGGAAGAGGGAAAGACTAAAATTACTAGAGATCTCAAGAAGAAGAAAACTCAAAGACCTGGAAAACAAGTAGATAAATCATCAGAGAAAATATTAACAACAGAAGGGAAGATATCCTCCAGATCTAGCAAATGATTTTAGATGTCTATGAATAAATATTATAAAAGTAAGGGAAATGATCTAACACTTGGTGAAAATGAGAAGCCTGTGGAATTTCTAGAGAACATGGAACTATGACATACTGTCCCTGAGTGATTCAACAGAGAAATTTGAATTATGAAAGCAGAATTTGTGGTCTGTGCAGCAAAAATAATGAGCAAAATAGAAAAATTTGAATCTGCCATGACAAAAGAAACAAAAGAGAACAATCGATGAGGAATGCAAATATGAAGAAATAAATGATAATCGAGAAGAAGAAAAGCAAAAAAAGAAAATATGCTCATTATGCAAGTAAAACAAGTCTCTGTAAGATGGGATGCATAGACAACCTAAGAATCATAGGTCTCCCAGAAGAATATGACAGGTTAAAATACCTTAACACTATAATGACAGAAATAATAGAAGAGAACTACCTAGAACTTGTGAACATAAAAAAATGAAATTCCTTGCTAGTGGGCTCCCCTTCACTGTAGGAGACTCTCCAATTGAAGAAGGACTTCTTTCAAGACATAGACAGGACTAGACAGCATCTAAGATCCTTTCCAATGCTGAGGTAGAGAGATTTTGAGTAAGTGACACTCTCCCTGGATTTCATTTTCCCTCTATTTAAAATAAGGAAGAGATGGATTAGGTTGCCTCTTCTAGCTAAGAGCTGTGGTCTTATGATCTTTTGAACTCCTGTATCCTTATCTAGGTGACATATGCCACTCTTTGCCTCGATTTCCTCATCTGTAAAATAATGTTGAACTAGATGGTTTTGTAAGTCCCTTCTATGCTCTAAATCTATGGCTCTAAGACTCTATAATACTGGAATGCTGTAGATAGGATTTACACACATCAGTGGGGGCGGGGATTCTTCTAATAAAATCCTTTGTCCATCTTAGCAGTCTCTATCACTTTGTTTCTGTCCCTCTGTCTCTTTCTTTATCTCTCAATCTATCTATCTCTGTTACTATCTGTGTCCATCTGTTTCTGGCTGTCATTTTATCTCTGTCACTCTAACTTTCTCTAGATCTCTGTATCTCAATATCAGCTTCTCTGTCTATGTTTCTTTTTCCATCTTTCTGTTTCTATCATTTTGTCTCTGTCTCTCTTGCTTCGTCTCTCTCTATTTCTGTCTCTGAGTCACACAGAGATAGTGCTTCTATCTCTGTCCATCTATCTGTTTCTGTCTGTCATTTTGTCTCTGTCTCTCAATATCTCTATCTCTGTGTCCCTGTCTTTCTCCTTCTCTGTCTGTCTCTCTGGTCCTCTCTGTCTCTGCCTGCCTGTCAGTCTCTCTCAGGTAAAAGAAATCAATGGAGTTTTACAACTTGCTATTCATGGACATTATGTTTCTCTAGTTGGGAACAGTACAAGTTTCAGAGATTAGAACTTGATGGCCCATTTCCCTTGGCGATTTGGGGTGATTGAGATACTCTGGAGGAAATGATTTAAGGCAGAAGCTGGTAATTTGCATTGTTACAGCCTAATCTCCAGAGGAAATTAGATATTAGGAGCTCTCTGCTTTGCCTGCAGTTGGATTCATTCCTCAGCACCCTGAATCAGAGGCAAGTTTTTTTTTTATCTTAGCAAAGAGATAAGATGAGCCTTGCCCTCGTCCTCTCTGGTATGGAAAAAAATCAGCATCACAGACAGATTAAGGAGTCACCTGCATCCTGTTTGAGGGATGATGGGAAGAATCACAGGATCTTAGATTTATAGTTAGAAGGTACCTAAGAGAGTAGCTGGATCAACCCCTCCCCCATTTTACAAATGAGGAAACTGAGACTCAGAGGGGATATTGTAAAGTTATTGGATAGATGGGAGGAACCCTCAGGAGCCATCCAGTCAACTCCCTCATTTTAGAGATGAAGAAACTGCAGCCTGAGGAGGCTAAGCACCTTGTCCAAGGTCTCACAGGTAGTCATTTTTCAAAGATAGAATTAGAACTCATCCCCTAACTCCATAGGCAGTGTGTTTTTTGTTGTTCCAAATGACTTCCCCAAGGAAACCTGAGTCTTCTGACCTCCATGCTGATGCCCTTTTAATCATGGCAATACTGCCTCCCCCAAAAAATGTGTCCTCCCCCTAACACCCTGCCTCCATCATTTCCATGATTCTCTCTTTTAGGAAAATAACCAGAGCTTTCATGGGGATCAGAAAGAGTCCATTTGGAGGGCCAAAGTTTGAGTTTCAGCCAACCACCTAATGTGTGACAGAACGTGAGACCCTTCCCCTCTCTGGGCCTCAGTTTCCCCTTTCATAAAAGGAGGGATTGCATGAAATCGTCTTTAAGTTCTCTTCTAGCTCAAAACCTAGAATCCTCTGACATTGTTCATGAAATTCATGATCTGATTTCTGGGGCCCAAGGAAGGGTCAAAGAACGAAGCAATGAGACTCACCTAAGAAGTAAGAAAGCAGCAGCAAAGATGTCAGGATAACAACCACTGCTTAGCCCCACTTGGGACTATAAGCCCCTGCGGGAGAGAGAGGCCTGGCCTTGTTTTATCTTTGTAGCCTCAGAGCTTTCCGCACAGTCAACATTTAATAAACACTTGTTGGACTGAATTAAATTCTGGGCACGTATCTTATTCTAGCAGGTCTGATGTACCCAACTTCCACTGAGGGAATGTCCTCTCCCAAAGCAGACTGACACTGCAATACTGAGTTGTTTTTTGGTTGTTTATTTGTTTGTTTGTTTTTTTTTAATTTAAACCTTCACCTTCCGTCTTGGAGTCAATGCTGTGTATTGGTTCCAATGCAGAAAATTGGTAAGGGTGGGCAATGGGGGTCAAGTGACTTGCCCAGGGTCACATAGCTGGGAAGTGTCTGAGGCCAGATTTGAACCCAGGACCTCTTGTCTCTAGGCCTGGCTCTCCATCCACTGAACTACCCAGCTGCCTCTGCAATACTGAGTTTTAACCAAGGGCACTGAGAGGTTAAATGACTTGCCAGACATAGCCATGATGTACCTGAGGGAAGATTTGAATCTAGGACTTCCTGACTCTATCTACTCTACCATAAAAACTCTCCGATGGCTCAAATACACTTCCTTGTGTTCAGAGATAATAGTGAGCAATAGCTAACATGTACACAGCACTTCAAGATTTTCAAAGTACTTTGGATCCTCACAACAACCCTGGGAGATAGGCGTGACTATTTATTATATATTATTATGATATATTATCCCCATTTTACAGTTAAGAAAACTGAGGTAGACAAAGGTTACGTGGCTAGTCACACAGCAAGTGACCGAGCAGGATCTGAAGTCAGGCCTGCCCGATTCCAAGTCCAACACTCTCTCCACCGTTTTCCCCTACTTGCCACCTCTCATTCACCTTCTTCGTTGCTCATATTTTATATATTAAAAGAAGATTACTTGTTCTTGTTCCAGTTACACTAAATGGGGCCTGATGGCTCTTCCAACTCTGAGCTTCTGTGAACTGAAAGGATAAAATCTTCAAAAGTCTGGAAATGGATGGAATTTTAGCCAAGGAACCAGTCACAGAGCTGCCTGCCACGGAGCCCACCGGGCAGGCTTGGGGCGACCAACACGTGAGCTTAATGCTAACCATTAAAGGTTCCAATTCATTATACTTCTCCGTCTGGCAGAAATATAGGATTCTCTCTGGCTGGTTTTTCCATTATAGATGGCCCAGTACTAGAATAACTCACCCCACATTATTTCCATATTGAAACAGCATGATTGACATTTTTATGAAGTAATACAGGAGATCATGTCAGGGCTGAGATCAAATCCTTCACAACTGTCAGCATAATATTGCCCATTTCTTTTAAAATGACTTCCCCGGGATCGCCTCCAGGCAGGGAAGTCAGGTGTGACAATCAAGGGGCCTTGGCTGGTCCAGTTCCTCAGAGAGTGTGCGGGAAAGGATCCTGGCCTGTCTGAGTGAGCCCCCCCTGGATGAAGCTGCTCGGAATCCCCTCTCTGTGAGCCGGAGTCCTGGCCAAAGGACACAGGGAATTCGGATCAATTCAGTTCCATGCCACACACACGTATTAAGTCCTACTGGGGATATAAAGACAAAAAAACAACTCTCCCCGTCCTCAAAAAGCTTCTAGTCTCCTGGCAGAAAATGACATATCCAGGTAAATAAATATAAAATACATGCAAAGTTAGAAAGTGGGGTTCTGGGAAGGGAAGGGAGGAGGGAGGACTAGCTTCACTTCCATGGGCAAGGAATGACTTAATCCTGAAGTCATCAGCCCCCTTTCCTCTCCCCAACACTTGTTGCTGGTCTGGTAGAACTTATTTCCTATAGACTTTCCATCTCCTGCCTCCATGACTTTGCACACATTAGTGACTCCTTCCTGGAAAGGGGCTTAGCTTTCTGCCTGATGGAATCTGACTCCCTTCAGGACTCAGCTCAAGTACCAGCTCCCAGAAGAGACCTTTCTGGATTCCCCTCCATGTGGGCATCCTGGCTCCCAGGAGTTACCTTTGCATATATTCTGCGTTTCTCTATCTAAATATGTGTCCTGTTCCCCCTATCCTCAGCCCCACTGAATGCTCTTTGAGGCAAAAACTGTCCAGTTTATCTCTGGTGTCTAGCAGAGAGCTTGGGATGAACCAATAGCTAACATGAATACAGTGCTTTAAGGTTTGGAAAGCACTTTCAAGTACTCTGTGTGGTGGGTGTGATTATTATTCCCATTTTACAGATGAGGAAGCTGAGGATGAGAGGGTAACCTCTCACACTCCTCTAGAAAGTGCCTGAGTCAGAATTTGAACTCATGACTTTCTGACTCCAGGCCTCATCCCTATTAATGTAGGCACTTAAATAATTTTAAAATTGAACCGACTCAAATTGAGTTAGACATCCGGGGTGGGGCATGCCCTAAGGATTTTGGAAATGCTGTATCCATGCCACCCCTGGAACAGCTCACTCCACTGTGTTTCCATTTGTTTCCAAGATCATGGATTCATCCAGCACTTGAACTTGGACCTTCTGACCTCAAATCCAGGCTTCTCTTTCCACTGCACTGCTATATGGATAAAGGTTGTAAATAAAGGCACATCCTACTCTGGGTCCTGGGTTTGGGTGACCTTGAAAAGCCTGGGGAAGGCACTAAAAGGAAACTGTTCACTGGGAGACACAACCAACCTTCCTAGGAGAAGAAAGACCTTGGCACCCCGAGCCTACCTCCCATTCCCATCGTGCCTCTGGCGCTCCATCACACAGACTTCAGACCCTGCCCCAGTCTCCTGGCTCACCCCAATTGATTTGGTGGCAAACACCATACATAGAACAACTATAGAATGGTAAATTCTTGAGGGAGGCACTGTTTAAACTTTGTCTTTATATCCCTAGCATAGAGTAAGTGTTTAATAAATATTTAGTGACTGAATTAAAGGCAATATTGCCCCTGTTTTACAGATGGGGGAACTGAGCTTCCCACAGAGGAAGTGACTTGCCCTCAATCACACAGTTAGCAAGTAGCAGAAAGCAAGATTTCATCTTAGGTCTTCCTCATTCCTAGACAGGAAGCACTCCATCCATTAGGTAAGCACTCGGTAAATGTTTGCTGACTGGCAGCTGCTTGGCCTTATCACAGATCCTGTCTGCATCTGTTTCCAGGTACTTATGACAGGAGATAGAAAATACGCCATGTTGAGCTCTCCTCTGCTAAAATCAATGGATTTCTCTTCCCAGGGACACAAACTCCTGAGAATCTCCTCCACAGGTCTCTTTCCTCTCAATGACCTTCCCTTACTTCATTCCTTCCTTCCTTCTTTCCTTCCTTCCTTCCTTCCTTCTTTCCTTCCTTTGTTCTTCCTTCTTTTTTCTTTTCTTTCTTCCTTTCTTCCCTATTTCCCACCTTCTTTTCTTATTCTGATTTCTCCTTCCTTCGTTCCTCCTTCCTTTTCTTTTCTTTCCTCCTTTCTTCCCTATTTTCCATCCTTCTTTTCTCGTTCTGCTTTCTCCCTCCATCCCTTCCTTCCTTCTTTCCTTCCTTCCTTTCTTCCTCTCTTCCTCTCTTCTTTCCCTCTCCACATTTTCAAGCTTAGAGTCATGTCTTCTTTCCCATTCTCTACTCCTTCACCTGGAGAGTATTTCAGGAAAGGGCAACCATAATGGTGGGGAGCAACTGGAAAGACTGGAAGGTGTTTAGCCTCGAGAAAAGAAGACTCAGGGAGGGGCAAAATGACTACTTTCAAATATTTGGAGGGCTTCACAGGGAATATAGGTTAGATGCCACAACAATACCCTTTGCCCCTGTGGGCAGAACTAGGGACAATGGTTTGGAGCAACAGTGAAGTAAATTTAGTTTTGATTTCAAGAACCTCCTAACAATGAGAGCTATTTCAAAGTAGAGCCCTCAGGAAGTTCTTCTCCTTCATTAGAGATGTTTAAATAAGAAACTAGACCCTTCTTTAGTCACAAGGCTGACCTCGATGGCACCACTCTGCCGCTCTACAAATCCTCTGTTACCATACTCTATACTTTTTCTTTCTCTCTCATTGCTACTCTCTTCTTTCCACTTTCCAACTCATTCTAACATTCTCTTGTCCAGTATCCTCTCATTTGCAGTCACGTGGGAATACAAACTCAAGAACCAACACCTGGTATGGAAATCCTCCCAAGATAAACAACCAATTCTTTCTCTTTCCCTCCTCTCTTCTTGTCTCTTTCCCCCTCTCTGTTCCCTTCCTTTCTCCTCCTCTTCCTCTTTTCCCTCCTCCCCTCTCCTTTCCTTTCATTCCCTTCCCCTCTCTACTTTCTCCCTTCTCCTTCCTCTCCTCTTACTCAGAACATTCTGTTCCAGCAACCTTCTTCCTTCCTAATCAGACCAAGGAAGCTTCCCACCCGGGCAGAGCCAATTAAGATTCCTATCACAGACACATAAAACACAAGCTGATGAATGCCACTGCTTTCTCCAGCTATGCCATCTTGCTTGCTTTGAAAACCTGTGTAAAATGTTTGCTTTGGACTTATTAAGCTGCTAAATGAGCTGTCCAGGCAGAGAGGATGCTAAGAGGGAATAAACAGGCTCAGGTTTCAGCCTAGGTGCTCCAACTGGGTCTTGAGAAACAGGAAAAAGTCACCCACTCATTGGTGAAGGAGTCAGGGGAACCCTATATAGAAATGATAAAAGTGGTAGACTAAGGGTGCAGAAGAGAAAACATGCTCTCAGATTCAGTAGAGGTGTTGGTTCATTTTATGAACTTTTTTTTAATCTAATTTTTAAAAAATAACAAGGGCTGGACCTCCTGGGAAGGGGGTGGGAAGGACTATATTTGTAAAGAAAGAGAATGAAAAAACAAAAGGAATTAATAGAAAGTTCAAACAGAACAAAAATGAAATAGAATATGTCCTTTCCCTTGGATCCATCATAGACAGCATATTCAGTGGGGAGCAAGAAAATATTCCCAGTATGAGGTGAAGTCACTTCCAACATGGAAGGGGGTGGCATAAAATTTGAAAATCAAAGCTGCTTTCTTAGACATTTCAGTTTATTATTTGCTCTCTGAAGATGTCAAAGGGATATTTTTTATCTTTCATGATTTGAATATAACAGGAACGTAGATGTTACCCCCTAAATATCCCCAACTTCCTCATGGCAGATATCTCTCTCCCAAAAGAGTATAAGACAATACACAGTGATTGTCTGTGGTGGCACACGAAACTCAGAGTATGGATACTTGAGTTCTTCTACAAGCTTTAGGACTGTTGGGGAGGCATCATTGATCGGAGGATCCTTAATCAATGAGAAAGTCATAAAGACTCATGTGTCTACACTTTGTTACCCCTTTACTAGGTGTGAAGTTCTTTAGCCAAGAGCCAAGCCTGATGGAATTAGATGGTCCTTGCAAAAGTGAAACTTAAATTCTGGGGAATAAGTCAAGATAGGAGCTGGTTCTGAAGGACATAAACTCTGGCAGCCAAGAAGAAAGTCAGCTCTGGGAAGTATGAGCTCTAGCAGCCAAAG
Organism: Gracilinanus agilis; assembly: GCF_016433145.1. NCBI lineage: Eukaryota > Metazoa > Chordata > Mammalia > Didelphimorphia > Didelphidae > Gracilinanus > Gracilinanus agilis. The sequence continues at coordinate 771,720,390 of NC_058130.1, read as the reverse complement.
AGAGAACCAGCTCTGAGGAGTATGAGCTCTGTAGTCAAGATGAGAACCAACTTTGAGGAGTGTGAGCTCTGGCAGCTGAGAAGAAAGCCAGTTCTAATGAGTATGAGCTCTGGCAGTCAAAAAGAGAGCCAGCTCTGAGGAAGGTGAGATCTAGAGTCAAGAAGAGAGGCGGCTTTTGAAGGAGAGTTGTTCCTTCTCTCTTGGGACAGAAACAGGACTGCTCTTACCCCTCCCTCAGCACTGGCCATAGTTTCTTCAGCAGAGTCACCCACCCAGAAGGAGACATAGAGCCCTACGTCTCTCAGTTGAGAATCAAACTAGAACTCCCTCAGCCCATATCAAGCATTCTGTCCACTAAGCTATGCATTTTTTTATCTAGGATATTGATATCTCATATAGTCATAGTTGAAAGGTAACTTCAAGATCAATTATGATCTGCCCACTTTACTGATGAGAAAAAAAATGAGGGCCAGAGAAAGGACATGACTTGCCCAGGGCCACAAGGTTAAGTTAGTGGCAGGCAGGACCAGGAACCTATCGGGGGCAGCTGGGTAGCTCAATGGACTGAGAGTCAGGCCTAGAGATGGGAGGTCCTAGGTTCAAATCCGGCCTCAGACAATTCCCAGCTGTGTGACCCTGGGCAAGTCACTTGACCCTCATTGCCCACCCTTACCACTCTTCCACCTATGAGCCAATACAGAAGTTAAGGGTTAAAAAAAAAAAAAGATTAGAACCTATCTCTCCTGGTGCCTTAAAGCAATTGTTTATCCCTCACCTCACTGCTTCTCTTTGTGGGTAATAATATTTTCTTTGTGTACTTTACAGAGATATTATAGTGGGTCAAAATCAGTGGAATGGGGGTGTGGGAATACATTGAATCTGAAATCACAAGATCTGGGTTGCAGGCTCAGATCATCATCTTACTCGCTCTTTTGATGCAAGTCAGCTTATTTAGCTGAGCCTCAGTTTCTTCTTCTGAAAAAAATGCCCTACTGATCTCCCGAGTAAGCAAAGAGGAGCCCTAAAACAAGGAATTTTTTAGAACTGACAGTCCTTAGAACATGGAATGTCAGAGCTGGGAGAGCCCTTAAAACAGAAAATGTCAAAGCTGGAAAGAATCTCAGAGCATGGAAAACAGGATGTGAAATGTTAAACCATAAAGCTCTATCGAGTGGCAGAATGGATGTGAATGTATCTTTTAAAGTGTCGAGTGCCAAACAAATGTAAGCTATCAGAATTATCCATTATTGCTAATAATCACAATCATATACGATAATCCCAAGTTCATTTGTCTACCTCTATCACAGGGAGTATGGCAGTCTCCCCAGCTGTATCTGCATCCTCCTGAGAGAAGGAAGAAGTGGTTTTCCCATCCCTGTCCTGCCTCTCAGCCCTGGCCCTGTTAGTCTTCAGGAGGCAATGGAAATGTCCCTAACTGGGAGAGGGAGAGGAAAGCACTTGAAGGAAGGTTGCCATGATACCCATCCCCCATTTTTTAAAAACTAAATGCAGGGTTTCATCATCGCCTATGACATAAAGGATCAACAGGTCTTTACTTATGCTAACATTGAATCAATCCAAGGCACCTCATTTTTCTTCCCTTGCCTCCAATTCCCCAAGGCTGGATGCTTAGGGGCACCTAGCGGTAATGAGAGCTCCCCAAGCACCTGCTCAGGCCTCTCATAGGGGTCCCCTGCTTGGGTCTCACTGGGATTTAAATTTCTTTTACCATGGAAGAAGATGTGCCACACTGTACCAATCATGAACTCAAGGGGAAAGGCCTTTCATCCTCTTTGGTGTTTATGTGGAGAATGGAGAAATCAGCCACCCTGGGGATTTTGAAAGGCGACCAACAGGGCCAAAAGACCCCATAGCGGGAGGAGGAATGAGAGAGGGAAATGACAGCTGAGTCCAAAGTCCTAAGTGGAAGGGACAGCCAGGAGGACGAAGGAGATGCCAAACAGGACTCAACAGCCTCTCTGTCACTGAACCTCAGACTTGGGATGGAACTCAGAGGCCAACTAGTCTAACTCCACCTAGCCACAGGCAGAATCCCCGAAAGGGCACTGCCATGAGAGCTTCTGTGAGAATCAAACACGATAATGCGTTGAAAGTTCTCTGCAAATGGTAAAGCCCTGTATCAACCAATCTGCAAGTATTTATGAAGTGCCTGTTATGTGCCATTCTATGTGCTGGGCACTGAAGACCCCCAAATACATTTCACGTATAAATAGGCGTTATTTTAATATTGACTACGATGATGGACGATAACGATCATGATCCTGAATTAGCTGCGGCACTTTAGACAAATCACATAACCTCTGTAGACTCAAAGGATCATGGTATATATATATTGCCTCATTCTTTGAAGATCAATGACGCAGAGGAGTTAGAGGATAAAAACTGCCAGAAAGGAATTTTGCAGAGCTGTTATTATTATGAAATAATAACAACAAGGCTATAGGATGATAAAGCAAGTCCCCCAGGTGAAGGATGGAGCATAAATCATTTCAGGCTTTAAAGGAAACTCCATTTGTGTTTATTTCTTTTTTAAGAGCACAAGGACAGAACCAACCAGTTGCAGAGAATGGAGTCTCTGCCTGGAACTGTCCTATGGCACACACAGGGGCTTTGCACTTTAGGGATGATGGTGGCATCCTTTACGATGCCCTATCACCTTTTTATTAGAAGCACTTGGAATTCAAAATGTCAGTCCTTAACAAGACCATGATTTATGAAGCTGGCTTGGGCACAGCTGGAACTGTTGTCAGGGGACTCCTTGGGCCTACAGGCACCTAAGAAGAGCAGAAGAAGTCTATGACTGCCTTCCCCTGATCTCTTTCCTGGCCCTCTTTCCCTCAGGGATCTGAAATCTGAAACCCATTATTCATTCCAGATCTGACACTCACTGCCAGACTACTATTGTGACCCTGGGCAAGTCTTTTAACTCTCCTAGGCCTCAGTTTGGAGAAGATGATATCTCAGATCCCTTCTAGTTCTATGTATGCGTAGATGTATGCTCACAATTGGAAAGTAACCTAAGAGGCCATTTTATAAATAAGGAAAAATGAGACCAGAGTCACACAGACAAAATGTCTGAGGTAAGATTTGAATCAAGGTCCTGCTGACATCAAGTCCAGTATTTTTCTTCTCCACCTCATGAGGATGTAGGAATGACAAGGAGAGCCAAGAAGCAGCCTGATCACTATCAGGTCTCCATATCTCTAGCCCTGAATAAGAATATCCACTATAGCAGACTTAATAAGTGGCCATCCAGATTTTTCTTAAGTTCCAAAAATGAGGAGCTCACTACCTCCTAAGTTGGAATATTCCACTTTAGGGTAGCTGTATCACTGAATATGAAGTTGGAAGGGACCTACGAGATCATGGCATCGTTGAAGACCTCCAGCAATAACTAATAGGGAATTAAAAGTCCAAGCTAAGCAAGGAAGAGAGCATTTAACTTCCCTTGACGAGTTTAAGTTATCAAACCCAAAAGGACTGCATAGGAGTTATTTTTTAAAAAAGCCAGACCAATGTGATAGTTGAACCGCTGGGAGTGATCTCTGAAAGGCTGTCAAGAAAGGATGAAGGGCAACAGGCCAGTCTCAATTTTCCAAAAAAGGGAAACCAGTGGTGTCTGAAACCCTATCCAATGAGTTTGACTTTGATGTCTGACAAAATTCAAGAACATGTTATTAAAGGAAGTAGGGATCATGAAGAGTCAGCACAGCTTCATCATGGCAGACTGACCTCACTCCCTTTTCTGTCAGGGTGACTAATCCGGAAGATGAAGAGAATGTGGTACATATAATTTAACTAGATTTTGGACAAACATTTCTCAGAATCTCTCATGGAATTCTTGTGCAAAAGATGGAGAGATATGACCCAGACAATACTACAGATAGGCACATGGGAAATTTTCGAACGACAGGACCAAAGGGGGATTCACTAATGGTCCAATATAAATTTGGAAGGAGTTCTCTAGGGGAGTGACCAAGGAGCTCTCCTTGGTGCTTCCCTATTTACTGTTTTTATTAATGGCTTAGAATAAAGACAGATGGTGAGCTTATAAAATGTGAAGATGGCACAAAACCAGGTGGGAGAAAATGCATAACCCACTAGATAAGAGAATCAGGATTCATCAAGGTGTCTAGAGGATAGAACACTGGGCTTTGGGCTGTATGTCCTCAGCAACTAAACAGAGTGACTTGCACAAAATCGGTGCTTAATAAAGCTTTTTGTATGAATGCTCTTAATAAATGAACTTTAGCTGAAATAAATTTTAAAATAATGCTGCAAGTTATGAGATTGGAAGAAGGGAATATAGAAATTCAGTAGACAAAGATATGGGGGACTTACAATATATCACCCATGGAATGGAGTAATAGGGCAGGGGGGTGGGAGAGAAGTGTAACACCTAGAACTAGGAAGGTGAAAATTCCAGAAGAACAGAACCAGAGTGAATGCACAAGAGACTGACTAAGGAATATCTGTTTCCTCAATCCTCACATCAGAATAAAAGTGCCCACCCTGCCCACTTTATAGGGCTGTTTCCAATATCAAATGAAATAATGGATGTAAGTTCTTAATAAAGGTTTATTGGCATATTGCCCAATAAATTGGTGAGAAGGTGCTCTACAACCATAACTCACTGTAGATATAAGAGCTGGTACGAGTGTAATTGTTATATATGTCCATTCATCCCTTGTTATTCGTCTCTTACCCTTTTCCAGTTTGAAACTTGATCAGATAGAGCTGACAGAAAACTTAGAATGGAAACTTTTAGATGTGGGTGAGATATAATGTGAGAGCTGGGAGAGGCCTTACAATATAGAATGTGGGTGCAGGGAAGGGTCTTAGAACTGGGATGTTAGACCTTGGAGAGAGCCTTGGGATGTCAATGCCAGGGATGAGAAGGGCCTTAGGACATCACATCAGAGCTGAAGGAGATCTTAGGACAGAGAATGTCAGAGCTGGGAGGGGCCTTGGGATGTCAATGTCAGGGCTGGGAGGGGCCTTAGGATGTCAATATCAGAGCTGGGTGGGGCCTTGAGATGTCAATGTTAGAACTAGGAGGGGCCTTAGGATGTCAATGTCACAGCTGGGAGGGGCCTTAGGATGTCAATATCAGAGATGAAAGAGATCTTAGGACAGAGAATGTCAGAACTGGGAGGGGTCTTAGGATGTCAATGTCACAGCTGGGAGGGGCCTTAGGATGTCAATATCAGAACTGGGTGGGGCCTTGAGATGTCAATGTCAGAACTAGGAGGGGCCTAAGAACTGGGAATGTCAGAACTGGAAGGGACCTTGGAACAGAGAATGCCAGAGCTAGAAGGAGGTTTAGGATAGGGGATGTCTGAGCTGGGAGAGGGCCTAGAACAGGGAATATCAAAGCTGGGAGAGAGCTTAGAGACCATTTAATTTGACTTCCTCCTTTTACAAATAAGTAAACTGAGGTTCAAAGAGGGAAGGGTATCATTGCTTCCTTTACAGTTAAGACTGTCACTTGACAAACCAACCTTGTCACTGCCTTACTGCGTGTTTGCACAGAAAGATACCCCACACTTCCATTCTCTTCCTAACCAACCAATCAGTGAGATGGATTATGGATCACCTAGTATGCCCCTGACCCTGAGCTCAGACATATGGCATCTGGAAAAGAATGAATTCAATGGTCAATGTGTTTCCATTTGAATTCAAAGAATAAGACATAGAAAGGTTGCTAGATTTGGAGCAGAGGGGCCTGGGTTCCAACCCTGCCTGTACTTCTTGTGTATCTTTTTCAGTTCGCTTCCCCTTTCCTTCAGGGTCTCGGTGGTTTCCTTATCTGGGAAATAATGAGGGTGCTGACCTTGGTTACTCATGCAAAAAACATTAATTAAATACCTACTGTGCACTAAGACCTCTGCTAAGCTCCAGGGAGGCAGGGTTGAAGACTAGAAGATAGAGGAAGGACAAAAACTAAACCATCCCCAACCTCAAGAGGTTCATGTTTGCTAGGTTAAGGGGGTTGGTCAATATAGCCACAGATCAATAGATACAACCTAATTGGAGGAGAGAAAGAGCTCTAATGACTGGGCATAGCTAAGGTGACATCCTAAAGGAGCCCGTGTCTGAGTTTAGCTTTGAAGACAGTTAAGCATTCTGAGAATTGGAGGCAGGGGGTAGGGTTCGTGTCAAGGAAGAAATCAGAGATGGAAGGTTGTTTGGAAAATAGCAAGGGGGGCATTTTGCCTGGACTATGGTATTCTCGAACAAAGTCATGTAAATAAGTCTGGAAAGAGAGACTGGATCCAAATCAGAAAGAGCTTTAATGTCAGACTGAGTTTGTACTTTTTTATAGAGGCAGTAGGGAGTTAATAGAGATGCTTGAGCAGGAGAAAGAGAGAGTCAACCTCATACTTTCAGAAGATTATATGGGCAGCTGAGAAGAAGATGAGTAGAAGAAGAATGCTAAGGTAACTTCCAGGTTTAAATCCTACAACCCTGGAAGCTAATGTCATTCCTCAATGTGCACACAGTGTTACAAGGGAAAAGAAGATTACACAAAGAAATACATAATTAGAGGGGCAGCTGGGTAGCTCAGTAGATTGAGAGTCAGGCCTAGAGATGGGAGGGCCTAGGTTCAAATCTGGCCTCAGGCACTTCCCAGCTGTGTGACCCTGAGCAAGTCACTTGACCCCCATTGCCCACCCTTACCACTCTTCCACCTAGGAGCCAATACACAGAAGTTAAGGGTTTAAAAAAAAAAGAAATACATAATTAGCAATCCAAGCCAATGGATGACAAATGGCAGAGGATGGAGCAAGGATCTTGGAATCATAAATGCTATGAAAGCAACCTTAAAAATCAACAAATCTAACCCTCAGATTTTAAAGAGCAGGAAACAGATAACAGAAGGGATTTGTCTAAGGGCACAGGATGAATCATTAAACTCAGACTAAAACCCAGGTCATCTGGCTCCAAATAATCAATTAATTCATCAGCAAAGGAAAAAGGAAGACAAGGGAAGAAGCATTAATATGGCATCTACTATGCGTCAGGTGCTATGTGAAGCAATTTACAAATATGTCATCATTTGATCTTCACGACAACTCTGAGGGGGCAGGTGCTATTACTATCCCAATTTTACAGTTGAGAAAACTGAATCAGAAGATAAGTGACTTGACTAGGGTCATATAGCTAGTAAATATTCTAGATTTGAATTCGGGTCTCTCCAGTTTCCAAGTCCTGCATTCTATCCACTGTGCCACCAGGCTAGCTCAAGAAGTGTTTATTAAGCTACTAATGAATGCCACTGGGGCACTGGGGATTCATAGACAAAAGAACAAAATGCCCCAACTGAGCTTATACTCTTTTATTTTTCCAAAATTCTCACCTTCCATCCTAGAATCAATACTGTATATTTGTTCTATGGCAGAAGAGCAGGAAGGGCCAGACAGTGAGGGTTAAGTGACTCGTCCAGGGTAATATAACTAGGAAGTGTCTGAGGCCACATTTGAGCCCAGGACCTCTGCTCTCTAGAGCCATCTAGCTGCCCACCTCAGTTTATATTCTTTTGGAGGAGATAATACGTACATATAAAAGAATATACAAAATCCCTATCATATACATACAAGGTAATGGGGGTGGAACATTAGCAGCTAAGAGGAGAATGTCAGGAAAGTCTCTAGTAGAGAAAAGAGCACTTCAGCTGAGTTTGGAAGAAAGCTGGGGATTCTGAAGGCTCACAAGAAGGGAGGGCATTTCAATAAGTGCAAACATGAGGAGCGGCACGAAGACCAATCTGACTGGTTGAAAGGATTCATAGTAACATTGGAAAGGTAAATTGAGGCCAGGTGGTGAAGGACTTTGAATGCCAAACAAAGGAGATTGTACCTGATTCTAGAAGCAATAGGGAGTCACTGGGCTTCTTGAGCAGAGAGTGACCTGGACTTTAGGGATATCACTTTGACAACTGTGTAGAAGTTGGATTGGAGAGGGGAGAGATTTGACCTAGGGAAAGCAATAAGGTGGTGTTCAAATCTAACTTTCTGACCACTACACAGTGTTGCCCCCAAGATGTAGAGATGGAAATACTCAAGTCCATCCTCTCATCCCAACTCACAGAGTAAAATAAGGTTCGAGTAGCCAGGTAGAGCAGTGGATAGAGCACTGAGCCTGATGTTAGGAAGAACAGAGTTCAAATTTGACTTCATACACTTACTAACTGTGGGATCCTGGGCAAGTCACTTCACCCTGTTGGCCTCAGTTTCCTCATCTGTAAAATGAGCTGGAGAAGGAAATGGGAAACCACTCTAGTGTCTCTGCCAAGAAAACCCGAAAAAGGGTCACAGAGTCAGACATGGCTGAAATAACTGAACAACGACAAAAATAGTAATAATAAAGCTCAGAGAGGTAGAGAACCTTCAAGTTCAGATCTGATTCAAGAACCTATTCAGATGCCGCCCAGTCCTTCCCATCACCTGTGAGGGAACACTGTCAACATGGCTGCCATGTTGTCAAGTCCAGTTCTTGGGGCTAAGAAAGGAGAAAAGCCATTTCTGGAGACTTTGGCAGAGCCGGGCAGCTTGAGATGGGTCAATACCACAGGAACGAATGGACATTTTCCCTTTTCTGGGTCAGAAGAAAGTGGAAAATTGGCAAATTGTTCTAAAACAGTGATCACCTTCCACCCTTCCCTCCCAGCCCAGGTGCCAACATCTGCTCCTCACAGATGTCATTTATGCAAAACCATTATCTCAATTATATATGGATGTTGTTGGAATTGCTCATGTCTCAGGATTAGTTTATTTCCATTGGAGACATTCAACATGGATTAATTACTAATTGGTTTCTAACGAACAGGTGTCATTAAATCAAGCCCAAACCTCTCCTTTGTTCCCTTGTCTGTGTGTTCTCAAGAAGTTAAGTGAGAAGTACTCCTGGGACTACAGAATGTCAGAGAGGAGGAGCCATAGAATCAAGAATGTCAGAACTGAGAAGAAAGAGTCTTAGAACACGAGATATCAGCGCTGGGGTTGGGAGGTCTTAAAACAAAAATTCAGAGATTCAGGACTTCAGAAAATAGAATGTCAAAGCTGGGAGGGGCCTTAGGACAGGGAATCTGAAAGCTGAGAACCTTGGAACAAGGGATGTCAGTGCTGGGAGCCTTAGAACAGGGATTATTAAATCTGGGAAAGGCTTTAGATTATGGAATGTCGGAGCAGGGAGAGAATCTTGAACATGGAATGTGCCCAATGTCACACAGGATGTAAATCATAAAGAGAAGATTCAAACCCAGGCCCTGATTCCAAACCCTTCTCACCGTACCATTCTGTCTCTCATCCAGGGATTATGGATGACTTATTCCTGATGTCAGCCTGTGCTGAAATGCTTTCTTGGTTGTTCTCTCTTGATTTTTCGAAAATGTCTTTTTTACAGAGATCTTAACAGATAGCCAAGACATCAAAATGTAGAGTCCCTGTGCTAAGAACTGGGTCACATAGGTGGTGTCTGAGGAGGAATTTGAAACCAGGACTCCCCATTTTCATGGTATTTTGAAACACTTTCTCCTCAAAGTGCCTGTGAGGTAGCAGTCAGAACATTCCCATTTTACAGATGAGGAGCCTGAGCCTTGGGAGAGTGATAGGAATGGCACACCATTATACAGTTAAGATGGCCTAGACCCTAGACTCAATCTCATTGTTAGCCTCACCCCAGTACAGAGAACAACACACATTTATTAAGTGTCTTTTGTATGTAGAGGTAGGTATATGCTAAATACAGGGGGAGTAAAAAAAAATGAAATGTATACTTGATGAACTGGATTGAACAAAGCCAGGCATTCTGGGAGGTGGAGGCAAAGAGGGAGGGTGGGCATTCCAGGCCTAGGTAGCTGCCTTGAAAAGGCAAAGAAAGAATCTGTTCTGAGGATGAACAGTTCGTTTGGAGGCTTCCTGTTGCCTCTCCTTCCACCATCCAGCTCCAACCTACCTATCCAGACATTTCTGATGACTCCATCTTTATGCATTCTACATTTTAGCCCAATTGGCTTAATCCTTGCTCCCCATCTCCTGCTTGTTCACCTTTGCCCAAGCTGTGTCCTTTGCTGGAATTCCTCTCCCTGCTTCTACCTCCTCAGAATCCTGAGTTTCATTTAGGGCTCAGATCATGGATCATCCCCCTTCCCCAAATTACCACAGAGTCAAATAAGCCTTGAGTAGCTAGGTGAAGGAGTGGAAAGAGCACCAAGCCTGGAACTGGGAAGAACTGAGTTCAAATCTGACCTCATACACTTTTTGGCTGTGGGATCCTGGACAAGTCACTTCACCCTGTTTGCCTCAGTTTTCTCATGTGTAAAATGAGCTAGAGAAGGAAATGAGAAACCACTCTAAGTGTCTCTGCCTCCCTCAGAGTGCCTCTGCCTTTAGTGTCTGACCTCTCCCTCCTCAAATGATCCGTGTGACTCTGGGAAAATCACTTAATCTCTCAAAGACTCAGTTTTCTCATTTTCAAAGGGGTAATAATATTAGCATCTATTTCACAAGGGCATTAAAGGGATGAAATAACACATGTGGAGGCCATTTCAAATTTTCAAGCAAGAGAGAAATGATATTATGATCATTGCTGATCTGCACACACGTTGCATCCCCCAACCAGAAGGAAAAGCTTTTCTTCTGTCTTTGACTCCTCAGCACCCCACCCAATGCCTGGCACCAGGCAGGTACTTAATAAACTTGTGCAGGACAGAACTGAAGTGAACCATGGCCATAACAAGACATAGACAGGATCCATTTGAGATTATTCTCAAGGGAAGGCACTAGGCTAATGGTCCATTGGGAAAGGGTCACACAGCCAATCAGCACCAAGGCATTAAACACTGGTCTTGATAGCTGTGAGGCTGCCTCTCTCTATTCACTGCATCATAGTCTCTTGCTTTGCATAGATAAGTAAACTGATCAATAATTAATTAATCATTTAAGTGTTTTAATTAATTAATGCTTGTAGAATTGGACGGAATGGATTCAGGCTGAGCAAGGACGGGGAAATACTACAAATGTAACACGGCATCATCATCACCATCATTATCACCATCACCCTCATTCTCATCATGTTTATTAGAGCCTTGGGGAGAGCCAGAGCCTTCTTCCCTTCTCTTTCTGTTGAGGAAACCTCCCTGTTTGTCCACCTCAGAGCCCTGCTTCATTCAGTTCCCATCATCCCTAGAATCCAGGAGTTGTGTCTTTGGAAACAAGAGCAAGCTGTCCCCAGACCCCTCCTCCACCAGCCTGAGGCCCTCTTGGCTATTTCCATGATGATCAAAGCCCAAAGCAAAAGCTATCATTTCCCTTTGATGGGCCCCAGAAGAGGAGAGGATGAAGCCTCTGAAGCTCCAGTGACCAGAGCAGGGCCTCTGTTTCCACTCAAGTCACTTTCATGAAGGAACAGTATTTCCTAGAAGAACAGTTTTAATCATATATGTTTGCCCTTGAATAATAATGCCTACACGATGCAGCTTTCTTCTTTTCACATGCCTTCTCTTGGGAAGGGGAGGCTGGGTGCCAAGAGAGAATTGGGCAATTTGGGAGGGTAACACTAGCCCTGCTACTTCTTCCCGCCTGCTATGAGATCTGACGAGCTGCTTTCTCAGCCTGAGCAATTTCTTCCTCTACTAAAATGGGCAGAAGGAAGTCAGAGGATTGGTCTAGAATGGTCTCCACTGTCCCTATGTTTAACCTATAAAGGAGAAGAGCAATCCCAGAGGAGGGCCCTACCATCAACTTAATGCATTTATAAATGCTTATTTGGAGCATTCAAGTCCCTGGATTCAAATTCTGCCTATGTTATGTCCCACGTGCGAGATTTTGAAGACCAAAGTATGTCCATTCTCTGAATCTCAGTTTCTTTATCTGTAAAATGAGATTAGAACAGATGATATCAATCGCCCATAGGGGGATCCCAGATATCAATACAGAAAAAAGAGTGCCAGTGTAGAAGTCCAACAATGTGGGTTGCCTAGCACAGTGGATAGTTTTGGACCTAAAATCAATAAGACCAGAGTTCAAATTAGCCTCAGATACTTAGTACCTGTGTGACCTTAGACAAGTCACTTACTTGCTTCTGCCTCAGTTTCCTCATCCATAAAATGAGTATAATAATAGCACTTACCCCTTGCCCCAGGGTTGTCATATCAAATGAAATAATATTTGTAATTAGCACAGAGCTTGGCGTATGGTAAGCACTGTATAAATGGTAGCTATTACTCATTTATTTGTTATTATCATTATTACCTATGCTTTTCAGCACTCTCCAAATGGATATCCAGTTGACATTTTTAAAACTTAGTATGACCAAACAGAACTCATCATCATTCTCCTTAAACCCTCCCCACCTCCTACTTTTCTCGTTACTCTCAGGAGTATCAGCCTCCTCCTAGTCCCTCAGACTCACAACCTAAGCCTCATCCTGGACTCCTCACTCTCTCTCACTCCCCAGATCCAATATGGTGCCAAAGCCTGTCAATTTCAATCTCTTCAGCATCTCTCATCAGTTTCACCTGTGCAGCATCTCTCATCAGTTTCACCTGTACAGCATCTCTCATCAGTTTCACCTGTGCAGCATCTCTCATCAATTTCAGCTCTGCAGCATCTTCCCAATTCTGTCTCCTCCTCTCCTCTGACACTACCTCCATCCTGGTACGGGCCTTCATTTCCTCCTTAAGGCTGGCCTACTGTAATAGCTGCTGGTGGGTCTGCCTGCCTCAGGTATCTCTCCATTACGACTCCTCCTCTATTTGATAACTGAAATGATGTTCTTGAAATACTAGTTCAATCATCTCACTGTACATCCTTCTCTAGTCCAATCCCTTCATTTTACAGATTTGAAAACTGAGGCTGGCCAAGGCAGTGAAGTGACTTTCTCCATTTACCAGGTAAATCGCCATCAGAGGCAGGATTTTAATCCAGGAAGCAGCAGGCCCTGGTTTCAAGACAAGGTCCTTGGACTTCCAATACAGGGCTCTTTGCCATCCATCCAATTCTAACCCTGTTTGTTTCCTGATGCAATCCACCACCTCTGCCTTACTGCAGGGGGAGAAATGCTTCTGGGCACTGCAGGCAGCTCAGGCACCTTACTCTCTCTCTCTATTTAATTATTAATTAGACCCCTGATGAACCAGTTCGCATTTGAGCTGGGCAGTGATGAATGTAGCTGCCAAGGCTGGCTACATCCTGGGGCTGTATGTAGCAGCAGCAGCAGCCTGACCCTGGCAGGCAAGGCCTGGTGATATTCTGAACCAGGGGAGGGGAGACAGCACCTGTCCCACTGATGAGTGTGAAAGGTTCAAGGAAGAGAAGAGAGGGATATAGAGTGAGAGGAAAGTTGACAAGGAGGACAAGAAGAACCAGATGAGGAGGAAGATCGCAGTCTCCTCCTTTGTAAAATAAGGGGGTCAAGCTAGATGCCTCTGGGGTCCCTTCTAGTTACAGATCCATCATCCTCTGATTTTTAGAGTTAGATAAGACTTTGGGGGGTGACAAGATCTGAATTTATTTAGTGATAAAAGATTTGTAAAGCATTTCACAAAGACTTCAGAGGCTATCTGGTTCAAGACCTGAATTTTAAACAAAATGACCCTAAGACTGAGACAAGGTGAAGGATTCTGAGGTGAGCTGAAAGAGAATATAATTCAACTCCATTCATTTTACAGAGAAGGAAACTGAGGACAAGAAATCTGAAATGAGTTATCAAGGTCAAGTAAATAGTAAGTGGTAGAGATTGAGGTCTCTGGCTACAAACCTACCACTCCTTCCATCACACTATGATTCAGGAAAAAGATGGAGAGGAAGGAGAAGGAGAAGAAGGATAGGGAGGGACAAGCAGAGGAGAAGGAGAAAAGAGGGAAAACGAGAGGAGGAGAGGGAAAAGAAGGTAATAATAGGGAATAGGAAGGACCTAAAGAAGAATAGGAAATTAAGAGGAAGGAGAGAAGGGAAAGATTTCCATGCTTCTAAATGTGCCAGGCCAAAAGCCATCTAGAGCCAGCTGGGAGGGCTACTGGGCAGGAAAGAAGGGCTACAGTGAGATCGCAGGTTCCTATTAAAGGGAGAGGAAGGTTGAAAAACAAAGAGGGATGCTCACAGGCATCCCAGGAGCCCATGAAAGAGGTGGGAAGAATTAGTAAGACAGAGTGGAGAAGGAAGGGACTAAAAGAAGACGGAGAGAATAATAAATCAAGTTCAATGAATTCTCATGTAATTTCATGGGTGCTGGGAGTTCCTGGGGAGCAAACTCCCTCTACCAATGGAAGTCAGCACTTATCTAAAACCTTATAGAGTTCCCTGGGATGCCCTCTGCCCCCCAACCAGTCTCTGACAGAGGCAAGGCTAGAATCTTTCATACTAATTAAGTTCATTTAATTAAAAAAGATGACTTCAGTGCATCCATATGTAGGAAAGATGAATCTATGGACCAAACCAACTAGACTCCATGGATTTATTAATAGACTATTAAAGCTGGAGATATTTTTATTCAAATGCCTAACTTCTCGGATGAGGGAACTTAGTCCCAAGAAAGGAAGTGACTTTCCCAAGTTCACCTAGGAAGTAAATGCAGTCAGGATTTGAGGCTTGGTCTTTAACTCCGAATCTAGTAATAAAGAAGTGAAGCAATGGGCATAGCCTTGACTTTGGAGTTAGGAGCCTTGGATTTGAATCCCAAATCAGCTTCACTATCTGAGTGACTCTAGGCAAATGAGAAGACTGTATCTCTTCTATTTCTAAATCTATGATAGCAGAGGATTCTGCATTCCCGAGTTGATGCTCCACTCCAACATTCTCCATGGCTTATATCAGCATGCCAATAACCAACTGACAAGGACCAGTTCCAAATTTCACAGTGTCCTGTCTCATCAACCACCTATTGTGCCTCCTGCCTCTGAGTACAATTCACCCCCGAGTTTCTGAGGACTGTCTTTGGCTCGAAGGATCTTGGAAATGGAAGAGCTGAGTCCAATCACTCACACTATTGTTGAATTCACTCCACAACCCAGATTTCTTGTCATGTTCCAGTGATGGTGAACTTGACCCCTGACAAGTTCCTCTATTCCATTTTCAGATTGTTCAAATTGTTAGGAAAGTTTTTTTTCCCTTTCCCCTACTCAGCATTGGATAGACTTCCTCTGAGGAATCTGTAGGAAGACACAGATAAGTGCCACACAGCAAGGCCAGGCATGAGTAGGTTGCGATTTGCATCATCATCATCACAGGGAACAGCTAACAGAACCATGGGAATAATTGAGGACACTCAGCTAACTCCTTCCTCCTTCTCCCCAATAACCTAGGAAACTTTATTTTTTCATTAGCAGCTCTGCTTGGCTTGACTTCTCTCTCTCTCTCTCTCTCTCTCTCTCTCTCTCTCTCTCTCTCTCTCTCTCTCTCTGTCTCTCTCTGTCTCTCTCTCTCTCTCTCTCTCTTTCTCTCTCTCCCTCTTTTTTTATCTCTCTCACTCTCTCCTCACACACACACATACGTGTGCATGCGTGCACACATACACACAGAGAAAAAAAGTAAAAGTTGATCACCTGAAGTCTCATCACCATACTGACTCAGTGTTTGATACTCAACATCTCCTTGACTCCCTTAGTTGTGTCTCTCCTCTGATTGGAACATTGGTGGGAGAGCCGATAACATCTTCCCCCAACCTTCCTTTATAGAGGACTCAGAATTTTTCAGAACTTCCCAGGTAACTCTCCATATCCCATCAGCAGTTCAGGTTGGTTTTAACTCCATAGAACATCATGCCCCCACTCCAAGTTCTCCTGGAAACTCTCTCCATGACCCTTTTTAGTTCTTGTTTGTGTGTTGACAGCTAGATAACTGTCTTCTTTTCCAGATGATCCACCTGAAGGCTAACTGAGGTTAAGCAGTTTGCCCAGGGTGACACAGGCAATAATCAACAAAGGCAGGATTGATTGGATCCTTAGTTCTCTTTCCATTGTTCCCCACTGCCTCCTCATCTTCAGCTTGTGGGGCCGAGCAATGAGCACAATACTCCAAACTGGAGTGATAAGGGCAGAGGGCAGTAGAACTCTCACCTTCACCTTGGTCATCCTGGAACCATTGACTCTAGTCCATATAGCCCAAGATGCCACCTGAAATCTTGGTTACCATATCATCTTGGTGACTCTTTGAGCTACCATTTGCCTGTGTCACCTTGGGCAAGGTCCTAAAGTACCTTGAAGCAATGTGAGTCTCAGTTTCCTGACTTGTAAAATGAGTATTAAACTGGATGGTCCCTCCCAGCTCTCCATTGATGGTCTCATGACCTAGAGCAAAGCCCCCATTTTTCACATGAATTGTCATTTTTGTCCCCCCCACCCTCCCCACAGAGTGTTATTTTTTTAGATCTTAATAAATTTCATTGTATTTTATTTAGTCTATGACTCCAGCCTGCCAAGATCTTTTGGGATCTTGTCTCTACAATCTAGTATGTCAGCTTTGAATCATCTGCACATTTGATGAGGGTGTCTTCCATTGCTTTGTCCAGGTCATCTATGTAGATAGAGGGTGATGAGAATGACCCAGAAGCCCAGGATGTCTTACCTTCTTGTGAACCTTCTCGAGCTCTTCTTTATTAACTATTGTCTGAGAGTCCTCAATATTCGTCAGGAGAAACTGGACATCAGACAGGAGAGCATGGGTTCTCCTCAGGTCACGGCGGAGGCGTTTTTCCACATCAAAGTCTCGATGGCCAATCTGGAGACCCAAGGAGTACAAGTTAGCCTTGAATGGGAGCAAAAGGGATTAGAGGTTCATATTTAAGCAGTGCCTTGGCCTTTGGTGATCATTTATCCCAGATTCTCAAAATCATTTATTAAAGGCCTGCCATGCATGCCTGAGAGCCTGGGAATACAGAGATATGAATGAAGCAGTGGGGGAAGTGTTAGGTTTGTCATTAGAAGACCTTGTTTGGAATCCTAAGTCTATTTACTTAGTAACCAGGTGACTACGAGCAAATCACTTAGGCCTCTTCTGCCTCAATGTCCTCAGAAGGCGAGTGAGTGGGGGGTAATAGGAGGTGTTCTAGATCCTTTCTAGCTCTGAACCTAAAATCCTGTGATCCTATATTAAGTAACCCTTGCCCCCAAGAACATTTACTTGTTGTTCAGTCATTTTTCATTCATAGCTGGCTCTTTGTGACCCCATTTTGAGTTTTCTTAGCAAAGATACTGGACTGGTTTGCCATTACCTTCTCCACCACATTTGACAGGTGAAGAAACTGAGACAAACAGGGTTAAGTGACTCACCCAGGATCACACAGCTAGTAAGTGTCCAAGGCTGGGTTTGAACTCAGGAAGATGAATCTTCCTGACTCCAAACCTGGTACTCTATCCACTGTACCACCTAGCTGCTCTATAACATGTACATGGGTCCATAATTACAGAGTAGTTTGAGCTAAAAGATTCTCAGAGAGTTAGGAAAGACTTCCTGGAGGAGATGACACCTGAACTGAGCACTGAATGAAGAAAAAAAAAAGATTTTGAGAGGTGGAACTAAGGATGGCATTTTTGGCATGATGAACAGAGGACCATAATCCTTGTTCAAGTGCCTGGAAGTGGGCTATGGAATGGTAAGGGAACATCTAGTAGTCCAGCTGTACTTGGTTGTGGAGAGCCCTGAATGTAAGGTCAAAGGCATTTTAGTCCAGAATGGCAATGTGGTATAATTGCTAGTGTGGATGGCTACTTGATCCCTGGGGCGAGCCACTTCTCTGAGCTCCAATATTGTTTGTTTGTTTGTTTGTTTTTTCAAGAAAAAATATAAGGGGACTGGTGGACCAAATGACCTCAGAGACCCTTCCGAACTCTAAATCCTATGTCCTCTGATCCCAATCCCAGAGGGTCCCTATGGCTGTCCTCTGCATGCTACGTAAAAGACATCAGCTTAATCCACCAGCAGATGCCAGGCTGCTACATGGTTTGCTGTCCTTGGGGACAATCTTCTGGGCCATTTGCAGAGATGAGGGAGACCTATATTTTTCATTTGGTTCACTAGAGGAAAGATTAGCCTTGTTCTACTTGGCCCCAGGATTCCTGGAGGGAAGCTTCGGGGAGGGCAATTTAAACCTTCTTGCAATGAGAGAGGACCCCTGTGGGACACGATGAGGAGGAGGGGGAGGGCCTCTTCCCTTTGGAGGAAAAGCCCAAAGACCACTTGTTGGGGATGTTGTTCAGGGCTGTGTTGGCTTATGTTGGCTGCTGCCATCTTTTTCACCTGTGAGACTAACATTCTTTTCCATATGGCATGGTGGGTGAGTGGAGCACACACCCATGGAGCAGTCTGGCCACTGAAATGAGATTGTGAATTTTAAGCTGGAGAAATCAGCCCACTGCCACAAGGCCAACCCAAGAGCAAAATGACCATTATCATCAGAAGGGGAAAGGAGGTACCACCAAGCACTGGCTCATAGCATCCTCTGTGACTAGGTCATTGAGTAATAAGTGGTAGTACAGCAGACAGATTGAGGGTCAGAAAGACCTGAGTTCATATCCAGCTTCAGACACTTACTAATTGTAAGTCCCTGGGTGACTCACCTCATCTCTATTTGCCTCAGTTTTCTCCTCTATAAAGTGGGGATAATCAAGCCCTTACCTCACAGGGTTGTGAGAATCAAATGAGATCATTGTAGAGTACTTAGTAGAAAATAGGTGCTTAATAAATGCATGTCTCCTTCCTTCATAGAATTTCTTAGAGATCATCCAGCCCAACCCTCTTTTACAAAAAGAAAGTTGAAACCAAGAGAGATGATCTGTCTAGACCAGTGATTCCCAAAGTGGGAGCTACCGCCCCCTGGTGGGTGCTGCAGTGATCCAGTAAGAGCGGTGATGGCCACAGGTGCATTTTGGGGTGGTGAATAACTGTAAGGGGGCGGTGATAGTATAAAAGTAAGTAAACTAAGTAATATTTTTTTCTGGAAAGGGGGCGGTAGGCCAAAAATGTTTGGGAACCACTGGTGTAGACACACTCATGCTAAATATCTCGGCGCCCTAGCCATCGTACTTACACTGCCTCACTGATTTTGACTCAGTATCTAGGCCTGACATTCAAGCTCCATCCTACAGTTTTATCAATCTCTCCTTGCTTTTCCTGCACATTTGCAAAGTTCCTGATGGATGATTTCATCCAATCCACTGAATTTATTCATCAGGATCTTATAGCCCAAAAGGTCACACAGATAGTAGGTAGGAAACAAAACTCTTAAGTTGTTAGGGTCACAGATTTAGAGCTGGAAGGAATCTCAGAGGTCATCTCTCTTTTCTTACAGATTAAGAAACTGAGACCCTCTTAGAGAAATCAGGTGACTTGCTCAAGGTCACACAGGGAGTAAGTAGTAAGTCACAGAGCTAGTATTGGAAGGCAGGTCCGCTGATACCAGAGGGCTTTTCATTATCATTGTAATGGCTCTGGCTCATCTACACCCCAGACATAGAAATCGCTAATTAGACAGAAATTTCTCCATGTGAAGAAATGCATGATTTGAGACTTAAGGCAATTTTTATGCACTTATAGATAAGTTTACAGTTTTTATTAAAAAAAACCACTTTAACAGAGCTGAAAAAAACAGTGAGATAAAAACAATTAAGTTAATAAAACAGGCTTGCATTTTCTGTTAATGCAATGAAAGTTTGTTTTTTTAACAAATTTATTTCTTTCTAAAATTCATTATCTGTGCTGCCATGGATCCTTTTGGGTAGCAGGCAGGGTATAATTTCTTCTAACAAAACAAATGCATCAACCTAATTCATTATTAACTTAAGGAAGTTAGGTTTTTTAATTTACTTTGGAAATACAAAGGTTTTTTTCCCCCTTTCTTATTATTTCTTTTTATTTAGAAACACAGTTTTTTTAACTCCATAAAATTGTTTGTCTTTATTATTACTTCTCCTTTAGGAAGAATTTTTCCAAGTTTATTCAAAGCACATTCCTCCCCACAAACCTGGGAAATAGGTATAAGGTTTGGAGGGTCAGAAATGTGAGGCTAGAAAGAAACAGAAAAGTCAGATGGCTGAACCCTCTCATTTGATGAAGGCCTGAGGTCAAATGACTTGCCTTAGGTAACACAGCTAAAAAGGGACAGAATGACGACTTGGAATCCAGATCCTCTGATCCCATACCCTGTGCTTTCTTTCCACTATTTTTTTATCATCCTCATTTTAAGGAGTAAAAACTGGGGTTCTGAGATAGGAAGTTCCTTACTCTATATTAGTGATGATGAACCTTTTAGAAGGGCAGGGGATGTCCTCAGGCATACTTGAAGATGGGGAGGGAAGCATCTGGGCCTCATGTCCCTCTCACTTTCTAGTAATGCACTCTAGCAAACTCTGTGCTGGGGCAATGGCAGGCATGTCCACAGAGAGGGCTCTGAGTGCCCCCCCCTCTGGCACACATGCCATAGGTTCACCACCACAGCTCTATTTACTGTATGCATTCCTTAGACAGAATGCTGGGCTTGGACTCAGAAATACCTAAGGTCAAATCCAGCCTCAGATACTTCCTAATTGTGTGACCTTGAGCAAGTCATTTATTTAACCTCTGTCTTACTCAGGTTCATCAACTATAAAATGGGGATAATCATAGCACCTACCTGGAAGGGTTGTTTTGAGAAATAAGACAACCCTTGTAAAGTACTGGCGTTTAATAAAAGTTTGTTCCCTTTCTCTTCTCTCTCTAGGTCATAAAGATAATACATGCCAAAGTGGTACCTGGAACCTAAATTGTCATAGCTCTCTCCACTGACTATGCCGCCATATTGTTTTTGAAGCCCAGAATTATAGTTTTTGTTCACCATATTGTTTTGGAAGCCCTGAATTGTAGTTTTTGCTAGTCATCGCCATATTGTTTTGGAAGCCTTGAGTCATAGTTTCCTCTGAGTGTCAGGAGGCCCCAATGACCAATGTGTACAGATGGGCTGGCTGATTTGCCAATGAGCTCATTTCTGCAACAGGAGCTTAACAGATATACGGCTGCTTCCATCCCTGTAAGCAAATCCTGGCACAGGACATCTCAGATGGGAGAGTCCCGCAGCCCTGGGGCACTTTTGTCAGTCCTCAGACACTGCAGAAGAAACCTTACTAGAAGAGCCTTTCGAGAGAGAAGGCTCACCCGGGTCCATGTACACAGCGCCGTTACCAAGGTTACTAACAAAAACCAAGCAGAGGGGGAAGGAGATGGGGAGAAGATGCTGGGGGCAGAGGAATCCAGACAGTGGCTTTTCATTACTGCTGCCACAGCCAGGGCACCTCCACAGCTCTTCCTGAGCGGTGAAGGCTGCTCATTAAAGACTGCACGCTGGAAAGGCAAGGATGGGGCTGAACACTGCCAGGTGATGGTTACTTCAGGGAGCCAGAGGAGCGAGCGAAAAGGCATCCGCATTAGCGATTCTGAGAGAAGCTAGGGCCCACATTGCGAGACATCTAAGGAGCCAGAGGGGAGCAGGAAATGCTGGGCGGTAGCCATCCAATCTGGGGCTTGAAAAGGAGTGATGCCCACATGCAGGTACCCTTCATAGCAATGAGCTTCCTGTGCCACCATTGCATGCAATTCGCCAAGCAAAAAAGCGACTTAGCCTTGGGGCTTTCTGAGACTGTCAACCTGAACTTAAGCTTCTCTTAGGTAGAAAGTGACAGGCCTTTTCAACAACCAAAATCCTCAGGAAGTAGACAAGACGTATCTAGTTCTTACTTGACTAAAATCTGGTAACAAACTAGAATTCAATTTAAGCCTCAATTATTTGGGGCTTCGCTTTATGCCACACGATTCGATGCAACTCGGTTCACCAAATACTTATTGAGTACATTCTATGTCCCTGACTCTGTGTTAGCCACTGCAGAGACAAATACAAAAAGGAAAAGTCCCTGACCTCAAGGGGCTGATATTCTATCAAGTATCTCCACCAAGCATGGGTGGAAGGAAGATTGGTTTTGGAGTGAGAGGTCATGGGCACTGGAGAGATGCCAAGGTGATGCCAAGTACGTCTCTCCTTTCTCTCTTCCTCTCTTCACACATGCCAAGATATATCTGAGGAGAATATTGAGGGGGAGGGCTGTGGTCATGGAATATAGATTTAGAGTTGGAAGAGTGATCAAAGTCATCTAATCCAATACCTATCATTTTACAGAAATGGAAATAGATAAGTGACTTGTCCAAGGTGACACAGTTATTAAGCAGCAGAAATGGACCTTGAGCTCCTGTAGTCCTACTCTAAATTTAGCTCTCCCCATGCCACACTTTAATATTCTTCTCAACTGAGTCTCTGGAATGTCCTTTAATTTAGTAGGAGGTTCTTAACATTTTTTATGCCATAGACCCCTATGGCAATCTGATGAATCCTTCTCAAAATACTGTTGTTGTAGGGGCAGTTAGGTGGCAATCTGATGAAGCCTTCTCAAAATACTGTTGTAGGCACAGTTAAGTAGCTTCTTAGTCTAGAGAGAGCTAGATCTAGAGACAAGAAGCTCTGGGTTCAAATTTGACCTCAGACACTTCCTAGCTTTGTGACCTTGGGCAAGTCACTTAACCCCCATTGGCTAAGCCTTGCCGCTCTTCTGCCTTGGAATCTATACTTAATATCAATTCTTTTTTGTGTTTATTTTAAAGTATTTTTCCATACTTTTCCTTTTCCCTCCCCACTCCCAGAGCCGAAAAGGATTTCCACTGGGTTATACATGCATTATCACTCAATACCTATATTTATTTTTGTAATAGAGTAATCTTTTAAAAACCAAAACCCCACATCCTATACCCATATAAACAAGTGAAAGACCATGTTTCTCCTCTGTTAGTATCAATTCTAAATCAGAGGGTAAGAGTTAAAAAAAAAGAATTGCTTAGTTGTTTTTCAGTCATGTCTGACTCTTCATGAGCCCATTTGGAGTTTTCTTGGCAGAAGTACTAGAGTGGTTTGCCATTTTCTTCTCCAGCACATTTTACAGATGAGGAAATTGAGACAAACAGAGTTTAGTGACTTGCTGAGGCTCACCAAGCTAGGAATTATCTGAGGCCAGATTTGAACTCAAGAAGATGAGTCTTCTATCCCCTGTAACACCTAGCTCTCCCTTCTCAGGATAGTATTTTTAATTAATTGATAAGAATGCTAAATTTCATCTAAAGGTCAGTGAAAATAAAAATGTAATTCTTCTCCCATCCAAGTTTTCATAATCTCTGAAATCTATCCATGGTCCATAAACCCCAGGTTAAGTTTAGAAGAACTGGAGGAAGTCCTGGATTTCTTCTCTAGCTTTGGTGGCCTCTGAAAAAATAGCTGCCCCTGAGCTCCAAGTGAGTTGCTCCATCCTGTCTCTATTACCTGGCTGCTCTCCAGCAGCCACTTAAATTATAACCAAATACCTGGGCAGCACCAGGGAAATATGTAAGCAAGGGATGTCTAGAAGATGGGTGCTTTGGGATGTCCCTAATACGAAACAGCACAGGTTCAACCAGGATCAAGGGGCCACTTGTCAAGAAGCAAATTGTGTTAATGTCAATAAGAAAGGGGGAAAAAACTTCCTAAAAAGTAAAAGCTGTCCAAAAGTGGGGAAAAAAACTACCTTGGAAGATAGTGGAGACATCTTCATTGGGGGTCTTCAATCTAAAGCCACGTGACTACTCACTGGGGATGCCATAGAGGAGAGTCTTGTTCAGGTATAAGTTGGACCACTAAGATCCCTCGCCATCTCTGAGACTTTGGGATTCTGAGTTTAAATGTGGTGGGTACAGGGTGAGGCAAGGAGAGACAGCTACCACCCTAACTACAGAGTAAGGGAGGTGAGGAATCAGAGGAATCACACATTCCTTGTAAGAATGTAAGCTCCTTGAGGGCAGGGATTGCTTTGTTTCAGTCTCTGTATCCTTTTGCTTGACACAGAGACTAATATAAAGTAGGTGCTACGTAATCTTTGTTGGCTGACTGATACAATAACTTGGGGTCAGGAAGTTCCTGTCCATTCCTAAGTCTGGCTTCACTCATTCACAACCCCCTTCCTTCCTAGTTTGGTTTCAACTACAATGCCTGCTTATAAATGAGTAGTATCACTACTACAATATGAGTACTATCGATTCCATGTCTCTCACAGAATATTATATATTATTATATAGTGTGTGTATATATATATAAAAATAATATATTATATATGATAATATTATATATCTCTCATAGAATATAGTACTTGCACATGGGATAAAGTGATAGAAAGGAATGAGGATTTCATGGAATACTACTAATGCTATAGAAGATGAAGAGGATAATTTCAGAAAAATCTAGAAAGACCTCCATAAACTGATGTGAAGTGAAGTGAGCAGAACCGGGGAGTACATAGTATACAGTAACAGCAATGTAGTATACAGTGAACAATTATGAATGACTTGGCTATTCTTAGCAATACAGTGATCCAAAACAATCCCCAAGGACTTGTGATGAAAAATGCCATTTGCCTCTAGAGAACGAATTAATAAGAGTCTGAATACAGACGGAAACATACTATATTTCACTCTCTTTCTTCATTTTTTTGTTTGAGTTCTTTTCTACAAAATGACTAGTTTAGATGAATGTTTAATATTATTGCACATGTACAATCTTTATCAGATTCTTTACTGTCTTTGGGAGGTGAAAGAAGCTGGAGGACAGGATAATTTGACTCAAAATTTAAAAAAATCAAAGCTTAAAAACTGTTTTTACATGGCAATTAGGAAGAAAATAAGATTTTTAAAGAAGACATAGGAATTTTTTGGAATCAAGGGAACTTGGTCTGCCCCTACACAGGTGAGCTAGGGCAAGTAATTTAACATTTTGGGGGCCTTTTTTCACCTCAGTTTCTTCCTCCTAAAAAACTAAATGGCCTGAGGGCTGTTTCTAGTTATAAATTTCTGCTTCTATGATCTCAGGGTAAATGAATCACGCTATCATTAATTTCAGCACCATGGATAGTGTAAGATGAAGGACAAACTAAGAAGTAGTGGTCTTAAATCCTACAGTTGCCCTCCATGTGAAGGACTGGGATAATATTGGTTTCTGATGGTGGCTAGCATCTCCTCCCATCCAGAGGATAACCTAACAGCCAACAACTGCCATGAGGATGCCTAATTTATAGTCACTACTATTTTCTCCCATTGGATTAGAAGGGGGAGGGGTAGAACCTCATTAGGTTAATGGGAAATAAATGCCATTCTGCAGATTTTCATTTTACGGCAGAAAGATTCAAAACCTGACAAAGCTTGTGAATAATTAGCCAATAAATCTAAATGATGATTAGTGTTGTTTCGTGAAAAGATTGTCAACCTGCACATCATTTAATATTAAGACAAGTAAATTTAATGTGGCTGTTAAGTACCTTTCACTGGAGAGTCTCCAAGTACTTCTCAAGTACAGGAAAGTCTCATATTTGCCTGGCATTGTTAGGGAGCAATGTGTTCTATTCCCAGTGTCTAGCACATTGCCTAGAACATAGTAGTTGCTTAATATTATTGTTCCATATAGCTAGAATATATTTATTTAAGAATGAACTTCCCACCTGCTTCCATTTCAGATACTTCCAGTGGAAATATTTTTAAAATACTATTGCTGATAATTTATCCACCAATAAGCATTTATTAGGTACCCACTATATGCCAGGCACTGTGCTAGGTATGAAGATATAAGGATGTAAGTCAAAGTCTGCCCTCAAAGAGTTTGCATTCTATTGGGGGGATAGAGAATCTATACAATATAATTATATAAAAATATAATCCAATTTAAAAAGATAATTCACAAGGGGAAAACATTAGCATCTGGGGCAAGCAGGAATACCTTAATGGAGAAGTTCTTTGAGCTGGATTTGAGGGGAACCTAGGGATTTTAAGAGGTGGAGGTGAGGTGGAAGAATATTCTAGATGTGGGCATCAGCCTGTCCAAAGGCATGGAGAATGGAGATAGAGGGCATGAGTGAGGAACAGCAACCAGGCTATAAGAATAGAAGATAACAAGAAAGAAAGAATTGCTCCCATTTTTATAACATTTGAAAGATTTTGAAAAGCAGTCTTCATGTATGACCTAATCTAATGTTCAAAATAACCCTGTAAGATGAAGGCATAACAATTATCCCCATTTTAAAGATGAAAAAATGAAGCAGACAGAGACAGATTTTCTCAGGGTCACACAGCTAGGAAGTGCCTGAGGCAGGAGTCAAACTTTCTACCTATTACTCCTAGTGGTGTTTCTGAAACAAAGTAGAACAACTCTAATCTTTCTCCTATGGAATAGTCCCTTCATATACTTGAACAAAGCTATCGACTTCCCCCCCACCCACCCACCAAGGCTTGTCTTCTTCAGACTGACCATCCCAACCCTTCCCAAAACATGGCGTCCAGAATTGAAAAATTGAATGGTGTCTCACCAGAAGAGGAGACAGTGAAGCATTTTCCTCCTCATTTTCCTAAGCTAGACCTCTCTTAGTTCAACCTAAGGTTCTGTTCACTTTCGTGGTTGCCATATTTCATGACTAACAAAGCCCTTTAGGGAAAGGTGAGGAAGGGAAGAACACTTTCAGATGGAGGAATGTGGGTTTCATGGAAAGTTAGTGCCTAAATAAGCTTCAGAGGAATATAGGATCAATCAGACATTGTGAGCTGGAAGGGCCCTTGGAGGCCATCTAGCCCAACCTCCTCATTTTACAGATGAGAAAAGCCAAGACCCATAGAGACTAAATGGTTTGCTAACACAGGAAGTAAGAGAGAATCAGAATTCACTCCTAGGTCCTCTGGCTCCATGTTCAGCCACAATTCCACTGTCTTTGTATTCCTCAGAGTCCTGAACACAGAAATTGGATATGATGAATGGATGTGGGTATGATACAAGTGAATGACAATCCATGCAACATGTTCATTAGTAAGTAAATACAGAATAAAAAAATATAAAGGTGAATAAAGTGCAAGGTGAGATGCTGACAGCTGGGGGAATCAGTATAATTTCTCTGTAGAAGATGGCATTTGAATGGAGCTTTCAAGAGAGGTGGGGATTTCTAGAGGCTGAGGGAGGGAGGGAAGAAGGGGAGTCATTCCAGCAGCAGAGAACATCCTGGGGAAAAGCATAGAGGCCACAGATGGAATGACATGTACAAGGAATCACAAGCAAGCCAGGTTAGCTGACTCTTCAACTCCATTTAGTCATCTATAAAATGAGCACAATAACCCCTCAACAGACTCAAAAGAGAAGGTGGAATTAAATTGCTTTGTAAACTTTAAAGACAGTTTGCTGACTTTAATGAATGGTCAGGATTAAAGACAAAAAAAATCAGTTATTGTAGTTGGTCTCATTATTATAGTTAAGGGCTTCACAGAATGATGGATAAAGTGCTCTATGGGTTCTAATTCTGAGGACAAATCACTTGACTCTGGTCAAGGTGACCTTATCCTAGACCTTATCAACTAAGCCAGACAGACTGCAATGAAAGGAGTCCCCATAATGGGAGTTCCCCAGCACTGACAAAATCACAGATACTTTTGATGTTATTGTTATTGCTACATTGCTAGGTAAGGTGGCAGAGCATTCAGTCATCCTGACCCACAGACTGCAGCCTTTCTGGAACCACCCTCCAGACCTTCTTTCTTTTTTTACAATAGGAAGGGAGTTCCCCAGAACAAAGGATGGTTCCCCTTGACCTACCTGTTCACAGAGTGTCCCAATGAGGTTTTCCAAATCCTGCTTCTCATGGAGAACCAGCTTCTTCTCCTCGCTTTCCTGTTCCAGCTGCATCTCCAGTTGCCGTAGCTATGCACACAACGAGAGAACATAGGACAGGTAAGCAGAGATTCTCTGTTCAAATTCCAAATCCTACCACAGTTCTGTGCAATAAAAGGTTTAATAAATACTTGTAGAAGGAATGGGTGGATATATGGATGGATGGATGGATGGATGGATGGATGGATGAGGCATTTAGACTAGATGATCTTCCACTCCTAAGAAGGAAGGAAGGTGCCAGATGATGAAATTCTCCCCTCCTTCCTTGCTTCACTATACATCCATACCCAACAATGATTTTTGTTTCCTACCAGGGTATAAAATCTCCAAGCACAGCTCTGGTCCCAAGTTAAATGTACAGTGTCCTTCTTGAAGAGGTGACCTCAGGCCAGTCTGAACCAAATGGTTAGTGAGTATGTGAGGAGACAGGCCCCAAAAGCAGTGACACAGAGGCCTGGAGAAATCCTATCACAATGATAAATGAGGCTGCCTGCTAAAAGTCCATCTATTATTATTTCCCCAGGAATGACATAATGACAGGGCTGCAGAGGCTTTGTCTGGGAGTGGATTGAGACATAATACTGGCTGCTTTTGCCAGGGTCAGGGCCCTGACAGTAATGGTGCCACCCATCTGTCAGAAGCCTAACCAAGCCTGGGATGGGCTCAGCACCCCCATCCACTCCCCAGAGAATGGTAGCTTTTCCTCTCCATCGGTAGCACTTTCTCTAACTGATGTATGAGTCCTTCCCAGAAATTAACAAATTTAGGAAAGCACAAAACCAGAGAGACCCATGGGCATGTCTGGCAGAGTCTCTTTCCATGGGAGAAAGGATTCTATTCTACTCAGACAAATGCCTTCCTAAGAATGACCATTGTCAACTGGGGAGAGTAGAAGCAAGAAGACCAAGAAAAGGGGCTCTTGAAAGAGTCTAAGTCTGAGATAAGGAGGACCTGGACAACAGTGGCAAGAAGAGGGATAAAAACCAAAGAACACACGTGAGATAAAGGAAGAATCAACCTCATAAGGGACTAGCTACTGGGGGGGGGGCAACAGAGAAGGGCAAGTCAAGGATGACTGTGTAGTTCTGACCTCATGATCAGAATTGGAACTCAGCTCTAGTTTTTAATCCAATACAGAAACCTGCAGTGGAATAACCAGGGTAGAAGACCCAGGCCAAATAGGAAATTCATCTGATCTAAACTTGGAGAATTTCCCAGAGGGCTAACAGAGACAGAATCCAACAGTATCTCCTGAAATTTTCAACCAAAGACAAGCCAAGAGACCCAAACCTGAATTAGGAACATGCAGAGTTCAAATCTTATCTGAGATCACACAATTTTGGGAGCACTGAAAGCATGCAATCCCCAACCAGAATTATAAAAGCATATGGGAGAGATTAGGTTTAGATTAACATCTCACACCTTACACCAAGATAAATTCAGAATGGGTGAATGACTTGAATATAAAGAAGGAAGCTATAAGTAAATTAGGTGAACACAGAATAGTATACTTGTCAGATCTTTGAGAAAGGAAAGATTTTAAAAGCAAGCAAGAGTTAGAAAAAATAACAAAGTGTAAAATAAATAATTTTGATTACATTAAATTAAAAAGGGTTTGTACAAACAAACCAATGCAACCAAAATTAGAAGGTAAGCAACAAATTGGGAAAAAATCTTTATAACAAAAACCTCTGACAAAGGTCTAATTACTCAAATATATAAGGAGCTAAATCAATTGTACAAAAAATCAAGGCATTCCCAACTGATAAACAGGCAAGGGACATAAATAGGCAATATTCAGAAAAAGAAATCAAAGCTAGCAATATGCACATGAAAAAGTGTTTTTAATCTCTTATAATTAGAGAAATGCAAATCAAAACAACTCTGAGGTACCACTTCAAACCTAGCAGATTAGCTAACATGACAGCAAAGGAAAGTAACAAATGTTGGAGGGGATGTGGCAAAATAGGGACATTAATGTATTGCTGGTAGAGTTGTGAATTGATCCAACCATTCTGGATGGCAATTTGGAACTATGCCCAAAGGACTTTAAAAAGACTGCCTGCCCTTTGATCCAGCCATATCACTGCTGGGTTTGTACCCCAAAGAGATAATAAGGAAAAAGATGTGTACAAAAATATTTATACCCACGCTCTTTATGGTGGCAAAAAAATTGGAAAATGAGGGGATGCCCTTCGATTGGGGAATGGCTGAACAAATTGTGGTATCTGTTGGTGATGGAATACTATTGTACTCAAAGGAATAATGAACTGGAGGAATTCCATGTGAACTGGAAAGACCTCCAGGAATTGATGCAGAGTGAAAGGAGCAGAACCAGGAGAACCTTATACACAGAGATGGATACACTGTGGCACAATCGAATGTAATGGACTTCTCTACTAGCAGCAATGCAATGATCCAGGACATTTCTGAGGGACTTATAAGAAAGATGCTATCCATATCTAGAAAAAGAACTGTGGAAGTAGAAACACAGAATAAAAACAACTGCTTGATCACATGGGTCGCTGGGGATAGGATTGGGAATGTAGGCTCTAAGTGATCATCCTAGTACAAATATCAATAATATGAAAATAGGTCTTGATCAATGACACATGTAAAACCCAATGGAATTGCGTGTTGGCTATTGGAGAGGGTTGGGAGGAGGGGAGGAAAAGAGCATGAATCATGTAACCATGGAAATTTTTTCTTAATTAATCAATTAAATAATTTTTAAAAGAGAGAATAGAATTAAAATACTAATGGCATTTATTGCACCCACATTGAGATTTCTCAAATTATATTAACAAATATTAGTAAAAACTTGTTTTCCCCTTCTCAATTTTTAAATAAAAATGCTGATCTTTTTTAAAAAAAGAATTATAAAAGCAGCAAAAGGATATAAAAGGACAGCCAGACATTCCCCCTCAGAAGTGAGTAATCCTGAGCTAATACAAATTCTAAAGTCAAGAAGCCAGCTGGAAGAATGAACAGACTAAAAGGAATCCTACTATAAAGAGCTAATCTGGTAACAGGGGAGCCCAAAACATAAAAAACAAAAGACAAGAATGACATCTACCAGCAATGCCTCAAAGAAAAGTATAAGTTGGACACAAATTCAGTAAGAGTTTCTAGAAGAATTAAAGCAAGAGTTGTTTCTCTTAAGAGCTAAAAGTAGCTTGAAAAATAACAAAAGAGACATGTAGAGGAAAATTTGGGGGGAGGGGCTGAAGAAGCAAGCAGGAAGGAAGAAAGATGTCAGATGAAAATTAACTGCTTGAAACAACTTTTCTTGATCCAGGAAAATAACTCCCTAAAAAGTATAATTATCCATTTCTTAGAATCTAATGATTCAGTGACACATCAACAAATAATAAAATAAAGTCAAAAGTCTGAAAAAATAGAAGGAAATGTGTAAAAGGAAAAACGGCTGAGCTGAAAAATTGAGAAGAGATCAGTTCAGAATCATTGTACTACCTGGAAGCCATAAACAACAACAATAAAAGCCTAAACATCATATTTCAAGAAATCACAAAAGAAAACTGTGACACTCTCATAGAACCAAATGACAAAGTAAAAATTGGAAGAACCCATTGGCCACCTCCTGAAAGATACCCCCAAAACTCCAAAGAATGTAATTGCCATAATCCAGGGCTTCCAGAGCAAAGAAAACAATACTGCAATCAATTAACAATACTGTAGGCAACTAGGAAAAAATTCAAATACTGACAAGGAGGCCCAGTCAGGAACACACAAGATTTAGCAGCCACTACTATAAAGAAGTAGAAAACTCAAGGAACTATATTTTAGAATGTAAAGGATTTAGGCTTGCAATCAAACAACCTATCCAAAAAATTTAGTATAATCCTTCAGAAGAGGAAATGAAGTAACTTTAAAGAAGTACAGGACTTCAAAGCATCCCTGATGAAAAGACTAGACCCAAGTATAAAATCTGGCATGCAAACACAGGAGTCAAGAGAAGCAATTAAAAAAAAAACATGAGTGAGCAATGATAAAGAATTAAACAAGTATGCCTATATAAGTGATTAGATGATACATATAATCTCGGAATTCTATGATCAGCAGAGATCATGATGACAATCTAATTAAGCAAAGTGCCTAGGATTTATTTTATTATGTTTTGATGAGTTAAAAAAAAGAATGGAAAGAATGGGGGAAAGGAACATTAGGAGAAGTAAGCGAAAAGAAGAGTGAAAAGAAGTGTCACAAGAAAGGGGGTGTATAAAAAGGAGTTTATACAGCAAGGACTAGATTTGGGTTGGAGGTAACAGGCAACACTTGAATTTTATTCTCATATGAATTGGTTAAAGGAAGGCAGGAAAACATAGACTTAGTGGTATCTAGAAATACAGCTAACCGAACAGGGAAACTGATGGGAAGAGAATCAAGGGGATAGAGAAATAATAAGGTGAGAAGATTAAGGAAGGCATGAATCAGAAACAACATTGACTCTTAAAAGAGAATACAAGGCAAAAAAAGAGTAGGAAAAATATAAGAGAACAGGTCAGAGAGTAATAGATGGTTAGCAATCATAACAGTGAATGACAATGGGATGAATTCACCCATAAAAGAGAAGAGGGTAGCAGAATGGATTAGAAAAACAGAATCCAACAATAAGTTGTTTATGAAAAAAAAAATCACACTTAAAACTGAAAGATACACATAGAATTCAAATAAAAGTTTAAAAAGTTTTTATTTTAACAGAATCTATTATGCTCCATATGAAAAACACATACCTAATTAGCAGATGATCAGGGAAACTGAATCTTGGTAAGAGGATACCATAGACAATAATATTAAATATGTTTGCCACAGATGGCATAGAATTTAAATTCTTAAAGGAAAATCTAAATGAGTTATAGGATAAATAGATAATAAAACTACAATAATGGCAGACCTCAATTTATCCCCTGCAACCTACATAACTATAACCAAAAATTAATAAGAATGTTTGCACTTGGCTAATGCCCACAGATCTTCAGATGAATTGCTGTGTAGCTACAGATCACAGAACACAGTGCCCAAAGAGGGGTGATGGCTCAATAAAGATAGAAATTGTCCCATCTTCTACTTGTGAAGTTGACTTTCTGAAACTAAGAGTAAGACTTTATATTTAACTCTATTAAATTTCATCTCATTAGATTTGGGTCTGTGTTACTTCCTGCCTGAATGTTTTGTTTCTAAGGTCTTAAAGGACAAGCTAAGAATGTTTAATATGAGTTTTTGATTTTTTTATTATTATCATTATTTTTAGAAGCCACAGAGAAACAATGAAGTAATTTCCACTGAAACAGTCAGACTTGTCTACAGGAAGAGTAGTCAGAAGGCAAGGATTTTTTTCTTTTCTTTGTATTCTTAATGTTCCTAATGCTTAGCACTAGAGCCTAGGATCTAGTAGGCACTTAGTAAATGCTTATTAATTTAAGCTGACTCATATATATAATCCTATAGTACTGATTGGTTATGACAGAGTCAAAAATGACTCTGGTTTTTAACCTTAGATGCTAGGAGGTTAGGGCAGCTAGTGTGGTACAGAGGACAGTGTCAGGCCTGGAATCAGGAAGACCTGAGTTCAAATGTGACTTTAGATACTTAGTAGATGGGCAAGTCACTTCACCTTGCTTACTACCTCAGTTTCCTCACTTGGAAAATGAATTGGAAAAAGAAAGGGCAAACTACTCCAGAATCTTTGCCAAGAAAACCCCAAATGAGGTCATAAAGAGTCAGACGACACAGAATAACAAGGGTAGCTAGATGGCATAGTGGATAGAACGCCAGGCCTGGAGTCAGAAAGACATGAGTTTAAATATGACCTTAGATACTTAGTAGCTTTGAGACCCTGGGCAAGTCACTCAACCCTGTTTGCCTCAGTTTCCTCACCTGGAAAATAAGTTGGAGAAGGAAATGGAAAATCACTCCAAAATATCTTTGCCAAGAAAATTCTAAATAGGGTCTAGAAGAGTTAGACACAACTGAAATGACTAAACAACAACAACTAAAAGCATCTGCTGCTCGAAGACTTCAAAGAAAGTTTGGTGGAGTGATTCAGGGTAGCATAAGAGGCTCCTGGACTTCCAAACCCTCTGAGATGTCGCCAGGGCACCCCTGTTGGATCTTGCCAACTTTTAGAATGCAGCTTTCCAGGGGCGATACAGCGAGCCAAGCCCTGGCATTCCTGGGAGCCACCCATTGCAGGCACCCAGGGGACCTACTGACTCACCCGCTTTTGGCAGGACTGGCGAATGTCCTCCAGTTCTTCTTCCTTGTCTTCTTGTTCTTTCAGGTACGTCTGTTTCATCCTCTCAATCTCCATCTCAAAGCGAACACGGAGCTGTGAAGGCACCAAAGGTGGAGGCCACGTCAGGGG
The DNA here is from genome assembly GCF_016433145.1 of Gracilinanus agilis. NCBI lineage: Eukaryota > Metazoa > Chordata > Mammalia > Didelphimorphia > Didelphidae > Gracilinanus > Gracilinanus agilis. The sequence continues at coordinate 771,686,252 of NC_058130.1, read as the reverse complement.
AGGCGTATGTAAAGAGCAGGAGAAGCCATTGGGGTAGGGAGGGAAAGTGACCGACCCCCCCCCCCAAGATATAGAGTGAGAGATGAAGAAAAACCCAATGGCCAGAAGGCCAGGCCCTTGACCTCTGGCCCAGCTCATCATCACCCCTCAGGCCTTACATTATCCCTCACACTCAAGCTATCTTCAGGTGTGTTATAAGAGCTACTCACTGTAAGAAGGATTGGACTTGGTCTTCAGTCCCAGAAGGAAGAAGTGGGAGCCATGGATGGAAAATTAAAAAGAGGTTTATATGTAGGTGTGCTCTCTCTTTCTTTCTCTCTCTCTCTGTCGGTCTGTCTGTCTCTCTCTCTCTCTGTGTCGGTCTGTCTGTCTCTCTCTCTCTGTTGGTCTGTCTGTCTCTCTCTCTATATATATATATTCTATATATATTCTACATATATATATATTCTATGTATATTCTATATATATATATATATTCTCTCTCTTTATATACATATGTATATATATTCAAATGATTGGAGTTACACACACAAAAAACTAACTATGGTGCTTCAGGAGAGGCTGAGCTCCTTTCTACCATCAGACTTCAGAACAATGATGGGATGACCACTTTGACAAGACTGTGGAAGGGATTCTTTTTTGGGTAAGGGTTAAACTCATTGGCTTCTGGGTCTCTGTGACTTACAGGGCCTGTCTACATATATTCTCTCTCATCTTGTCCTGGGCAAATATTATTATTATCCCCATTATACAGAGGGAGAAACTGAGGTTCAGAGAGACAAAGAGGGTGCAGGTTAAGGAAAGTTGGGACGGGAACTTTGAACTCCAGGGTCCCTCTTGATAGCCACCTATTGTGGTCAAAAAGAAAAGGATCTGTCTGGACTTGTCTCCATAATTCCTCTAAAGCAGTACTATGTTCCCAGGAACAACTGTTTTCCAAGTGGTCCACCCCACTTCCAGGGAACTTAGTGGAGAGAACACTGGTCTTGGAATCAGGAAGACCTAAATTCAAATCTGGCCTCAGATACTTTCTAGCTGTGTGACCCTGGGTAAGTCACTTAACCTTGTTGGCCTCCATTGGAGAAGGAGATGGCAAACCTCTCCAGTATCTTGATCAAGAAAACCCCAAATGGAGTCATGAAAAATTGGATACAATTAAAACGACTGAACAACAATACTATCCTCTGCCAGGCAATTGATAAAGCAGTAAAGAGAGGAACCCAGGGCCAGATTCTCTCCCTCGGTAAGCTACCAGTAAAGATTTCTCGGTAAATGAGGAAGCTAAGCTAACATCCGAGCCCCTGGGGCAGCATTAGTAAATTCCCATCCTGGGATTCCAGTCTCTAGTGGATGGGTCCCCATGTCTCTACAATGGAACCTCAGAGATTTAATGGAGCTTCCAGAGATGCTTCCCCGATTCCAAGCACAAAGAAGTCCAGCTCTAATAAAACCTCTTCTGTTTTTATATGTTCAGACTTCAACCCATCCTTCCAGACTCAAGGAAAGACGGCAGAGTGTCCTATTAAGAATGCTGGGCTGCAAGTCAGGAAAGACCTTGGTTTTGTCATCTACAAAATGGAGCACGTAAAAGCTCTAGTAAGTAAGTAAGTAAGTAAGTAAGTAAGTAAGTAAGACCTCATTCATAGGCTAAAGAGCTCTTTAGACCTAGAAGTAATCTCAGAGGCCACCTAGTCCAGTCAGGCGCCCATCCATTGTACAGATGAGTAAGTCAATGGCCAGGAAGGCTGAGTAACGTTCACAAAGTCACTCAGGTAGTGAGGACCAGACTCCGGCGAGCCGATGTAAGTAAACCATTTTGCAAATCTGAAAGTGTTCAACAGCAATAACTAGGGCCTCTCCTCCTCTCTTGGAGGAGAAACCCACCCAGTGAATGGTGAAATAACGGCTCTTTTCCTCTCATCAATTAGCTTCAAAACCTCTAAAGAGGCAGCTTGAGTGTTGGACGGAGAGCTGCCTGGGGATCAGCAAGACCCAAGTTCAAGTCCAAGTCTCACTTCAGACACAAACTGCCCATGTGTCCTTGGTCTTGTCACTTCCCTTCTGTGCCCCAGGAAAGGTTCTAAGTTGCCAAAAAAGGTCCGGATATCCAATGGTGGAGAGAACTTTCTCATTGGGAGTTCTCTATACCCATGAAATCACAGGTCTAGTCTGAAAAAAACTAGTGGCACAAGTGGCACTGAGTTTGGAATCAGGAATACTCCTCTTTCTGAGTTCGAATGCTGCCTCAGACACTTAGCAGTTGTGTGACCCTGGACTTGATCTTGTTTGCCTCAGTTTCCTTATCTGGAAGGAAATGGCAAACCATTCTAGTACCTTTGCCAAGAAAACTCCAGATGGGGGTCAGGAAGAGTCAGCCATGACTAAAATGACTCCACAGAGTCTCAAATAAAAAGTCATTACTGTTGTCTTAACCTCACTTTATTGAATGGAAACTCTGAACCTGGAGGAGGTTCCACCTTGTTCCTCCCCAGCCTTGGGAGGGGAAGGGAGGAAGCGGTGGGGAGTCCTCTGTACCTGTTCCAGTTTCTTAATCGTATTTTCTTGCTCGTTCTGTATTTGCTGCTGCTCCAAGGCACTGGACTTCAGGTCCCAGAGCTGTCTCTGTAAAGCAGCCACAGCCTCGACCCCACAGGGGAGTGGGCTGCCCCTTTGGTCAAGGTTATGGCATCTCAGCATCTCAAGCTTCTGTTTCAGACCCAGAGTTTCCCGCTCTGTTTCCTAGGGAAAGAAAGCACGTCAGCCACTGGACCACGGAGACCATCGGAGACACGGGGACTCCAGCACTCAAGGTATGGTACAGGTTCAAAACTCTTTGTCTAGGGGGCAGCTGGGTAGCTCAGTGGATTGAGAGTCGGGCCTAGAGATGGGAGGTCCTGGGTTCAAATCTAGCCTCAGACACTTCCCAGCTGTGTGACCCTGGGCAAGTCACTTGACCCCCATTGCCTACCCTTACCACTCTTCTGCCTTGGAGCCAATACACAGTATCCACTTCAAGAGGAAGGTGAGGGTTTAAAAAACACTCTTTGTCTATCCCCAAATCTACTGGCTCCCTCATGCAACCCAGAGGGTGAAGTAGGGTAGACATTATTATTCCCATTTTATAGACAAGAAAACCAAGGCCCAAAGATCAATGGGAATAATACACATGAAGCACTTTGGATAATTAGAAAATCTTGAACCCTTGGACTCCGTCTCCCAGAATTCTTTTTCCTCTTCCAGAATCCTTTTCCCTTTGTCTCCACATTTACGTCTTCACGTGTTGTTTATAAGTTTCCTGTAACTCATCTCCGGCTTCCTTTCTCCCGACTGCGGCTGGGTTAGCTGCCTTTTTACTTTCTTTTTCACTTCATTATTATTAATAAATCTATTAAATATAATACTTGGAGGATTTGGATATTCCTGTTTAATCTCACAACTTTGTGATCATAAAAAACTCTCCAGAGCAGCCACTGAGAGAAGGGATGTTCTGGGGTCCCCACTGAGATTGGAAAACCGCTTATCTGGGATACTGTGGAGGGGATTACTTTTCAGTCCAGGCTACCCGAGATAGTCTTTGGGTTCGCTTCAGTGCCCACCACAGAGTTCAGAGTTCAAAAGATGGTGGGTTGAAGAGGATAGATTGGAGCCAAGAGAGGCTCAAGCTAGGCAGCCTAGTGAGGGGATTAGCTATATAGCAAGAATCTGAACATGGTGGAGGTTCAGTGAATTGAGAGCCAGGCCCAGAGACAGGAGGTGCTGGGTTCAAATTTGGCCTCAGATACTTCCTAGCTGGGTGACCCTAGGCAAGTCACTTAACCTCTATTGCCCATCTCTTACTACTCTTCTGCCCTGAAGCCAATAAACAATATATAGAAGGTAAGGGCTTTTTTTTTAAAGCTTTTATTGAATTTAATTTCTTTTTTTTACAAATAAGACAATAAGGCAATGTCGAGAGGCAAATAAAATTCATCCCGGGAAATACAGCTTAGTAAGGGTGAGTGAAACGAGAGTGAAGGGGAGGAGAGCAAAATAAGTCATTCTCCTCCCTGTGTCATTGAACAAAAAGCAGGACCACTCGGGCGCATCCCTCTGCTGCTTACACGATCTCCTCCTATCTATCCCACCATGCCCCGTTAGAGCACAGTGAATCCCGCTCTCCCTCTTCAGGAACAGAGACCTTCCCGAACCACCCACCTCCTTTTCCCAGGAGCACAGAATTCCTGTCTGGCTTTTCTGACTTGAATCAGAAAAATCACAAGGGCCCCCAGGACCGGAGGCTTTTTTCCTCCACTTACCTCTAACCTGCTCTGGAGTTTGCTGAGCTCCCACTGGGCATTCGCGTTTTCCTGGGACAATTTCTCTCGGAGGCCCCTTTCAAACAACGATTCGCCAATGGCCTGGGTTAATTGCATATCGAACCTGCCAGGGAAAAAAATGATATCACTGCTTCGTTTCCACAGAAATGGGAGGAAGGGAGCAGAGGAGGAGGGGAGGGGATGGATCGAGAGAACGTGGCAGGAAGGGAGCAGTGGGATGACACAAGGTACATCAAATAGAGAGATCTAATAATATATAGCTATGATTTTTTAAACCCTTACCTTCCATCCTAGAATCAACAGTGTGTAATGGCAGAAGAGTGGTAAGGGCTAGGAAACTGTGGTTAAGTGACTGGCCATGAGTCACCCAGTGTCTGAGGCCAGATTTGAATCCAGGATCTCATCTCTCTAGGTCTGGCTCTCAATCCACTGAGCCATCTAGCTTCCGCATAGCTATCATTTTAAGAAGGACATTTCTAAAATCCTGAAGAATCATAGAATTTAGTGCTTGAGGTCCAACCCCTCCATTTTAACAGGTCCAAAAAGGCTAACTCATTTTCTCAAATTTGTAGTCTGTAACTGAGCTGAGATTCGAATCCAAGCTTTGTGACTCAAATTCCAAGCCTTCGGCTATCCCATGTTGCCTCCGTGAAGGACACCTAGCTCTAGCTTCACCCTTCCTCCTCGTCCCCTCAAGGAGACTCATAATACCTCAGCAAGGTGGCTCTCACCCCAGACGGAAGGCAGGCCATGGGTGGTAGAATCAAGGACTCTCAAGGCTCTTTCCTCTAGAAATCACAGTCCCCACAGCTGTGGATGGACTGTTCCACCTGGAAGATATTCCTCCATCCCTAAAACCAGACACAACCAAACGGCCCAGGAGTTGCCAGCTGCCCCAGGCCCAGAGCCCAGGAAGGCTGGCCCTGGAAGGGGAGGACGACATGATTCCCGTGTACGTGTCTGCAGGTTCATTTGGGGAAAACAAATAACTAAGTTTCTGGACACCCTGGCAACTTTAATGGCATCAGAGGATTACAGATTCCTCATGGGATAACCTGGGTAAATTGTTTTGCAAGCCTGAAAGTGCTATCTATAAAAATGCTGTTATTTAGATCTTTTTCAGGCTTGTCTGACTCTGCATGACTTCATTTGGGGTTTTCTTGGCCAAGATACTGGAGTGGGTGGTCATTTCCTTCTCTGGCTCATTTTGCAGACGAGGAAACTAAGGTAGAGTTAAGTGACTTGTCTGAAGCCACATTTGAACTCAGGAGATGAATTTTCTTGACTTTAGGCCCGGCTCTCTATCCACTGCACCACTTGGTTGCTATTGCATAATAGTATAATAATGATAAATTAGTCAATAATTTGATTATTTGACATGATCAGATTTGAATAATTTGATCATCGATCATCATAAAATAATGTATCATAAAAATAATATTGATATAATTATTTTATCATGATGATTATTATTAGAATTATTATATGTTTTCTGCCGAAAGGGTCTTCACAGCTTCTAGTCCAATCCCTTCGTTTTATAGATGAGGAAACTAAGGCTGAGTTGGCTTTGGGACCCGGACTTCTGACCCCAGACCCAGCATTATTTCACTTCTGGCTCTTATTGACAGTATGAGGCATTGGAATTCAACAGAAAGGACAAAGGATGTGGGAGAAGTTGGGTGGGCAGGGGTGGAAAGATCCTCTCTGGATCAAAATCTCTGGACCCTCTAAAAGTGCCCTCCTCGGTTTCTGGTCATACCATGTTCTTCTGGGGAGGTAGGGAATGACAGTATTTCTAATGCCATTTACATCACAGAACCTCAGCATCTGAGGGGAGCCTCCAGGTTATTAGTTCAAGCTAGCATACAGTAAGAGCTCAATAAATGCCAACTGACCAATGGACATCTTCTACGTATATGAGAATACCTCCTGTCACATCCCCTGTGCCTTCTACTCCACCCATTAGGGCTGATCCTAACCCCTTTTCCCCTCATCGAGTCCTTGAGGATCTCTACCCTGCCTTCCCTAAATCTTCTCTCCTCCAGGCTAATAATCCCTAATTCCTTTAGCCATCCTCATCGGACGCAGTCTCTAGTCCTCTCACCATCCTGGTCAGCCTCCTCTGGACGAGTTCCAGGTTGCCAATGTCCTAGTTATGGACCCTCCATGCCACCTCCGGAAGCATGTGAATGGCCACCCCAGGTACTTCCCTCTGTGTCTCATTGATCAACTGTGAAAGGCTAGACCAGGCAATTGGAAACACAAATTTATTTACTTCCCCGGAAGCCTGAATCCCTGCCCCGAATTAGGAACAGAGTCAGCGATCGGACAGCGAGAAGTCCCACTGAAGTCACTTCCCAAGAAGCTTGTTCCACCAAGGCTCAGGCCAACACGTTCTACCACCTCTCAGGTCTGACCTTTATGACCTGCTTCATCACCAAGGCAACGGGAGACAGATGCCTGGGGGCCATTCTGGGCCAGTAGCCTTCAGGGAGCTTGGACCAGAGTGTCCTGGAGGGCTCATTTGGTACTCTATCTCTGGAGCCTTGGATGGCGGACCAAGCTGAGGAAGATCCAGTAGATGGTTGTCTTCCACCATTAGCAACCGAGTCTTGTGCAGTAAGACCCTGTAATATCCAGGAGCCTCTCTAAGCCCTCAAAGTTGAAATAGAATATGGTTAGAGCATTGGGCCTGGAGTCAGGAAGACTCATCTCTCTGAGTCCAAAGCCAGCCTCAGACACTTACTATTGATGTGATCCTGGGCAGGTCACTTAACCTTGTTGACATCGGTTTCCTCATCTATACAATGAACTAGAGAAGAAAATGGCAAATCACTGCAGCATCTTTTGTCCAGAAAGTCCAAATGCGGTCCCAAAGAGTCAGACACAACGGAAACCGATTGAACGACAATGGATGGCTAATGGATGGGTATGTTGTCAAATAGGTATCTGTTCAGGTAAAGAGGGGTTGGACTGGTTGACCCTCAGAGGGGTTCTTTATAATTAGGAGATGACATGATTTGGGGGTCAAGGAAAGGCCAGGAACTTTTGGTCTGGAATGGCGGACACCATTAGGAGTGGCAGAATGGGTGCTGCGCAAAAGAGACTGGAAAGAGCAGATGGACCATTGCTAAATGTCATCTGAGTCTAGTTGCGCCATTTTGCCAAGGGCTGGCACTGAGACCAACAATACCCAGTGGGGTCTGGACTATATCTCTCTATCTCTATCTCTATCTCTATCTATCTATCTATCTATCTATCTATCTATCTATCTATCTATATATTTATATCTATATATCTCCAGTTGTCTCTTGGGCCAAGGATATCATTCATCATCAAAAGGCTACCATGGAAAACCACAATTTAGTCCTCGAATGGCCAAGTAGGGAGACTAGCAGAGGGGTTCCACCTACTGGAGACACACACATATACACAATTTCCATCTAGGTACTCTCCTCTCCCATTTCTCTGCCTTTGCCCCACCCCGGTCCCTCTGCCTGGAATGTAGCTCTACTCTTGGGATGCCTAGTTTCTACCAGAGGCCTTTTCTGACCCCCTACAAGCTGCTAGTGCCTTCCCTAAAGGATGGCTAATTGCTGAGTTTGTTGTGAAATCGATTTCTGTTCAGGTAAAGAAGTGCTGGACTAGTTGGACCTCAGAGAGGTTCCTTCCCCAGTGGATGGTTCATTGGTTAGATCTCCTTTGTATGTGTCGTGTGTGTATGTGTGAATATATATGTATATATAATAATTTTAGTATATATAGTATTACATATATTCAATATTTTATGTATTATTATATTGTATTGTTTATTATATTATATTATTTTATTGTATTTATTATATTATATTATAGTTATTGTATTTGTTATATTATATTATATTTATTATATTATATTATATTTATTATATATACTCTTCCCCACTGAAATGTAACTTCTATGACCCTCTTCCTTTCGTCATTATATCTATCTCTAGTTCCTGGGCCGTAGTCAATGCTTAATAAATAAGGGTTCTTTGATTGGGTGATTATATGGTGCCAGAGCTGGAACACAGGACCTCATGTTAGGAAGTTCTGAGTTTGAATTCTATCTTGGACATACTTCCTAGTTAGAAGACCCTCAGTTTTCTAGTCTATAAAATGTTAATAATACCACAGAATCTACTTCNGGAGGGAGAAGGAAAGGGAGAGGGAGAGGGAGGGAGGGAGGGAGGGAGAGAGAGAGCTCAGTGGATTGAGAGCCAGGCCCAGAGATGGGAGGACCTGATTTCAAATCTCGCCCCAGACACAACTGGTGACCCTGGGCAAGTCATATAACCCCCATTGCTTAGCTCTTACTTGGAACTGATAGGTAATATGGGTTCTAAGACAGAAGGTAAGAGTTTTATAAACAAGGCAAAGGCAAATTCATGGCTAGAGAGAGGGAGATGAGAGCTAAATTGTGTTCAGGTTCGATGTCGGCACACCTCAGTGGAGTTACAAATTCTATTTGCTGCTTCTTGGTAAACAGTCACTTACAGTAAACACACAGGCTCACATGCGTCTGACAACACAAAGGGATGCCTTGGCAGTCTCTCCTTTCTCTGAGTCAATAAACAGCCCCATCTCCCTCCCTCCCACTCGCAGCTCTTGCTGCAGAACTCGCTGAGGACTCGGGGAAGAGGACTCTGCCCAGCTCCACACACCAAAGGAGCGCCTGCCCCTGAGGCTGCCTGACAAGGCAAATGTCCAGGAGAAGGCCGCTCTGTCCCGAGAGGCGGAACAGGAGAAGGAGAGGATGGACGTGCCCTGCTGCAGCGGGCTGGCCCTTGGATCCAGCTGCTTTTTGTACATCTGGATGCTGGTTTCCCCATCTGGGGGGGAATCCTTGCTTTCACTAATCTACACTTAGGAGATACCTCAGAAGCCATTTAGTCCCACCTCTTAGTTTTACAAATGGGGAAACTGAGGCTCAGTGAGTGGAGTTCCCTTGCCCTGAGGGCAGGAACATAGGGGGGCCACAAATGTAGAGTTGGAAGGGGCCTCCGAGGCTATCAAGTCCAACCTCTTGGTTTTACAAATGGGGACATGGAGACCCAGGGAGGGCGAATGATTTGGCCAAGTCATAGAATAAGTGGCAGAACAGAGATTTGAATCCAGGACCCCTGACTCCAAATCTAACATGCCCTCCTGCTGCTACACTAGTTTGATGCTAACTCTGGGTATCTTCGCAGTGGGGTTCATGAGCGCTATTCCCCGGGGCCGCACAGAGCGCTGGGATTCGGGCCGGAGACCTTGGGTTTAATGCTGGCTCTGCCATTTCCTCGCTGTAAGCAGGGCGCTTTCCCTCTGTGGGCTCCTGTGCTTTCAACTGTAAAATGAAGGTGTTGGACCAGACGATCCCCAAAGGCTCTTCAGGGCCCTATGAGCCACCTTGATGCTGATTTCAGGAATTGTTTCGTATCCCTAAACCGGGCTCCCAGAAATTTTCACCACCAGGTCTGTGCAGGAGCAGCTTCTCCTCACCCCGCCACCTTCAGCACCATCCCCTCTCTTTGGTCCAGGCTGTGTGTCCTCCATGCCTGGAATGAGCATTCCTCACTTCTGCCTCTCAGAAAGCCTAGATTCTCACAGCTCAGCCCTTGAAGCCTTAGATATGCTGTCTGTGGTTGCTCAGCCTCTCCACCCTGCCCTGTCCCACTCCCCATCCCTTTCGGTCCTGTCCAACTCTTTTATGACCTCATTTGGGATTTTCTTGGCAAAGATACTGGAGAAGTTTGCCATTTCCTTCCCCAGCTCATTTGACAGCTGAAGAAACCGAGTAAAAAAAGATGAAGTGACTTGCCCAGGGTCACACAGATAGTAAGGGTCTGAGGGAGGATTTGAACTCAAGTCTCCTTGACTCCAGACCTGGCATTTTATTCACTGCACCATTTAGCTGCCCTTTCTCAGATTACTACTTAGCATTTCGGTTTTGGACTAGACCTAGAATATTATTGCTATGGGAAATTCCCCCACCACTTAAGGAACCTCCTCTGCTCTTCCAAGGAGAACTCAAGAGAGCTGCCCAAAGCAGGGAGGGACTATGTGGCCTACCCAGGATCACACACACAAACAGCAGAAAGCAGAACCAGAACCTAAACCCAGGACTTCTTGCTCCAAAGTAGGAAGTATTTCTTCCTTAGTATTTCTTTTGTTTTTTTTTTCTTCTCTATTCTCATGTTGTCTATCCATCCACACACAAGGAGCATGTCAGCTCCTTGAATGCAGGGGATATTTCCACTTTGGCCTTTGAGTCCCAAATGCCAAAAGTACCTGCCACATAATAGGAACTTAATATCTGCTCTTGACTGATAGGCTGGTGGATGTTGTTTCTTCCCAGTAGGCTTAAAGGTCAGGGAAGCCCAAGCCATGAGAATAGCAACATGCCCCAGACCAACAGCCCTTCCTCCAGCTTGACCCCTATCATCATCCTTGTGGAGACATTGTCTGATAGCTGTCCCAGCAGATCCTGCAGCCTCTGCCCTGTTAGCAGCCACAGCAACCAAAGACCTGGCCAAGAAAGTCCCACACCCCAGCCCTCGCTCTGTCAACTCTGCCAAATGGTTCAACACCAGTAATGAACATGACCTCATCCATAAATGCATTACCCTCTGCTTCTCTGCTCTGCCCTAAAGACCACAGAGTCTCTCCATGGACTGAGAGCTGAAACCTCCTCTGTGTGGGCACCCCCTGAGAGCAGGGGCCATCTGTGCCTTCTTTTTGTAGCCTCCACACTTAGCACACTTCATAGTGAGCCCTTAACGAATGCTTTATTGTTCATTCATAAGCCTGCTTCCCTCTATTCTTAAGTCTTCTCTTTTCCAGATTAAACATCTCCATTTCCTTCAACATGCCCCCAGTGAAGATCTTCATCACGCTGGTCACCCACCCATGGGAGCTTATCCACCTTCTTCCTAAATTGCACTGCCTAGAGCTGAGGGCCATCTTGCAGTTAAGACTGGCCAAGGTACAATCCAATGGGATCATTGCCTTCCTGGCCCCTGGACACTTTGTCCCTCATAATAGAGCCCTAGCTTACATTCGTCTCTTTGGCCGCCATATTGAAATAATGATGTTGTGTTAGGTCAGCCAAGAAACCTGGGGTTTTATATTCTTATTTCACTATATATGTATATATACATATATATATACATTTACACATATGTGTATATGTGTATATATGTCCCTGTGTGTGCATATATAAATTATGCATTTGTGTGCATATAATCACATATATGATGTTGTGTTAGATTGGTCAAGAAATCTAGGGCTTTATATTCATTATCTATCTACCTATCAAACTATCCATATAGCTATCCATCATCCATCCATTCATCTATCTATTCATTCATCCATTCATCCATCCATCCATTATCCATCCAACCATCCATGCATCCATCTATCATCCATCCATCCATCATCCATCCTTCATCCATCCATCTACTCATGTGTGCATATAAATGTGTCTATAAATATTTAGATATATATCTGTGTGCATATGCAACATAGATACATATATTTATGTGTGTATATATAATGTTGTGTTAGGTCAACCAAGAAGCCTTGCCCTTTACATTCATTGTTTCACTACCTCTTTTGTATATAGATATCTGGCTGTCCCACATCACAGGGGTTGGGGGCACAGCACCCCCATGATCTAGACAATCTGAATAGAATTTCTTGGCCCTCCCTTCATCCCTGAGAAGGTCTGAATTTTTTTCTTTTTCTTCTGTGGGGTGTCGACAGAACCTTATTGTGAAATTTGGGTGAAGTATTTGGTCAGAGGCTATATGGAGGTCAATGTTGACATTTCTAGTCTTCATGTGTCAACTCCTGGCTTTCACATTCTTTTTTGCAAACCTTTAAATTTATAGTTACTTTGGCTTTCAAAAAAACTGAAATTGCATATGTTTATGGTATTAAAAGACAAAATATGTTGCTATTCTACAATACTATTCGTACATATATTTTAGGCCTTTCTGAGTTCCTAAATTTTTTCTGTGTCATCTGTAGCTTTTGCAAGATTCTCAAAAAATTCCCATTTCAATTCTTGTTTTCTTTTTAAACCCTGACCTTCCAACTTAGAATTAATACTAAGTATTGGTTTTAAAGCAAAACAGCAGCAAGGGCTAAGCAATTGGGGGTTAAATGACTTGCCCAGGGTCACACAGCTAGGAAGTACCCAAGACCAAATTTGAACCCAGGATCTCCCTTCTCTAGGCCTGGAATTCAATTCACTGAGCCACCTAGCTGCCCTCCTCCATTTAATTTCTCACAATATTTTGAAACCACAATAGGGAAAGTCATGATGTAGAAAGGATACCACCTGTATTTGTGCGTACATTTAAATATAAAATATATATATATATATATATACACATATATATATATATATAGTGAGTGTAAATGCAGGTATATATGTACAGTGAGGTGGTGCAGTGGATAGAGCACATAACTCAAAGTTAGGAAGACTTCTTCTCATCATGAGCTCAAGTCTGGGCTGTGTGACTCTGGGCAAGTCACTTAACTCTGTATCAGTTTCCTCATCTATAAAATGAAATGAAGAAGGAAATGACAAACTTCTCCAGTATCTCTGCCAAGAAAACCCCAAATAGGATCCCAAAGAGTCAGGCATGACTAAAACGACTGAACCACAATACACCTGTGTGACCTTGGGCAAGTCACTTCCCTAAATCCCTGTGCTTCAGTATCCACATCTGTAAAATGAGCTGGAGAAGGAAATGGCCAACCTCTCCAGTATCTCTGCTAGGAAAACCCCCAAATGGGGTCATGGAGAATTGGACAGAACTGAAAACTCAACAATATTTATGTATATACACACACACACGTGTGTGTGTGTGTGTGTGTGTGCCTCCCAACAACCTAGGTGTGGCAGGTGCTCTAATTTTCCCCATTTTCCAGAGGAGGAAACTGAGCCCCAAGGAGGTTAAGTGGTTCGTCCTTTTAAAGGATCACAGCAAGCCCAGAGCAGAGGTGGGTTTTGAACTCAAGTCCCCCCAGCCTTTTTTCCACAACACCACTTACTTTTTTTGCCTCTTCTCCAGTTCATGGTTCCGGCTCTGCTGGTTCTCCAGAAGTATCCGGGCGTCCTCGAGGTCGCAGGTCAGATTGTGGCATTTCCTCTTCAGCTGGTGAGAGCTTTTCCTGACCTCCTCGTAGGAGTTCAGAGCCTCCCTGAGCTGTAAGCAGAAGAACTCAGAATCACCCTTTTCAAGGCATGCTCATGACTTCATTATTTTACTTTGGATCTGAGAATCTAGGTGGAACCGTAGACAGAGCCCTAGGCTTCAGAATCAGGAAGACTCCTCTTCATGAGTTCAAATTTAGCCTCAGACACTTAGAAAGTGGGTGACCCTGGACAAGTCACTTCACCCAGTGTGCCTCAGTTTCCTCATCTGCAAAATGAGCTGGAGAAGGAAATGGCAAACCACTCCAGGATCTTTGCCAAGAGGACCCCAAATGGGGTCACAAAGAATGGGGCACGACTGAAAGTGACTGACCGGTGACTCTAAGAAAAAGGGAAAACTTGAATTCCATCCCTGCTGCACTAGGTCAGCCATCAGAACTTCCTGAACAGGGGAGCTAAGGTTGGGCCGGGCTCCGTAAGAACACTCCCAGCTCCCTCCTCTTCAGGCAGGCAATGTCTCCCCCCAAATGTTCTAGTTTGGATGGAGGAAACTCAGCAAAGCCACTTTAAAGAAGTCAGCTCATTAAAAGAACTGTATTAAATAAGCAAAATGTTGAGTTAATGAAGCCTGTAATTCTAAATTCAGGGTTTGAAAGCAAATGGGACGCCGTCTTGTATTCCACCGCTCAGGAAAGGTTGATAGTTTATTACTTTTTAATGTGGCATGAAGAGTTCCCCCCTTTCCTTGGGGAGACTGACCTAACTTGATAATCAGCTATTAAAGGCCTAGACTAACCCCCACCCCAGGAGCTCCTCTCTCTTAATCTACTGTGCCAGTCTCTTGGGAAAGACTATTGACCATGTGCCTGAGAGGCGAATCAAGGCTCCACACCCACATCTCAGAGGCAGGAGCCTGCTCAGCTCTTTGGCCTCGGAACATCATGGGTGTCTCCTCCAAAAGCCCCAGAGCTGAGAGGAAGGGCTCGGCCCCCAGTGCCCACCTCACATATTCTGGAAGCCTTCCCTGGCCATGCCAGTCCACTGATGGTTCCCATTTCTGACTGCTCAGGTCCCCTATCCTTGAATCAGAAAATAGCTAAATAGGACACGGGACCTGGGAATGCAGATCTTTCACTTTAGAGAGCTCAGGAAAGGGTCATGTGGAGAACCAAGAGCAGAAGGAGGTCTCCGGCCTTGGTCCTCTCTCCCTAGTGAGGACCCTTTCCACAAAACCAGGCCACGTCCCCAGAAAAAGAAAACTGTCAGGAGAGAGAAGATTAGGCCATCTTGCAATTTTGGATTTTAGAACCAAAATGTAATTGGGAAACCATAAGATTGCTGGTGATGGTCTTTTTTCTTTTCAATCCCTCCCAGCCCTGATATCCCCTGTTCTAAGGCCCTCCAGCTCTGATACCTCCTGTTCTAAGGTTCCTCCCAACTCTGACATTCCCTGTTCTAAGGTTCCTTCTAACTCTGACACCCCCTGTTCTATGCCCCTTCCCAGCTCTGTCACCCCCTCTAGATCTGACACTCCCATGTTATAAGCCCCCTCCAGGTCCTTACACCCCCATTTCTAAGGCCTCCCACCTCTGACACTCCTTGTTCTAGGGTTCCTCCCAGCTCTGACACCCCCTGTTCTTCCCTTTCAGGTCTCAGTGGCACAATAGAACGGGGCTCTCTCACCTTCTCCTCCAGTTCCCTTCTACAGACCAGTTCAGATTCTATTCTCTCCTCATACATCAGGAGGCGCTTTCTGAGAAACTCAATTTCTGTCAGCGCGCAGTCAAACCGTGTCCGCCAGTCATCATCTGTGGAAGAGAGAGGCACACACTCAGACAAGGCCAAGGGGGGCCACAGGGTACGGAACCCAGGCCGGGGGGCAGCGAGGAGCGGTGAGAAGAGGACCAGGCTGAAGCTGTAGGCTCTTCCATTCAGATCCAAAGCTGGAGGGAACTCCCGAGACCATCGAATTCAGCCTCCTCATGTTACAAGTGAGAAAACCGTGAAGAGGCAAATTTCGGCTCCCCAATGGGAAAGCCTTCCCAGCAAGGAGAAATGTCTAGAAGTGGGTGGGCTCACCCCCGCTGGAGGACTTCGAGAAGAGATTGGAGGACGATAACATCAGTTATCAGATGCGTTGTCAGTTGGACTCTGGAGTCACTAAGGTCCCATCCAGCCTGGGCATTCTGGGATTCCGTGATCCCAAGTGTCTGCTTTTACTGCTTCTGGGAGCTGGGCAAGTCAGTTCTCTGAAGATGATGCTGAAGGTCCCCTCCAGCTCTACTGTCCAGGCCCCAGGGGCAGGGTCTGGGGTACCAACGGGACAATGGCCAGCTCTGTTACCCTGGACGAGTACGTTAACCTCTTGGGAGTTTGAGATTCCTCTGGAATCTGTTACATTAAGGCAGGGGTCCCCAAACTGTTTTGTCCTACCGCCCCCTTTCCAGAAAAAATATTACTTGGCCCCCTGGAAATTAATTTTTTTAATTTTAATAGGAAAGATAAATGTACCTGTGGCCATCACCACCCTCCTGGATCGATGCAGCACCCACCAGGGGGTGGTGGCACCCACTTGGGGAATCACTGCATTAAGGGTACTGGACTTGAGGGACCCCTAAGGTCTCTTCCAGGTCTGGACCCAATCAAACACCTTTTAAATTCCATCTTCTTAAATTCTTCCCAGTACCCGGGTCATATGAGGTCTTTTGGAAGCACGAGCATCACCCAGGGTTAGTTATCCTTCCCAGCTTTGCATCACCTGCCAGGGGGATAAGGGGGTGTTCCATGCCTCTTGGCTAAACCCAGTGTCTGCACCCTATCTTGGGCAGCTAAATGCTACCTGTACTTCAACGACCTTCCAATGAGCCACCGCAGGACGCCTCCTCAGGGCAACAGTAGATAAAAGCACAATCAGAAAAAACCAGAATCCCAATGTTCCATGTTGTCATCACCCTGTCTCTGTAGCAGCCCCCCTCAAACTCTCCGCTCCCACCAATGCTCTTGACATAACTGGAGCAAGATTCCCTTGAGGGCCCTGAAGGGAGACCACCAGGTCTGACAAGATCTGACACCCTCCTTCCCACCTCCTTCCTCTCCCTGAGCTGAAGAGTGGGAGAGGTGGTGATGGGTCAACAGAGATACCACTGGTCCCATCCATCCACCAGCAGCCTAAAGAACCAGGGGAAAGAGAGAACTCTAGCGGCAACAGGCATCAGGCCCTGGCCAAAATGGGGTATGCTTCCAACACGAGTCAAGGCACTAGGGGGATGGGGTTCTAAGATTCTTTGATTGGAGGCCAAGATTGGAGGGGGGCTAAGTGGATACAGTGCCAGGCCTGGAGATGGGAGGTCCTGGATTCAAATCTGGCCTTAGACACTTTTTATTGTGTGTCCCTGGGCAAGTCACTTAACTCCCATTGCTTTTACCAGTCTTCTGCCTTAGAATTGATACCAAAGACAGAAAGTTAAGAGGTTTTTTTTTTAATTCTTGGGCCAAAATTAAGGAGAAAGGACAGCAGAGAGCACTCCTGGGGCTAATATCCTGCTTACCTTCTCCAGAATGGGGCTTCCCTACTCCAGTCAATTCAATTTTCTGCTGGGCTTCTTCCAGCTGCTTCTCCACTGACCCCAAACTCTTCTGTGTTTGTTCATACTTACTCTGAAAAGAAGAAAAAAGTGTCAAGAAAGAAAACCAAAATGGACAGAGGGCACCAATGCCCTGGGCCCTCCAGCTTTTCCTGCCCCTTACACATCAACCCAAGTCATCCACAAAGACCAAATATAACCACCTCTGTCATCTGAAGCTCTTCTTTTCTAGCTGACCTGAACCTTCTCTGTCTCTCCTCTCTCTGTCTCTCTCTCTGCCTCTGTCTCTGTGTCTCTGCCTCTCTGTTTCTCTCTCTGCCCCTCTGTCTCTCTGTCTTTTTCTATCTCTCTGTTTTTCTCTCTGCCTCTATCTCTCTCTCTCTACTCTTACCTTCCATTTTAGAATCAATATTGTGTATTGATTCCAAGGCAGAAGCCCTCCATCCACTGAGTCCCTCAGCTGCCCCATCTCTCTCTTTCCAGGTTTCTTAGACATCCCTTCCTTCCGCAGCACAGCTCTACTAACCTAGAACCCTCCTAGTTCTGCCATAGGCCCTCTTTGCTGCCACCTCTTAGCTTCTCTGGCTTCCTTCAAGGTCTTCTGCAAGAAGCCTTTCCTATCTCCTCAGCTTCTCCGGCCTCCCCTTCCATCAGCTCTGTATGGATCTTGTAATGTTCTACTTATGGACACATCCTCTCTCCTGTTAGAATGAGGGCTCCTTGAGGGCAGGGCCTGCTATACATCTCCAGTGCCTGGCACATGCCTGTGAGCCAACTGATTGCTCATTATTGAAGGCAAAGGGGAGCTCGGCCTCTGTCCTTGATGATGTCTCTGCCCTCCCAAGATGCTAAGTCCAGATGTGCAGGTCAAGCCCTGCTGCCTCTCCTCAGAGCCACCCACCTTCAGCTCCTGGATCTCCCTGGAGGCCCGGAGACGCTCAGCCCGCTCACTCTCTAAGACCCGGCAGGCCACTTCTCCTTTGAAGCGCTCGTCAGAGAGCTCAGTGGTCAGGTCAGTGATCTGGGGGAGAGTCCAGGAAAAGATGATACAGAATACTAAACTGCCCCCTGTTTTCCAAACACACACACACACACACACACACACTGAGACCCCAAGCATCAAGGGACAATCAGAAATAACTCAGAGTGGGGGGAAGGTCAGGGTAATCACAGATAAGAGTTTATATGTGGGAGGATGTTTAGAAAAACACTAATAATTATAATTGTAAAAATAACTAAAAAGTACAAAATGTCTTAAGGGTCACAGAGAACGTTATACATTTGATCTTATCAATCCTTGAGGCCCAGATTTTATAAGATGGAATATAAGCCAGGACCCAGTTGAACTCTCCAACATTTCCCTCCAAACAACTTTAAAATAATGCCTCAAATAAAACTTTGGGGCAACAGAGCTAACAAAAGATAAGAGGGAGACATCTTTGCTGCCTAAGATAATCTAGGAGGTCCATGGGAGAGGTCTGGAACATTGGCCTAAGTGCAAGCCTGGAGATGTAGGTGTTCTATCATTCCTCAGGACAAAAGACGATACAGTGGAAACAGGAAAGGGCCTGGATTCCTATCTCTGGTACTAACTTGCTATATACACTTAGACTTGCTACTTCTCCTCTATAGGTCTCAGTTTTCATATCTGAAAAATGAACTAGATTAAGGCACTCGGCTTTTACCTGCATAAGAATTTAAAACTTCTACAATATTCCCATTCTGTGAACAATATTTGAATCAAGGCATCCTTTGATAGTAAACCTACTACCTCCTGAAGCAGCCTTCCCACTTTGAGAAAGCTCTAGTTGTTAGGAAGTATTGCCTCTTTATAAACTCCTTTGTTCTGCCCTCTGGGGGCAAAAAGAACTAGTCTCATCTTTCGTCCATATGGCAGCCTTCCAGAGATTTAAAGATGACGATCACGTTCCCCTCTGAGCCTTCTCTTCTCCAGGCTCAACATCTCAGTTCCTTCTATTGATCTTCATATGACATGAACTTGAGGCCCTTCAACCACGCTGGATGTCCTCTTTTGGACACCCCCCAGTTTATGTGTCCTTCCTAAACTGTGGCTCCCAGAGCTGAACCCAATATTCAAAATGTGCTCTGGCTAGGGCAGAGGTCAGTGAGAATGTCACTAATCTAGTCCTGGTGATTCTAAGTGATGACCCCCAGCGATGACCTTGAACATCCATCTATCCTCAGTGATGGCTTCTAGGTGAACTGTAGATCCAACATTAGTGATGACCTCTACATCACAGTGATGACCTCAACCTCAGTGAAAACCTCTAGATCAATCCCCAGTGATCTCTAAGTCAATCCCTAGTGATGACCTAGAAGATTCATCCATCCTCAGAGATGACCTCTAGATGAATCCCTAGTGATGACCTCAACCTCAGTGAGAACCTCTAGATCAACCGTCGGCAACCTTTTTGGCCATGAGAGCCATAAACGCATGCGGAAGGAGAAGGATGGAGGCAGAAGGTGCTGGAATATGGGGCGGGGGCTGAAGGTCCCCCTGAGGCACATCCTAGGGTTCTGCCTGGACTGGCAGGTCTGGAGGTGGAGCCAGATATGGCTCAAGAGCCATATGTTGCCGACCCCTGGTCTAGATCAATCCCCAGTGATGATCTCTAAGTCAATCCCTATAGAAGATTTATCCATCCTCAGTGATGACCTCTAAGTTAAAATCCATCCTCAGTGATGACCTCTAAGTTAAAATCCATCCTCAGTGATGTCCTCTAAGTTAACATCCATCCTCAGTGATGATCTCAAGATCAATTTCCAGTGATGAATTGTAGATCCAACCTCAGTGAGAACCTCTAGATCAATCCCCAGGAAAGATTTATAGATCCAACCTTAGTGATACTCTCTAAGATTCATTCCCTATCACCACCCACTCCCTACCTTCCTTCCCTGAAAGAAGTTTCCTTGCTCATACTCACTCCTTCCCCACCTCATCTCTATTTCTGAACAGTTCTCATTGTTTGGCAGTTTTCCCTGATTTCAAGCTTGAATAGGCTTCTTTGCCCCCTCCACCCATTGTTCCTGGTTCTGTCCACTGGAGCCAAGCAGAGCTAGGCACAGATTCACAGGATGTCCGAGCCAGAAGGAACCTCAGAGACCATCTACTCCCAACTCTTCTCCAACTCTGAGGTCCTTTGAGGCCAGGCAAGTGATTGTAGTTGCCCACACCCCACTCCCTCCCCAGTACTACATTTGGGGAAAAGGCAGGGGTTTATATAAACAGTGGCAGGCACTTGAAGAATTGGGAAAAGAGAAAAGAAAGAAAAGAATCTGAACAAGGTTTGGGGGGGGGGGGGAGTCTCAAGTGTCCAGGCAATTTCCATGTGGGGCTCACAAACCCCTGAAGCAATCAGAGCTCCTGCTAAGCAGTCCCCACCTCCCTCCATCTTGTAAAGGTTAATTCTTCAGACCTCCATATCCTCCCAGCTATTCCCAGATGAAAGAGAGCCAGTCTAGCTGTGCCACTAATTATGTTTACTGGGCCTGTAAACAGGTCTTCCTGATGTGAACAAGGGTAGCCCCATGCTGGCAATTTTGAGGTACAATCAAGGCAGGAGGCTGTTGGCCTGAGGTTGGGAATGGTGTGAGGGGCCGTGGGTAGTAATGAGATGCATGGATCTGGGCACCTTCTCCTCCTTCCCCACCTCCTCTCCTCGGCTTCTGAGCAGCTCTCATTGTTTGGGAGTTTTCCCTGACATTAAGAATGAATAGGCCTATTTGTCACCTCCATTCGTTGTTCCCGAATCTGCCCACTGGGACCAAGCAGAGCCAGGCATGGATTTACCAGCTGTCCAAACCAAAAGGAACCTCAGGGACTAGCTGGTCAGGTTCTCCCCAAAGCCCCTGAGAAGTGAGCAGCCAATCCTCATCTTCAGTGACAGGAAGGACTCATCTATTTTTGGCAGCTTTTATTTATTTTTTAAATCCTTACCTTCCATCTTAAAATCAATACTGGGATTGAGAGCCAGACCCAGAGATGGGAGGTCCTGGGTTCAAATCTGACCTTAAATACTTCCTAGCTGTGTGATGCTGGACAAGTCACTTAATTCCCATTTTCTAGCCCCTACCACTCTGCTACTAGTACTGGTTCTTTTTTTCAAAACCTTTACTGTACTATATATTGGTTCCAGGGCAGAAGAGCAGCAAGGACCAGGCAATGGGGTTAAATGACTTTTCGTTTGCTTCATTAAAATGTAAGCACTTAGTAGAGTAAGCCTCATTCTTGGGCTTTGTATCCCTGGGCACAAGACCTGGCACCTAATAGGTACTTAATACATGCTATTAACTGAGATTAGTTTGTTGGCAAAGATGACAAGGTCTGTGAGATAACTGGTTTAGACCTTGATCTGAGTACTAGGCTCTCACTCACAATTGGCCAGTTAGTGCCTGTTAACTAGCAAGTCATTTTCTAAAAAGCATTCTCTAGCAAAATATATATATGGGGCAGGGAGAGAAACAGAGACAGAGAGAGAGACAGAGACAGAGAGAAACAGAGAGAGGAGGAAGGGAGGGAGGGAGAGGAGGGGAGGGAAGGATGGAGCATGCCAATAATTTTGCCCTGCTCCCCAATTTAACTTTAATGAACACCCCACTCCTAAGTCTTCTCTCACCAGACTCAGTGTCCCCAGTCTGTTCAAATTGATCTTCAGACAGCATGGGCTCAAGGTCTTTCACTGTTCTCACTGTCCTTTTCCAAGCGAGAGAAAGAGAGAAATAGAAAAAAAGAGAAAGAAAGAAGGAAAGAAGGAAGGAAGGAAGGAAGGAAGGAAGGAAGGAAGGAAGGAAGGAAGGGAGGGAGGAAGGAAGGAAGGAAGGAATAGAAGAAAGAAGGAAAGAAAAGAAGAAAGAAAAACCTAACTTTGCTTCTTTAATCCTATATTTGTTCCATTGACTTCTTGAGCCCAAGTATATAAGACTTTACATTTATCCATATTAAAGAGCACTAACTCTTAAATAAAGGCATATTTGATTCAATGGCCTCTGTCTCTCTCACTTTCTCTCTCTTTGCTTTAAATCAATGATCCTATGATTTGATCCAACACTCTACTCACCCAAGATCTTTTTGATTTTTGACTCTGACAGGTTGTGGGTTAGCTGCCCCTCTCAGATTTCTGCCATCTGCCCACTTCATGAGCATGCTATCTATATAACTTTATCCAATTCAGTAATACATACATTCACCAGTACCAAGCCAAACACAAATCCCTGAGGTCCTCTACTCAACACCTCCTTTATAGGAACAAGGGAACTCTCCCTGCCTTATCCTGTTGGATACTGGAGCCTGGAAGACAGCCCCAGCTACTCTCCCAATTACAGTGTTGTTTAGTAATTCCCAAAGGCAAAAAAGGGAGAAGAGAAGGATTGGGGGAGGGAACAAGTATTTATTAAATGTCATCTATGTGCCAGGCACTATGTGAAGTGTTTCACAAATATTATTGCATTTGATTTGATTTGAGAAAGCAGAATTTAACAATTACAATCCAATTTAATAAGCATTAAAAATAATCATTATGGGAAGGCAAGGCTGAAACCATTCCTCTTAATATGCTGTTTGGAGGAAGAGAAAATAAATCCCCCCAAAAATGACCAGGGAGAGTAATAGTCATCAAATTGCTTTGGGGATCACATCTTGACTACTTTGAGTCCATTATCTATTTTTTTCTGAAGTTATAGGCTTAAGGAGGCAGCTTGCAACAGTGAATAGAGAGCCTGCCTAAAAACCAGTAAGACTTGAGTTCAAGTCTTAGGGCTGACGCAGGCTGGCTGTGTGACCCTGGGCAAATCATTTAACCCTCTGTGGTCTCATCAGTTCTCAAAGTTGAACTTGCATTGGTTCAGGGAGCTTTCCCACTAGCCAAATGAAGCCACAAGTCTAGTTCCTATTCCTTCTTGGCCCATGGATCGGTGTCAGTTGTCATGGCTGATCTACCATGAAAATGTTCAGCCAGAATATCCTGTATCTCCCCAGTGAGATGGGGAAAATACTGGTTTTGAAGTACAACAAAGACCCAGGGTTCCTACCATGAATAAGTTGTGAGGGAAATAAAGATGATTAGTAGTATATAGGTGACCTTGGGCAAGTCATTTCCCTGTAGACCTCAGCTACCTCCTCTATAAATGAAAGGGTTGGATTCTCTGGCCTCTGAGGACCTTTCCAAACTCTAAATCCCATGATGCCCCTCCAGGATGCTGGGCACCAATCCCACAAGGAGGCTTGGCTTCAGGCAGCTTCCCTTTCAAATACAAGTCAACAAAGGTATTCATGTAATCTAATGAAATATTAAATATTAAATGATATGATATGCCATATGATTCTATAATATAATGATTCTATATCATGAATACAATATATAATTACGTAATCTAACATAATTAATATAAAATAACTAAACAGTGATCATGCACAATGAAAACATGGGGCAAGACTTGTGGAACAAAGAAACTGCCTCCATCTCCCCCGTCCCCTCCCAAATCGGCATTAATCAAAGATTTCTGTATTGTGTTGTATCTGCTTCGGCCAATTAGCATGAAATTTAATTTGTGCTAATCAGCCTGAGCGAGGAGAGTACAAAATTAATTTAAGGCATTAATTTCAAGTTGCACAGTGAACACGGACCGAGCCAAATAAAGGGGGGAATCGGCACTGCCCCCCTTTCTCGTCCCCAAGGGCTGGCAGAGAACACAGAAGCGAGTGACCTTAACTTTCCTGGACCCTCTAAATGCCCCTCTGTGCCCCCCACAGAGGGTGATGTCAGGAGTGAGCTTCCCAGGTCTAGATGGGCAACACGCCATGGAATAATGAGTGGACACCATCCCGGGAGGAAACAGGGAGGACTGAGAAATGAAAGCAAATTAAACGAGCCATGAGCACTTTGTTTCCAAACAGGGAATTGTTCTTGCGGGTTTCTTAAGGCCCAATTAGGCTGAAATGATGGTACGGGCAGATTTCACATCCTATTTGGCCAAACCGGACGGGCCGGGAGCAGCGATGCTCACCCAGGGCCCCCGAGGAGGAGGCTTCTCCCTGCAGAAGGTCCTGGCTGGAAGGGACCTCGCTCACAATCGGCTCTGACCCTCACCTTCTAGAGACGGAGAAACCGGGATCCAGAGAACAGAAGTGATTAGCAGAGACCCACCCAAGGGGAGTGACGGAGGCCACGCTGGAGTCTCACTCCCAGAGCAGCGGGTTATCACGAGGAAATCCAGCCTCTGCCCTCCTTCTGTATCCAGTTGTGGCGAGCCTGGATATACCCAGCAGCCTTACTACATTGGCGGTTCCTGCATGATCTGGGATAATTCGTGGCTGGATGATGGAGACCTTATGGACATGAAGGACTGTGGGCACCTGGAATTGCCTGACTGGTGGCTAGAACGCTGGCCTCAGAGACAGGAAGACCTGGAATCAAGTCTTACCATATACTGACTGGGTGGCTCCGGGTGAGTCGCTTAATTTCTTTGTCCCCCAGGAAAATCTCAAGGACATTAAGGGATAGATCTACATTGGAAGAGGGAGTTTCCCTACTGGGAGTTCCCTCTACCAAGTCATGAGTCCAGGACAAAAAACCAAGACCATCCATGTGCAAAGGAGAACTTAGTCTTGTCAAGGGACCTCTACTCTGTACAATGGGTATTTCATGGTTATTGATCATCTTTTTTTAAAAAAAAAAAATGATTGGGTCCTCTACGAGATTTCTCTAAGAAATTGCAGAGAATGATTATGTGACCCATAAAATACAGGATGGGATTAAATGTCAAATGCTGTTCTAGTATTAGAGAGCTCCATGGATAGAATGCTGGGCCTGGAGTCAGGAAGATCTGAATTCAAATCCAGCTTCAGACACTTCTTAGCTGTGTGACCCTGGTCAGGTCCTTTATTTGCTTCAGTTCCTCATCTGTAGAATGGGGACACACTGGAGGACGAAATGGCAAACCATTCCAGGATATTTTCTCCCTTAAAGATTGGCTCAGGTTTGGCCAACATTTCTATTACACTTTTATATTTACCAAGAACGGTACATATATTCCACCGAAAAGGTAGGTGACAGCCAGACTGGGGAGGGCAGGAAAAGCCAGGTTATAATTTATTCTAAAGGAGAAAGAGGCACCAAAGCGAGGCATCAGAGAAGGGCTTCCATCTTGCCTGGGTTAACAGAGAAAAAAGAAGAAATCAAATAATCAAACCACAAGCAAGACTTCCTCATGTACTATTTGCCCAAGATATGAATCTCGGGCCTCAGCGTGCCTGCTGCTGACCCTGGAGTTTACTCAGGATTTTGCAAAAATCTACAACAAATCTCCAGCCCATATCCCAGTCTCCAGCTGCCAGGGCCTCCGGGGTGCCGATGGCTGAGGCAGAATTTCAGAAGCAGCCCCTGGAATCGCCCTTCTGACACGAGGCCCACCATGTGTGGTACTTCTCAGCTCCCAGCTCATTGGCAAAAGCATTTAGCCAGGTTCCAATCCAGGGAGCTAATTACTTTTTTTTTTAACTCTTTACTTTCTCTTAGAATTGATACTATATATTGGTTCCAAGGCAGCAGAGTGGTAAGGGCTAGGCAATGGGGATTAAATGACTTGCCCAAGGTCATACAAATGTCTGAGATCACATTTGAACCCAGGACCTCCCCTCTCTGAGCCTGGCTCTCGATCCACTGTGCCACCTTACTGCCATGGGACTAACTACTTTTAAGAGGCCTGTGTACCACTGGATAGTAGAAAGAGAGCAGGCCCAGGAAGCATCAGACCCTAAATCAACTGGTCCCAGACTGGCTAAAAAACTCTTGAGTAAGCCACTCACCCTCTGGAAGCCTCAGTTTCCTCCTATGCCAAAGGACAGAGCTGGACCAAGAACTACTCTGTCTCTCAGAGCATGCTGCGATTTTATGTTTCAGACAAAATATAGCAGGACAGTCTCTCACACTGGCTGAGGAGCTGAATGACCTCAAGTCTCTCACCCGTGCTGGGGGGCACATTTTCCTCTTCAGTTGGACTGAGAGGTGGCGGGACATGGCACGAGCCAAGTCTCCTTGTTTTTTACAGTTGAGGCACACAGAAGGGGTAAAAACAGACCCACAATTCAAGCCCCAGATTAGACCTAGAACCTGGACCTCAAATTGTACCTGGATGTCTGCTCCCACTTAGGAAGGAGGGAAAACAAAGGTCAGAGCTTCAATGGGAAACCAGCATAAGAGCAAAAGGAACAAGGCCCCTTTCTAGTGTCGTTGTTGCTCCGTCCCTTCGTGTCTGCCTCTTTGTGACCCCATCTTTCTTGACAGAAATGGTTTGCCATTTCCCTCTCAAGTTCATTTTACAGATGAGGAAACTGAGGCAAATAAGGCTAAGTGACTTATCCAGGTGCACACAGCTAGCAAGTATCTGAGAACAGATTTGAACTCAGGTTTTCCTCCAGGTCTGGCACTATATGCATTGGCCCACCTTGCTGCCTTTCCACTACCCCATCCTTACAATTTTCCATGTTCTAAAACCTTCCCAACACTGATATTCCATGTTCCCCAATCTAAGTGTTCTAAGGTCTCTCCCACATCTGACATTCTACATTTGAAGATCTTCTCTCTGTCAGTCTGTATCCTAATTTCCCTTCTATGATCTGAAATTATGCTCTAAGATCCCCCCAACCCTGATATTCCATATTCTTTGTTCTAATACCTCTCCCACCTCTGATGTTCTATGTTCTGGGATCTCTATTCACCCTGACATTCTATGTTCTTTGGACCAAACTCTCTCCTGGCTTTGGTATTCTCTAAGGTTCCTTCCAGTTTTTTTTAAACCCTCACCTTCCATCTTGGAGTCAATACTGTGCATTGGCTCCAAGGCAAAAGAGTGGTAAAGGTAGGCAATGGGGGTTAAGTGACTTGCCCAGGGTCACATAGCTGGGAAATGTCTGAGGTCAGATTTGAACCCAGGACCTCCCATCTCTAGGCCTGGTTCTCAATCCACTGAGCTACCCAGCTGTCCCCTCCTTCCAGTTTTAACATTCCATGCTATACAAGGGTCTCCCTTGGGCCAGACTGCCTCATTGGACTTTTCAAAAGTGATGTCAGGATCCTTCCACCAGCTCCCTCTGCAGATGAATTTTCTGTCCTCCATCTGATGTTCTCATTTCACCCTGATGGCTCCTCAAAGCTCATCCTCTTTAGAGATGGGGAATCATTCAGGCTAATGAGCTAGAGGGACCACTGGGCACGGACCCTGTTCCCTGCAGTAAATAAGGACTCGGGGAGGCCTTCTGGCATCTTCTGAAATACACACACACACATACACACCCTGCAAATAGTGCCTGCCAGGCCTTGGAGCCAAGAGAAAGAAAAAAGGTCTGTTTTTTTTTTAATGGAAATGAAAGCAGCCACTTTTGCCTTAGAAGGAAGATTTTACCCACACACTGGGGGAATATTTATAGCCAGCCGCCCTGGCTGCTTCTCAGCTCCTGTTTCCCTCGTCCCCAAATGAGGCACTTAAATCACTCTGCAATAATGTTGTCTCTTTAATAAGCCTCGTCAAATGTAGTTTTCACTGATGAGACAACCGAATCAGGGGAAATGATGCTGGGGCACGTTAGGCCTCCTTGCTCCAGCTCTCCAAGGCTAGTTCATGAATGGGTAGCTTACTGGTCCCACGTTTGGGCCACATTTTGCCTTGGCTGTTGGTCAGGGCTCAGAACCTTGTCTCATCTCTTCCTACCTTGGTGGCCATAAACAACTTCTCTGGGTCGCCATTTGCTCATCTATAAAATAGAGATGATGGTATCCAACACTGGCCACTGAGCCAGGTGAGTAGGTCCCTCTTGGCTTCCAGTAGTGCAGTCCAGACTTTGTAGCAGAAATATCTCAAATGAGGGAGAGGAGGGAAGAGCCACCAAAGGGGCATGGGAGGAAACATGCAGGGTGGAACCCGATCTCTTACAGGGATCATGGACAATGAGGTGCTGTATAAAAAGGAGGAGAAAGAGAATGATGCTGATAACGAAGAAGAGAAAGCAATGCGATGGGAATTAGGAAGACGTGGGTTCTAGTCAAACCTTGGAGTCTTACTAGCCAGGTATCATTGATCAAGCTGCTTCACCTCTGTTTGCCTCCGTTTCCTATTCTGTAAAGTAGAAGAGTCTGACTCAATGACCCCTAAAGTCCCTTACCCTCAATCTAGGATCCCAAATGGATGGCTTGTGGGGGCTTTCCCCATTGCCCTTGAGTTTACCAAACATACAGTTTGGATTTACAAGATGCAGACATGCCAAATGAACATAAGCTCCTTAAGGGCAAGACTTGTTATGGTGTTGCCTTTGGATCTCAGGGTATAGCACACAGGCCAGCACATGGTAAGATGCCCAGAAGGGAACGGACCGCTGTGGAAAACTGGGTTCCCCTTCACTGAGCAGAGGAGAGAGGATTCTTGCTTGGTCTCAGACATCTCTTATATCTCTGAGTCTTTGATTCTCTGATTGTAAAAGCTTAGTGGATGAATAAATTCCTCCAAAAAATCATCAAAGAAGCAACGTAGATAAGAGTATTGGTCCTGGAGCCAGAAAAACCCGAGTTCAAATCCCACTTCATTTATTTACTATCAGAATGAACACTTAATTTCCTGGAGTCTCTGTTTTCCCATCGGGGAAATGAGGAGGTTGGCGTGGAAGAGTCTCTGAAACCCTTTTCCAGTTCTCAGACTCTGTGATGCTATGAAATCCAAACCCTATCCATGTTTAAGGGCAAGCCTGATCCCAACTGAGATAGCTCAGCTTGTAGAGAATAAATAATCCATCAATTAAGCACCAAACATTTATTTAGACCTTACTTTGTGCCAGGCTCGAAGGATAAGACCTTTAATGTCAGAATTAGCAGCCATTCTTTGACCCAGGCGGGGCCCCCTCCTCATTTCCCCGATGGAGAGGACGCTGGACTTGCTGTCAGAAGACCTTGATGCCAGTCTTTCCTAGCTGAGTGACCAGAGACAAATAAATCAATTAAACTCTCTAACCTGGGTTCCCTCCTCTGTAAAACAAGTGAGTTGCACAAAGGGCTCTCACAGGTGTCAGAGATCCAAGCCTGGGAGTCTGGGAAATCCTTAGCCCTGATCGAGAAGCCCAGGATAAATGGCCGGATCAAATGGCCATCCATGAGAATGAAGCCATCTGTGGCCAGTAGAGATGTAAATGGACATTCCCCAGTGGCCACTCCTTCTCCCGCTTTCTTATCGACCACTTTAACAGAGCTAATCCCAGCCTCCGAAGGGTCAGGATGATTGTGATCCAGGGCCTGTAATGAGAACATGTTACACTGGTATATAATTCCCGGCTCCCATTACAATCTTTGTCATGAGGATGAATGGAGTTCACCGAGCGATTCTTCAGCAAGCCTCCACTGAATGTCTCTGCCGAGAGCTAATTGTACCTGGTAAGAGGCTCCTAGCCTCATCCTTCACTTCGGGTGAGCACACTTCTGACACTTTAATTAGGCTGCAGTTGGGGGTGGGACTGGGGAGGCAAAAAGGGAGAAAGCAAACCGTCCACAGAAGGTGAGCCAAGTAGCGGGCCCATCCCGAGAAAGAAGGAGACCCCAGAACCAAGAAGGCAATCAGCACAACGATGGCAATGATATCAATGGAAACTGACATCCAAGATGGCGCCATGATCACGACCAAGCCCAGCTCTGAAGAAGAGAGAGGAGACGGCACCCCCTTTCCTCCTTTTTGGGAGCATGGGGCAAGGTGGTGGAACACTGCATATGTCAACCTCAGCCAATGTTTTGGTTAGTTTTGTTGAGTGGCTATCATTAGGGTGACCAAGTGGCACAGTGTGTAGAAGGTTAGGCCTGAACGGGAAGACTTAAGTTCAAATCCAGCCCCAGACACTAACTGTGTGACCTTGGGCAAGTCATTTAATCCCGTTGGCCTCACTTTCCTCATCGGTAGATCTGGAGAAGGTAATGGCAAGCCACTCCAGTGATCTTTGCCAAAAAATTCCTCGCAAAAGAGTCATGAAGATCAGAAATATCTAAACAATTTCCCCCTTATTTATTCTTAGCAACAAGGATTGACTCTCAGATCTCTTATCCCATTTGGCCTCTGCAAGACTGCAAGCTATATTCAAGAATGACCAGACCCATTCAAGCATTGGCCAAGCAACCAGCATTATGAAGCCCCTACTATGGGCCAAACCCTGAGTTAGGTGTGGAGGATGCACATACAAAGAGGAAATAGCTCTGCCCTCAAGAAGCTTACATCTATATACGCGATCCTCAGGAACTTTAGGCCAGGACTGGCCAGAATGAATAGTCATGAGCAACCTATTTCAAGAGTTTTCTCTGGACATACCATTTCTCTGTCATGGATCACTATTTTGACATTCTAGTTAAGCCTGTTCTCAGATGATGGGAAATAAAATATTTTAATTACAAAGAAAACCAATCCTATTTTTTAAAAAACCCTCACCTTCCATCTTGGAATCAATTTTGTGTATTGGTTTCAAGGCAGAAGAGAGGTAAGGGCTAGGCACTGGGGGTTAAGTGACTTGCCCAGGGTCATACAGCTAGGAAACTCAGCCTGCAGTCAAATTTGAACCCAGAACCTCCTCTCTCTGGGCTGGGTTCTCAATCCACTGAGCCACACAAGCTACCCCCTAAAACTATCGAATTATATTTATATTATATTATATTATATATTACATTATATAATATAGGTATGATGTATATTATATTTACATTATATAATATAGTTGTAATATATTATATTTACATTATATAATATAGTTATAATATATTATATTTACATTATATAATATAGTGATAATATGTATTGTATATTACATTATATATTCTATAATATAGTTATAATATATTATATATAGTTATCTCTATCTGAACTTGTTTTTAAAATGTATTATATCATAATTTCATTTTTAAAAATTCAATTAAATACACATACACACACTTAGATAAACATATATATTTATGTATCTGGAGCTGGGATCCATGAATTTGTTAGATAGATATAGATATAGGTTTAAAAGAGTAGGGGGGGCAGCTTCAGTAGATTGAGAGTCAGGCCTAGAGATGGGAGGTCCCATGTTCAAATCTGGCCTCAGATACTTCCCAGCTGTGTGACCCTGGGCAAGTCACTTGACCCTCATTGTCCACCCTTACCACTCTTCCACCTAGGAGCCAATACCCAGAAGTTAAGGGTTTAAAAAAATAAAATAAAATAAAATAAAATAAAATACAATACAATACAATACAATACAATACAATAAAATAAAAGAGTAGGGGGTCTCAATCTGGGGTCCGTGAACTTGTGAGAGAGAGAGAGAGAGAGAGAGAGAGATACAAGAGATAGCGCTATAGATTAAAAAGAGGAGGGGTCTTAGTCTGGAGTTCGTGAACTGGCTTTAGATCTATGTATAAGAATATGATTCCTCTGTGCATATGTGTGTGTATACGTGATCAGCGCTGCTCTGCTTCTCATCCTCAGGCTTTATCAGTGTCCGATCTGATTTCATCTCCTTAGAATGAAGGACTCAGTCACCTTAGTCTCACCAAGAAAAGCAAAATCAATTTTCTTTTTGGTTGAGTAAATCATGGTCTGACCCAAATCAAGGAACTAGCCATAATCATCAATCATGGGTCCAGGATTCAGTCCCAGAGGCTCCCTCAGCAGCTGGTAGCATGGCTGCTCCCAGCCCAGACTAATCATATCAATAGCTCCCTTACTGGAGCTTCAAGGTTGACCAAATTCCCCTTCACCACAATGACTCTGTGAAGTGGGTCCAGCAAATAATGTTCTCCTCATTTTAGATGAGGAAACTGAGGCTCAGGGAGGTTTGGTGACTTACCCAAGGTCCTATAGATAGATTTTTGAGCTAGAAGAGGCCTTAGAAATCATTGAGTTCAACCCCTTTATTTTAGAGACAAGACTGAACCTCAGAGAGATGAAGTAACCCACCGATCACACAGATAGTGTCTGAGGCAAGCACCAAAATTCAGGCTTCTTCCTGGCTCTACCCATTATACAGACTGTCTCCCCAAAGCCTATGGGCCCTGTTGGTCAGTTAATTTTGCCCAAATTCATTCCATCCTCTCTTTTTTCAGGAGATGACTAAGCAGAACAGATAGAGCCCTCCCAAATCAAGCTTTGTTCTTCAATTTCCACACTCCAGCTCTCACGAACAAAATCCACAGCATTTGGGTCTGGGATCATTCTCATGGCAAGGGAACACTAGACCGCTGGCTTCTGGGAAGGGAGAGAGAGACTTCTCAGCCGGAGTTCCAGCAGGCTTGCCCTGGCTTCCCTTCTCATGAATCATGTCAGCAGATGGATCTCAGGGGCAAGCATAGGGGTGACCCAAGTAGTACATGAGAGGTTTCGGGCTCCCAGGAAGAAAAGGATCAGAGCACTGAGGTTGAGAAGCCCCGATCCTTCCAATCAGGCCAGTCCTGCTTTCTCCACAGAGCTCGCCTTGATTGTTCTGACCGAACTTTCATGAACTTCTCTCTTCTCCAAACCTCTATGACACTGGTCACCTGGACCACCCAATGGAGCCCTGGATTTTGTCATGCCAAGGAACACCCAAGGCAGAGACAGAAACAGTGACAGACACAGAAAGACACAGAGAGACACAGAGATAGAGACAAAGAGACAGGGAAACAGAGAGACAGAGGCAGAGAAATAGAGACAGAGAGACACAAAGAAACAGATGGATAGACACACGGAGAGATGGAGACAAAGGAGACAGACAGAGATAGAGACAGAGAGACATGCACAGACAGACACGGAGAAATACATACACAGAGATAGACAAATAGAGAGAGAGAAAGAATGATAGACAAAGAGACAGAGAGATAGAGACAAAGCGACAGAGAAACACAGAGAGAGGCAGAAACAGAGACACACAGAGAGACAGAGGCAGAGAGACACAAAGAAACAGATGGATAGACACACAGAGAGATGGAGGCAAAGGAGACAGACAGAGATAGAGACAGAGAGACATGCACAGAGAAATACAAACAAAGAGAGATAGACAAATATACAGAGAGATAGAAAGATAGACAGAGAGATACAGAAATAGAGAGAAAGACAGAGACAAAGAGACAGAGAAACAGAGAGAGAGA